>NW_028274817.1:71771370-72073395 GCF_037043125.1 Eumetopias jubatus
CTGTGAGTTTTTTTGGTAAATGCTCTTTATCTGGTTGAAGAAGTTCCCTTCTCATTCTAGTTTGTTGAGTTTGGGGGATTTCATTTATCATGAAAGAATGACAAATTTTACCAAGCACTTGAGTGTCTAATGAGAAGATCGTGTAGTTTTTGTCCTTAATTAATATGGGTGTTAAATAAACCTTTTATTCCAGGATAAATTCCACTGATTGATAGTGCTTAATCGTTTTTATTTATATGTTACTGGATATGGTTTGGTCTGTAGTTTTCTTATGATGTCATTGTCTAGCTTTAATATCAGTAATATTTACTTCATTTGAATGAGTTGAAAAAGGATTCTCTCCTTGTATTAGGATTCTCCAAAGAAATAGAACCAATAGTATATATATATATATGAATTGGCTTATTCACTTCTGCAATAATGGAGGCTGGCAAGGCCAAAATCTGTAGAGCTGGGGTGCCAGTTCATGTCGGGAGGTTGATAGCTGCTGTAGAACCAGAAAGAGCTAATGTCCCAGTTCAAAGGCCTTCAGGCAGGAAGATCTGATGTTCTAGCTTGAAGGCTGGCAGGCAGGAAAATTATTTGGGGCAAAATCAAGTAAGATTGGGGGGATCAACCCTTTTATTCTATTCAGGTCTTCAACTGATTGGGTGAGGCCCATCCATATTATGGAAGGCAATCTGCTTTACTCAGTCTGCCGATTTAAATGTTAATCCCATCCAAAAACACTTTCACAGACATTCCCAGAATAATGTTTGACCAAATATCTAGGCACCCCATGACCCCATAAAGCTGGCACATAAAATTATCTATCACAAGTCCACCCCTTATCAACTTGACACTCATATCCATCTCCTTAAATCATACTTAATCTCCAAATAAAGACTGTAACAAGGTTATAATTCCACCAACATGATGCAATTATCCTGCTTACAACCAAAAGCACACTAACTCCTTTCCCAGATCAGGGGGTAAAGTCCTTGAGTGATGTCTACTCTCCCCATAATATCCCCATAACTTAAATAATATGATGTAAAGTTAACAATACTTGAATACTGTTACTCAAATCTTCCTGTGCCTTTCTCTTGTAAGAACACTTGTCACTGAATTTAGAATGCACCCAGATAATCCAGGATGATCTCCTCATCTCGAGCTCATTAACTTAATCATACCTGCAGAGAGAGATCCCTTTTCCAAATAAGATAACATTCATAGGTTACATAGTATTAGGGCGTGGGCATATATTTTTGGTGGCTACCATTCAGGGAATGGGGTGAGGATCAAGTGCAGAGAAGGTATAAAAAGGGGCTATCGTGTTGTGTTTGTCTCGGTCACCATTATCATCACAGACATTTATTGAGTGATAACCACGTATCAAGCTCCATGCTAAGCCGTTTATGCACATTATCTCATTAAAGTGGCCCAACCCTCTGAGTTGTTACTATTATTACCCCCATTTGCCAGTGAGGAAGCTGCGGTACAGAGAGGTTAAGCAACTTGACCACACTCACATAGCCAGGAAATGGTGTGCCTGCTTACTAACTAGCTCCCTGACTTCACATCCAGTATCCCTAACCACAACTCTCAGCTTCCCCCTCACAAAGGCCTGGGGATTGGCATTCAATGCATTGGCAGTGGTTTTAGAAGCATCCTGATGTGATTTTGGGGAGCCTGGGCTCTGAGGTCAAACAGGCTTAGGTTCCCATTCTGTCCCTGCCCCTTATTACTTGTGTCATCTCCCTGAGCTTCTGTTTGCCCTATGATAAACTGGGGAGAAATCATTTATTCATTCATTAAATGCCTACTCTCTGCCAATAAAATAACACTTAGCCATCAGCAAGCTGTGCAGATTGAATGAGTTCATGCATGTAAATATCCCGGCACATACTAAAGATTTAACAAATTGTGGCTATTTTTATTACCATATAGTTACAACTGAGAGAGAGAGAGAGAGAAAGTGAAAGAGGGGGAAATGACTGGAAGGACTTACATTTGGAGTGAGACCAGATGGAGTCGCCAAGACCTAGGCTGATTCAAATGCCAGGAAGGCAATGGTACAAATAGGCAGAGATAGCCTAGGACCCTTGGCTAGGCCCTGGAGAAAGAAGACTCTCCCAGGAGGGTTACTGGTTGTCATCTCAGCCTGAATTTACATGAGGTGAACACATGAGGGCGTGTGATTCTCACAACAGGCTGGCTCAGAGACTCCCAGGGAAGCCCCAGGTTCATTCTCCCTTGTTTCTACCTCTAGGGCAGCAGGCCCAGGCCCCGTGACTGAGAAAGAGGCTGATGGAGGGAGGGAGAGGGCCTGGGAGATTAATAGGGTCCTCTCTGGGGCACAAAAGATACCTTATGTCAACCCACGGAAGGGAGTAAAAGGGAAAGTAAAACTGGCTCAGCACATTTAGGGGTTGAGCGCGGAGGGAAGAAGTCACAATACAAGGGACTGAAATGACCTTATAGCCTTCAGGCTAGGCAGGTAAACAACATTAGTGTATTACACACACACACACACACACACACACACACACAGAAATTACGAGGGAGTCCCAGATTTCTGGAAGGGAACATGAGTGAGGCATGAGAATGTCCAGTTGGGAGCATTTGGGGCCATACTAGATCTCAGTCTTCATGTTATAATAATGAAAAATAAAGGCAGCAAAGCTTCATGTCTCTATAGGGTTAGTATGTGGAACAGCTCTAGTGAGAAAGATCCGATGAAATCAAGCCTGTCCTGAGGTTAGAAATCTCAAAGAACTTTTAGCCTAAACAGGATGGTTGAAACTTCAGAATTAAAGGAGCAAGGAATGGTAGCAAGATGCACCAGTTTTAGAGTCAGGCACATTCACTGCATACTTGCTGGCAGTGTCGCCTTGGGCAAGTTTATAAGCTCTCTGATTTGCCCCATCTTTCAAATGGGCATAATAATAATAGTACTACTAGGTAAGAGTCAAGTAAGATACTGGGTATAGAAGTGTCTGGTGCACAGCAGCTACCTAGAAAATGCTCAATCTACAGCTATCCATGAGGGAATCTTGAGAAACAACTTCAGTGTGAAACTTTGGGGACCCTGAGGCAGGTTGCCTTACTTGGGAGCAGTAACCTACTGTTGGAAGATAAAACCCATGTAGGATTGGACCTTCTCTAGATAATCTTTAGGAACATTCCACTCCTGAGACAAGGAATTATGGGATGTGCAGAAAGATACCTAGTTCTCATCAGCCAAATTTCAGCTCAATTGCCACCTCCTTGGAGAACCTTCTCCAACCATCCAGACTAAGTTAGTGCCGCTTCCCCAACCCTAGCCATTGCCTAAGCAATTATCTTGTTTATTTTTTCATAACAGTTATCATAGTCTAAAATTACCATTTTCTTTATTAGCTTACTCTCTGGCATGCACACACACACATGTGCGCACACACACACACACACACACACACAAATCCAGTAAAATTTGTTGCTGTGATGTATAAGAAACGGACCCTAGCATCAAAGAACTTATGATACAGGTGTAAAAGTAGTTGAGGACTCATGTGTCAAGGTCAGGAGCTCACTTCCAGCCAAGGGGTATGAGTTCTGGGAATTACTGGGGTCTTGAGCAAGGCTTTGAAGGATGAATAGCATTTGAAAAAGTGGAGGTAAGTGAAGAGAGAGGAGTCAATGAATGACAACAGCAACAGCAGTTCTTATTTTCTGAACACCACCATGGTAACAGACCTGGTTCTCAGCCCTGCAGTAGAGCAGTAAACAAGCCAGAGGAGACCCTGGCTCTGGAAAGGCACTCACACTGCAGTTGAGAGGAGACAGGACCTTTCAAATAGTAATCAGTACAATGTGGAGGATAATGCAGGGTAATGGGATGGAAAGAGATGGACATAGACGTGGGTGGGCTTCCCATAGAGGTAGGTTATCAAGGGGCCTTTGAAGAGGCCATGTCTGAGCTAAGATCAGAATGATTAAAAAAAAAAAAAAAAGCCAGGCACCCAGATTCCAGTCCACCCTTCTACACACAAGGCTCATTTCCCCTGCATTCAGCCCTTGCCACCTCTTCTCTTTGTCCTCTGATCTTTCCCCAGAACCTTTCTTGCTTCCTCTGGCCACTCTCTACTCCTTTTACTGTAAATCACTCCAGCCTTTCAAAGCCTCTTTCGATTTTCCTTTATTTAGTACCAATTCAACAAACCAAAAGGCCCCAAATCCAGCCAGCAAACTCAAGAAGCTTATTAGAAAGGGAAAAAGACTGGGAGAAGACAATGAATCCTCATGCCTCATTTTTTCCTGTCACACTGGTGAACTCAAAATAAAAACAGTAACCTGACAGGGATGCTGTGGGGATTGTCCCACCTAGCACGTAGTCGGTACTCAGGACACGTTAATTCCCTTCTCTCCCCCACTCCTTGATATTTTCAAATGTGAAGTGTCTGTTTCTAATGTTGTGTTCATCATAGAAGAAAAGAAAAGAATAGCAATCACCCTCATAAATTTCCCAGGACTCAGAAGTAACAACCAATTAACCTTTCGGTGTGTTTTTTCCAGGATTTTTTCTAGGTTTCTTTATTTAAAAAAACAAACAAACAGATTTATTGAGATATAATTTGACTACCATAAAGTCCACCTCTTTGAAGTGTATAATTTCTTAGCATATTCCCAAAGTTGTGTGATAGTCATCACTATCTAATTTTGGAACATTTCATCACTCCAAAGAGAAACTTTGTACACATTAGCAGTCGCTCCTATTTACCCCCACCTCACGTCCAAACTAAACCAATACTTTATTTTCTGTTTCTGTAGACCTGCCTATTCTGAACATTTTATAAAAATGAAGTCTTTTGTGTCTGGTTTCACTTAGCATGATTTCAAGGTTCATCCATGTTGTAGTATATATTGGTAATTCGTTCCTTATGAATTCCTTATTCCAACAAATAACATCTTGTTGTATGGATATACCACATTTTGTTTATACAGTCTTCAGTTGATAGACATTTGGGTTATTTCCATTTTTTACTATTATGAATAATGCTACTATTCATTTTTTATGTGGACATATATTTCTTTTTTCTTGAATAGTGTATATACCTAGAAGTGGACTTGCCGGATCATATGGTAACTGTTCAACATTTTGAGGAACTACCAGACTATCAATGTTTCTTTCTTCATGTTAGTGAAGATAATACAATCACCTGCACTAGCTGTTAATACAATCACCTGCACTAGCTTTCTGAGATTTTATTTTTTTCTCCTAGTTTCTTAGTAAAACTTATTTTTTCAAGCTTCCTTTTAAAAATGCATTTGAGTCAATAAGGCATGGACTAAGCCCTGGGAATACAAACATAAATAAAAGCTGGTCCTTGCTGTCAATGAGCCCACAGTCTAGCAGGGAAAGCAAACACGTCAAGTTCAATTCCATGTGGTCTGTCCTATAGTAAAGAGAGATTTACAAACTGCTGAGAAATCTCGGACGAAGAGACCAAAACTCTTCCCGTGGGGTGCTAGGGAAGGCTTCCTGGGGGAGGTGACATTTGCACAGTCTGGAAAGATGAGTATGGGTTCATCAGGTTGATGAGGAAGGAAGGGAGGAGGAGAGGGAGGGGGAGGAGAAGAATGCCAAGCAGAGGCAATAAAATGCGAAAAAGCATGTAAACATGAGCAAAAATGGCACCCAAGATGCTACAAATAAACTGGTGTGGTCAGAGTCCCACGGAGTTGTGATACTGGTAATGTAGGTCAGGGCCAGATTTTGAAGGGCTTTGAATGACATGTAAAGAATTCATAATTTAACCTGTATCACTGGAGAGCCTTAGAAAGATTTAAGGCTAGGAGTTGGCATGGTTAGAATTACAGAATTTAAAAAGTGTTTGTAGGGGCGCCTGGGTGGCTCAGTTGGTTAAGCATCTGCCTTCGGCTCAGGTCATGATCTCAGGGTCCTGGGATCGAGCCCCGAGCCCCGGGTTGGGCTCTGCTCCCTGCTCAGTGGGCAGTCTGTGTCTCTCCCTCTCCCTCTGTCCCTCCCCCCACTCATGCTCTCTCTCTCTCTCTCTCTCTCTCTCAAATAAATAAATAAATAAATAATATTTTTAAAAAGTATTTTTAAATCAAAATAGTATGCATGTATATGGTTAAAAATCAAGGAGCAGAAGTGTTTATTATAACAACTAGCAGTCTCTTGCTCCATTTGTCCCATGTCAGACCCTCTCTTCTTTTGTTTCTCCTGATAATTAGTTCCTTCATTTATTCCTACTAATATACATAAGTGGCTATTTCTTGATCTATCAATTTAAGACATAACCTCCTTATTTTTATCTTTGCAATATACACTCTATCTTTGTATATCGTACTCCTATCTGTGTACTCCCATCTTTCAATGGACACTACACCGTTTTACATTCCCACCAGCAATGTATAAGAGTTTCAATCACCCCCTTGCTTTTCTGTGTAGCTTTAGACAATATACTTGTATCTGTATTTCTTGTTTTAGCAACACTAAATATCTCTTGACCCTCCATTCTGTGAGATGATATTAGTGGCCCTGCTTTTCCCTAATGCTCTTCTCTCCTTTCTACATCCCATTTTCTGTCACCTGTATTTTTAATTTTGCGTTGTCAAGACTGATGATATTTGCATTCTGTTCTATAAGCATAATTGACTCTTCCATGTTTTCTCTCTATATGTTGATTCAAAATAAACAATGGTTGCATTAATTTTTGTGACTTGTACATTTTGTTCCTTTTATAGCCAAGTAGTTTAGTGCCCCCATTTCCCTTTCTTATATAGCTTTTTGTGTATTCTGCTGTTGCTGGGTGGAGGATTCTGTTAGGTCTAGTTGGTTTATAGTGTCATTTAAGGTCTCTATCTCCTTATTGATTTTTTATCTGGTTGTTCTGTCTATTATTGAAGGTGCGCTATTAGAGTCTCCAAAAATTATTGTAAAATCATTTATTCCTCCCTTTAATTCTGTCAATTTTTGCTTCATATATTTGGGCATCTGAGTTCAGTCACATATGCCATTCAGATGGTCTCAACACCACATTACTATCTCAAGGCTATATCTTTGGGACAGCTTCTAGGAGCAGGAAAGGCAAGCAGAATGCACATTTCAAGGACAGAGGAGTGGGTGAGGAGCTTCTGATTGCCCTGGTCCACCTCACCAGTCAATTGGTGGTTATGTCCTCTCCATGACATCCCTTAACCTTGGATTTGGCAACGGGTTCTCATATATGACACCAAAACACAAGAAAAACAATTCAAATAGGCAAATTTGAATTAGAATTCATCAAAATGAAAAACTTTTATGACATAAAGGGCTATCAAGAAACTGAAAAAACAATCCCCAATATGGGAGAAATATTTGCAGATCACAAAGGACTTGTATGTAGCATATATAAACAACTCTTAAAACTCCATAACAGATGATCCAATTTTTAAAAAATAGGCAAAGTATCTGAGTAGACATTTCTCCAAAGAAGATATACAAATGTCCAATAAGTACATGGAAAGATTCTCAAAATCATTAGTCAATCGTCAAAACCACAATGAGATACCACTTCACATCTACTAAGATGGCTACAATCAAAAACTCGGATCATAACAAGTGTTGGTGAAGATGTGGAGAAATCAGAACCCTCATATATTGATGGAGGGAATGTAAAATAGTGCAGCCACTTTGGAAAGCAGTCTGGCAGTTCTTCAAATGGTTAAACATTAAGCTACCATATGACCCAGCTACTACAATCCTAGGCATACACTCAAAAAAATAATAATAAAAACACACACATTCACACAAAAACTTGTTTATGAATGCTTATAGCAGCATTATTCATAATAGCCAAAAGGTGGAAACAACCCAAATATCTATCAACAGATGAATAGATAAATTAAATACGCTCTATCTGTATAGTGAAAATTTATTTCACAATACAAAGAAATAAAACTCAGACACATGCTACAACACAGATGAACTTTGAAAACATTACATTAAGTGAAAGGACCCAGTCACAGAAGGCAATGTATTATATGACTCTAATTATATGAAATGTCTGTAATAGGCAAGTCCACAGATACTTCCGGTTGTCAGGAGTTGGAGAAAAGCAGGAAGGGGGGATGACTGATAATACAGGTACAGGATTTCTTTTTGAGGTCATGAAAATGTCCTAAAGTTGACTGTGGTGGTAGTTGCACATACACTAAAAACTATTGCATTATATACTCAGTAATGGATGAATTGTATAGTATGTGAATTATATCTCAATAAAGCTGTTCTTAAAAAAAAAAAAAAAGCAGAAGCTGTGATGCATTCAGACCTGCTCAGTTAGCAGAGGTTTCATGTACAGGCAATAAGGAAATAAATATGGGACTTGAAGAGACAGAACCTTAGAATGATCTGGCCTCATGGAGGCTGGAACTGGATTCTAAGCTACTCCAGAGATCCCAGCAGCAGGAGTTTAAAATACTCACTCTTAGCTTCTATTTTCATCTTTCAGATCCAACTTTCAGTGCTGGCTACTTGATGATCTTCTCTAGTTCCCATATCAGAATTCCTTTTGCATGGAGTTTTCTGCCAGACCACCTTTAAGGTACCACCAAGTGGGCTGCCCTTTGGTCAAATAGCCAACTTGATTCAACTAACCATGCTCACCTCTACTCCACCTCACCAGATTCAATTACTTCCTCTTCCCTTCCTTGCTCCCACAGCACTCTGAGCCTCTCTCTATTAGTCCTGAGCCTCTTGGATTCCTCAAATGTAAGTATACATTTCTCTCCCAGAAACCTGTCCTGATTCTTCGTCGCTTCTCCCAGGGCATCTGGCACAGTCAGGCACAATATAGGTACTAAGTCAAAATGCATTCAACACTAATGATAATAGCATTTATCAAGTGTTTACAATATGGCAGGCATTGATACCTTTTCATACATTAACTAATTTAATCCTCACATCAACCTTATAGGGTAAATACTATTATATTCTGATAATACTGATGAGGAAACTGCGACTTTAAAGAAGTTAAGTAACTTGCCCAAGATCACACAGCTAATAAGTGGTAGAGCTAAGAATTAAACACAGTGGCCTAGCTCTTGAGACTTTGCAAATTGCATGAAATCCAGAGGACTAGTAGTGATGACAGTGAATCAAGCATCAGAGAGTTCTTTGCAGGCTGGAATAATGAGTTGAGAAGGACAAGGTGAAATATTAAAGCGCCAAATGTAATCTGTAACTAGCCCCACGCCTCACCCCTCAGTCCAACTGCACAAGTCTAAGAAAGGGAAGGTGGGTCGTAGCAGCAGTGAATTTGGAAGCCCTTTGAACTTGCCCTTTTCCCTTTTTCCCTCTAATCAACCATTTGCCAAGTAAGGCTACAGTCATTTCCACCCATGCCCTCCTCTCCATTCTCACTCATTCTGCCTTAGTTTAAGACACTAACATCCCTTCCCTAGACCACAGCAAAAGTCTCTTCGATGACCCTGCTTCCAGCCACCCTTTCCTCACACCTAGGGTGAATCTAAAACCCTACCTGGCAGACTTCCCCTTCAAGACTCCCTATCTCTTCCCCCTTACTAAAATGTGAGCCCTTGAGATAGAGGTCAGACCTTGTTTGTCTTTCCATTTCTCCTACCATCACCAAAAAAGACACACACACACACACACACACACACACACACACACACACACACACACACTGTGCTCAGTGCAGTTCCTGGTGTGACAAAGGCTTCTTAAATATCCTGGGTCTACCAAAGAGAAATTTCAATTTCTTCACTAAAGATGGTATGCAAGTGAGGAGAAAGGCCTATATCACCGCCACCCTCACATACTTCTGTGCCCCTAGGCTACCATGACCCTGGGCACCTCTCTATTACCAGCTGATGAAGCAGTATCCTTTCCTTCCTTGCCATGGGCCACCAGCAGCTCTCTCTGGCATATATAGACCCATCTGATCATCAATTAAGTGAAACCACCCAAAGGTTTATCCAAGGTCCAGGCACATGTGGATAGCTAGAGGAGCTTGGACATCTCTACCTCTCAACAAAGAGTGAATGAGGGTGGCCTCCACCAAAGATTTTTATATCTTGCCTTAAGATTTTCACATCATTTTCATCCTTAAGTATCCTGCAAAGGAGGTAGGACAGGAGCTTCATATTTCAGATGGGGAAACTGAGACTCAGAGAAGGAACAGGAACTTCCCAGGGTCACTGAGGCTGCACATGAAATTCCAACTCCAACACACACACATAGTACCTGGAGCACATTGTGGATACATTAGTGGTGATGTCTTACCCATATTCATTCCTGCCGTCCTGATAAATACAGGGATCTGAGATAGCACGCACAATCTGCATTGGTTAATCAGACTTGTTAGTCACACTGTCAGGGTTTCAGTTTCAGCTGAAAGGAAGTAGCCACCAAGAATCAGTTCTGGACTGTGAAGGTTGAGGTGCTATTACTCTGTGTATGTGTGGTGAGGCAGGGCGGGGGTAGGGGGTGATGTAGTGGGAAATGAGAAGAAATAAGAATGCAGGCACCATGAAATTCCAGGCTCACACCGGTCTCCAGGGTGCCCACTTAAGTCCCTGGCTCCTCACTGTGGCTTCTACTTATAGGCCTGGTAGTGAGCTCACCTCTCCCTGGCCTTGCTCTTCCCCTGTTCAACATCCCCGTGCAGGAGAGGCTTCTCACCTCCTGCAGGCCTTTGACCTCTCTACTTAGGAATAAAACATACACCTCCCCTAACAACTTCTTAGATCCCTTTGATCCTTACTTTTTCTTCTAACATTCTATAAATTTTTATTTATTTTGTTTATTGTCTGTCTCCCTTCACAAATGTGAGCTCCACGAGGGAAGGGATTTTTATATGTTTTTGCCTCTCATAGTCACTGTTGTGTTCCTCGGTGACAAGAACAGTACCTGGTACATCATGGGTGCTCAGCAAATATTTGTGGGATGGATGGGGTCTCACAGTCCAAATCTTCCACTGTCAGCCATCCAGCCTATAAAACAGCACTGTGTGCACTCCATGCCACAAGCCCATGAAGTATGGAATGGGGAATGTAGTTACAGAGAACTGCTTGGTCCCGTTGAAGGGCTAAAGCTGGTATCTTTCCTTCTGGTTTCCATGTCATGGCATGCACCTCACACCCACCCACCCAGCCCTGCAACCTGGACAGACTTCCCCTTCTCTCAACTTACCTAGTCCTTCCTAGCAGAAACCTCAGGGGTTAGCCAAAACTCTGCCTGACTACCTCAAATTCAATCCCAGTCCTATCCACTTTCATTGACATCTACATCTACCACCTCTTTCCTGGGTAGTAATTCAATCCAATAAACATCAGCTTACGGTGCACAAGATACCAGGCTGTTTCCAGAATGTTCATTCAACACACAATCATTAAGCACCTACAAGGTGCCATATGAGGACAAATAAGACTTGGTCCCTGTCCTCAAATTGATCCCAGTTGAGTAAGGGAGTCTGAAATATAACTAGATTCATACTAATTAATGTGATTAATTTTGTGACAAAGAGAAACCAGGGGTTGTGGGAGCCCAGAAGGGGAACTCCAACCCAGACTGGCTTTCAAAAAAAGAAGTTGGGCAAGCTGAGGTTAAAAGGATGAGGGTTTTGCCAAGTGATGAAGTAGGAAGGAAGATGTTTCAGGCAGAGGAAGAAGTGTGTGCCAAAATCTGGAGATGGGCAAGAGTGGTTTGTAAGATAGAAGTGTTGCCATCTACTAGGAAGTGAGAGAGATGAAGCTGGGAAGAAAGCATATGTCAGACTGTGGGGGGCCTTGTAGGCCCTGGCGAGGAGTCTGGATTTTACCTAAGGAGCAATGGGGAACCAGTGAAGGGTATTTCAGGGATGTGGAGAATGGTTTGGAGAGGCAAGAGTGAACTCAAGGAAATCAGTTAGGAGGTACTCTGGTATTCCAGGTGGTAAAAGATGATGATGACCTTGTGTAGATATGGAGGACAAGGCAGACTCAAACTTGAGATGTAAGGAGGAGACAAAAATCAAGAACAAAAACAAAAACCAACAACACTGGACTTGGAGACTGGTTCACTGAAGGATCTGATTCGGGAGGAGAAAGATGCTGAGTTGGGTTGGGGCCAACAAAAGCCATTGTGGCTTTGAGTTGTTGGTGGGACTTCTGAGGGAAGATGTCCAGTAGGCAGATAGACTTATAAGTGCTGATATTTTTCTCAAATAGCTCAGTCCTGCCCATCTTTGGATTCTCCATTCTCTTCATTATTTTCATCCAGTGCCTTGTCATTTTTACTAGATCTCTATGTACATACCTCTCTGCAATCTTCTTTCTGAGGCCATCAGTTTGTCTGCCCACCTCCATCCCATTATGTTCTTCTCTGTTCCATCCCAACTAAATATCTCTAAGTACATCTGAGTATAACTGCATATTTCCAATTAATACATTATTCTATTTTCCATCAGTCAATTTTTTCCCATGGTGAATTTTTAATTGCAGACATGTACATTAACTCTTGGCATAGCATCATCTGATCAGAGGCTTTTGAACTGCTAAATAGAAAGACCCTTAGAATGTGAATCCCAGAGAGAGGAAGCGAGTTGTCAAGAAGATCACACAGTGAGTTCATAGTTGAAAGGGGACCAGAACCTGGTACTTCTGCACCCCAAGCTGGTGCTTGAGTGCATACAGTGGGTTCTTCTTAGTATGAAAAGGGCTGTTTAATATATTGAGCAAACAGAGAGGGTGCTTACTTGCCATGAAAACATAAAAAGGAGCTATGAAATTTCCTCTTCCAAACTCTCTCAGCAGAGAACTGCTATTCAACTGACTCCGGCTTTTCTGCTTCAAAATAGGCATTTTACTAGGCTGACTTCTGCCTCGTATACATTCTCACTGGGTCAAATATCACCTAACAAGTAGTAAGTAAGTTATTGGGACCAGCCCATGGGGAGACAATGGAGACAGGTATTTCTATTCCAAGTACCCCATTACAGCAGAGTTGTAGGTGCCTTATTGGCCAATCCAGAAATCATCCAGGGATGACACACTTGTTCAAATAGTGGCTTCTGAGAGCTGGGAGCCCAATGGAGAACAATAAATGTAAATTACCCACAAGGACTGGGGTCCATCTCTTCCAGACCTTCCTTAGGGAGAAGGAAAACATCACAATGGGGGTAAGGGAACTTCTGAGGCCTCCAACCCACTTGGTGGCCTCTCTGAGACCTGAAATCTGTGCCAGCATCCATCCAACTGACCCAGAATGACCTATAATTATCACTGAGGGGCAGGAGACCTAAAACCCAATCTCTTCTCCACTACTTAGTAGCTGTGTGATCTTAAGCAAGTTACTTAATCTCTCTGAGCTCCAACTACTAATTCTGTAAAATAGAGGTAATTAGTATCCACCTCACAGTGTTGTGAGATGCTTGCAGAAGAGTGTGAAAATGAAAGAACTCTATAAACTGTAAACCAGTGCACAAATGTGAGGAAGTTTTATTGCCAGGAATTCTTCCTGCTGTCTGACCAGCAGTTCCACCTCTAGCATGGTCTCCTCTTGCTGTAGTGTCAGCCCATGCTCTCTTATGAGCCCTTATTCTTCAAAGGTGCATGAGGTAGCTTCCAAAGACTACAACTGCTTTCCTGAATCTTGTGGAGCCCCCACTCTCATTTTACTGAAAAGTAGAGACTCAAGGGTACATGATCTCTGACTTCAGACCTCAGAAGTATTGTCACAAGCAGAGGTTGTAGATGGGATCTGGGTGGCCCCCAGGGTGGGAGAGATTAGGACCCATGCTCAAAATTTGCTCCTTCCCTTCCCCTAGCAGCCCTTCTTCCAATAGCAGATGACAAGCCCCACGAAGCCACCTGAGAAATCTGCATTTTTAACATACACCTCAGATGATTCCAATGAAGAGTTCCCCAGACCAGACAGCTGCCTTAATTAATCTACGTGGACAGGGCCAATAGCCTTCCTAGGTTCCCCGCAAAGCAATACCTTATCTTAAATGATGGCAGTGAGACACTGTGAGTGACAGGTGGGAGTGACATCTGGGGTCCAGCGTCTCCACTTCTCTCAGATGGTACCTCATGAGTGTGACCACGCGGTCCCACAAGGTGCAAATATGCTTTGATCTTCCCATGTTTGAGCCAAACAAGCTTTGTTTGTCCCCAGCCTCTGCTACAATTCAGCCTTGGGGGCTGTGAACACCACAGGAACCACCAATAATGGAGAGGCACAAAGCCAATTTTTGTGAGTCTGGGAAGAATACACACAGTGGCTTGATGGAGGAAGACAGTAGGAGGCCCCTTTCAAAGAGGACATAAGAGGAAAGGAGATAGAGCAACTGAGGGATTTGGTCAGAGCCCAGGATGCATGTTCTAGGAGGTGTCTTTGAGGGAAATCCAATGACAGCATGGGGCAGAGGACTGTGTGGGGGTAGGGATGATATGATTTCCAAACAGCTTGAGAAGAAAGTCCCCCAGCTCCTTTTCTCCATGGCTATATCACTAACAGCAGAAACTGGTGCCCTGCATTTTGTTAGTGTCATAAAACACACACCAGACAAGGAAGCAGGAATCCCAGGTCTGAGTGCCACCCCTAATATAGATGCACAAGGAGTGGGGAGAGAGGAAGTATCTATGAACAGGTTGCAGCTCTGCCTCTGCTACCAGTACTAGGACCCCCAGAAGTTCTGGATAGCACTTGACAAGGATGCTGCGCAGAAAACCCCAACACAAAATAAAGGTGGAACCAGAAAACTGTGAAGTCTCTGTCATCCCTAATTGTCTGGTTCTTTATCTCTCTGCTTAATCCGATCAAGATGAAGAGATTTTCCAGGTAGGAGATCATAGTAATAAAGCTAACATTGATTAGATGCTTTATTATATGTTTCAGACTGTTCTAAGCCCTTATGTATCACCCATGTAATCCTTATAGAAGATGGGGATTTTTATGGCTTTAATTTTACAGATGAGGAAACTGAGGCACAGGGAGGTTAAGTAACTTGCGCATAATTCAGTTTGGGGCAGTACAGGCCAGGTTATGCTGCATTAATAAACATCACTTAAATCTCAGGGACTTAAAAAGGAAGCTTACTCTCACTCATCTTATATGTTCATTGTGGGTCAACAGGAGGGTTCTAGGACCCAGGCTAGGGGAGCAATCACCATCTTATGACAGTGACACCACCATCTCAACCTGGGCTTCTACCATTGTCAAAATTATGGAAGACAAAGGTGGACAGCTGAAGATTGCTGTGCCATTAAATGTTTAGATCCAGGTGTGACCCTTGTCAGTTCTGTCCTCACTTCTTTGGCCAGAACTAGTCATATGTCCACATCTAACTTCAAACAAGTGGGGACATATAATCCTCTGTGTACCTAGAAATGCAAACAGAGCCTACTATTGATGAATGTCAGTGATGCCTATCACAATCCCACACCTGGCCCAGATTTAACCTCTGGCTGCCTAGTTCTCAAGCCTCCACTCTCTATCACAGAGCTTGACTTGTCTCCTCCTGTGCCCCCCAGGAAGAATGATTGACACTCTTCCTGTGAGAGAGCTAGCAATTGATATGGTTTGGGGTGGGAGGGGTGGGAGACGTGGGCCTCTCTCTGCCTGTTCAGTGTCTCTCTGTGACTCTTGCCACCAAATCCCTCAGGATCCCAGGGTGTTTTCTACCTGCACTCCTGGAATAAGTCCAAGTCCAGTATCCCCTTCTATTCTCTGATCTTGGAGGGGTAGGAGTGCATAGGCTTCTGGTGAACCTTATCACACCTCACCCCTTCCACTAGCTCAGGCTCACATAAATACTTTCTTGTTGAGTTTTGGGTGCTGGGAGATAGAACAGTGGAGACAGAAAAGCCAGAGGGAAATTGGAAGTCCTCACTCCTGGTGAGCAGAGAACAGTAGCAGAAGTTTAACTTGATGGCTGAAGCTTCTACCACAGCCTACCAAGGTGATGTTAGGAAACTGAGGGGAGGCTTGTATAAAGGAATCTGGGGTGGCATCATCACAGAATGCAGCAAGAGAGATTAAAGTTAGCTACTGAAGACTTCCTGATGATAAATGTAATTGTTTCTGTATGCTTGTCTCCCCATTCATTGAGGGAGAAACTATTAAGTTCATCTCTAGATCCTCAGCACCTAGCATAGGCCTGGCACAGAGCGAGCACTCAGAAAATATTTGGGGCAGGGGCACTAGAAGCAGACATTTAAGAATGTGGAGATAGCCAGGCTGGCTTAGGCCCCTTCCAGGTTAAAGAATGCCGCCACTAAGCCTTCCTATACCATGCTGGATTGCTTGATGAAAGGCAAAGCTGGGCTCAGGCCTGGGGAAGCTTAACAGACTACTGTTTCCACAGGAACTGAGCAGCCAGTTTCCTCCACAGGCCTCATTCCTCCTTTCAAGTGGGGCCCACAGTCCCTGACCCTTGGGTACCTGGAAGGGGATTAAGAAGGAACAAACCCCGCAGGGTGGCTCAACCTCTTTGCCCCAGTCATACCAGTCTCCTTCTAATTCTTTAAGCAATCTGATATCTTCCCCATTTTGAGGCCCTAGCTTAAAGTAGTCCCTTCACTCTTAATTTGGCAATTCCTACTCATCCTTTAGGTCTCATTTTAGGGCCTTTTCCTCATAGGGGATTTCTTTGACACTCCCCTCCCCACCAGTCTGAATTTTGCTTCCCTTGCTATATACTCTCAAAGCCTCTCTATTTCTTTTTTCAGAACATTTATCACACTTTGTAATTTGGAATCAATTGGGGGAATGATTTGCTTTATGTCTGTTTCTCCCAGTAGACTGTAGTTTCATGAGGTCTGAGATCATGTTTTTTCACTGTATAACCCCAGTATTTAGCATGATGCCTGATGTATAGTAGGTTCAATAAATATCTGTTAAATAAATGGATAAAATTATGAATGAATGTCTAACTCTGAAGTCTTTGCTCTTTCCGTTAAACCACGTTTCCTTTGGTGTCTAATATGGCACCTGGCCCATAAGTGAAGTTCGATTAAAGTTTCTTCTCTCCCTCCTCCTGCTCTTCTTCCCTCTGTCCCTCCCTCCCCTCCTCCTTTCTTCCTTCCTTCTCTCACTACTCCCTTCGCTGGGAAACTCCTGCCTAGATATACATCTTCTACTGAGAACTTCAGACACTAAGACTCCAGATGGGTCAGCAGGAGTGGGGAGCATGGCTAAGCCACACCATGCTCAGAGTAAGCATGCATTAGGAGGCAGAAAACATGCTACCTGATCCCCAGCATCTCCCACCTCCAGGCAGATGCCAAACCACACTGGGACCTGGGTTTGGTGTCCAAGGCCTACCTGTTACCTAGCAACTAAGGTTACATTGAGGTGGGGACTCGAGTGCAGGGGGAAAATAAGAAGAATGGCAGGGATACCAAGGGGTCTCTCAGAGACTACTCACTAGCCCCAAGGGAACTTTGTTGACCTGGCTGGGTAACTGTGCCCCACTATCTGTCTATGGCAGAACTCTGTGGGGTCACCTCTGGAAAACAACTGGGCAGAATCTCCAAATTTCGGCACTGAAAGCAGGAAAAGATAGGGAAGTCCACCTGGTTCCACTCCATGCCCACTGCCACTGGCCCCTGATGCCCCATGCTGTAGCATCCCCAGCAGCTGTTCTCACAGATTCTGCTTGCACATTCCCAGTCACAGGGAGCTTACTACTCCCTAAGGAGGAAAACCCTGAACCCTCTGCTATATCATTTGGGTACCCCTGTCTACTGGATTGTGCTGTCATAGCTCAGATCCCATCTCAAGGGAATGGTATTGGTCCGGGGGAATGGTCTGTCACTCAGTCTGGGAACATAGAGGAATGGAGGGCTAGAATCCTCTGTCAGGCCTCCAAAAGTCCTAGGGACCCTACTTAGCACCCTCATATACAGTCCATGCCAGAGACTGTGCAGAGCAGCCTGTACAAGCAGCTAACCTGATGTTCAAGGTGCTCACAGGCAAAAGAGCTTCTTCTTCAGGGTGGGGATCATATCTCTCTGGTTTGCCACTTCTGTCGCATGGCTGTTGCCCAGTAAAGGATAAGGATTGAGCTGTATTCATCTTCGTGACCAGCACGGTGCCTGACCTTGTTCATCAAGTGAATGGGTGGATAGGTTCTCCTCCCTGCGTAAGTTACTTCACTTCTCTGAGCTTCATTTTCCTTATGCTTCAAATGAGCACCATAACCCTTGCCCTATCTAGCTCCTAACGACAGTTGTTGGGAGGGGGAAGGCAATGTCAGTTGGTATACTTTGGAAAGAGTGTGAGAAATCATTGGTATTCTCAGTCTTTGTTTCCACCTTGCAGAGGAACATCCACCTCTCCTGACTGGTTCTCCAGCTTCTGCCTCCCCCAAGTTTTCTCCACCAGAAGCTCACAGGGCTCCCCCACTCATGAACAAAAGACTCCACAGATTAGGCCACCCACTTCACAGGCACCCTTCAGACATTCTTACCCCTATAGTCCCTGGCTTCAATTGTCCCCACCCTTCTCCCACTTCCAGAAAGATCTTGGTTGCTCTAGTTGCCCACTGGCCCCTGGAAGATACCCTTAAAGCTACCTTTGTGGACCCTGGCAAAGACTGCTTCTTGGCAGCTGCCACAGTGGGTGGATAAGCCAGGAATAGGGATTTATCACCAAGAAGGCCAAAGCTATAAGCAGCCTGGATTTGGTGGAAGAACCACTTGAGAACTTGGAGGAATAGTGTGTCAGTTCAGAGATCCAATGAAAATAATCCAAACTGTTGCTTAAATAAATTTCCCAGGGAGAACAGAAAAGAAGACATTCCCTCAGAGAAGGTATTTAGCACAAGAGGAACTTTAAGAGTACATCTCAACCATTCCCCTGCCTCTGTTCTGGGCTACCCTGAAGCCATCACACACTAAGGAGACTCTCTACACTGTTTAAAACTTGGCAGTTTAAGATAAATTGGAAACACCCTAAACACCCAACAATAGGGAATTATTTAAATAAATTACAGCTCACCCACAGGATGCAATATATATATATGAAAATATGCATAATTTTCATATATTTTAAAAATATACATATATAAAAAATGCTTAAATTATACTTAGATATAGATATAGATAAAAGATTGGAAAGAAATACACTAAAATGTGTACACTGATTACCCTGGGTGGCAGAGTTATATATGATTTTTATCTTCTTCACTGTACTGTCATTTCTTACCAAATTTTATCCATTAAGTAAATGTAATATTAAAGTACTGATCAAGGCTACAACATGAATATACCTTGAAAACAGCATTTGAGGAAGTGGCTTTCCCCAAGCTACAAGGTGAAAACTCAGCAAATCTCAACTTGACACCTAGGGCTGAAGTAAATTATGAATTCCGTGCCCCAATGGAGCTTGGCAGGAAAGATAAAAAGCCTAGTGGGTAGAGGAATGGGTCTAGTCCCAGCTCTGCCTTCAGCTCACTGAGTGACCTCCAGGACAAGGCACTTGAAAACCCAAAACTCTCAGAAGTGGAATGAGCACTTAAATACCCTCTAATCCAAAGAGGGTAAATGGGTGGTATGTATGCTATTGCCCCTTTCTCCCTCATCCATGGCAGACATCGCTGATTCATTCCTTCTCCTTTAGCCCAGATGTCCTCAGAGTCCACCTCCAGGTAGTGATCCAAGTAGCCACTGCTTATTGTGTAAATTTATATTCCCAATTTGATCTGATCCCTTCATTTTATAGTTAAGGAGAAAAGTTTCCTAACGCCATAAAATGAGTAAGTAGCCATGCCAGGACTTGCACCTGGGACTCCTGCATCCCTGTCCAGTGTGCATTCCACTTACCATCTATCTCCCTCTCATGATACCTCTTTGTATATTTGGAGGGGTCAAATAAGATAATTTATGTGCAAGCACTTTCCAAACTGTTAAATGCAGTGCATATATGTGGGCAAAGGATGACTGTTATAGACATTGGGTGATTTATCAGTCCATATATATTTCAAGTGCCCAGGCTATGTGAGGTTTTCTGGAGGAGAAGAGAGAAGCACACAAAAGAACACATTATTCTAGGAAAGAAGCTAGTAAGCCCAGGTGGCCCATGAGAACAGACTCCAGACATGCAATAAGCACCAGTCCACAGGTCCAAGATCTGAAAGAAATCAGGTAGTAGATGGGAATTTGTTCCTCCCTCCCCATTTGGTTTCTTCTTTGCATTCTGTTTCAGCTTTTCATGGTCACAGCTGCCCAAGCTAGAGTTCTAGAAATATCTGCTACAGGAAGTAAAAACTTATAAATTATATACAAATTAGAAGCTGGAGAATGTGGATAGGGCCAAAGAGATGAATACTTGGCCAACTGTGCTGTTCGTAGTGGCTCACACTTTGGGCCCTACATCCAAGGCCAACCCCATTTATCCTGAGCTGGATGTACTATTCTTTTATAAATTGTTTTGAAACATCTTTATGGTTTGTGAATATCTGACTGCGTGGAGAGCTTTGCTGAGATCATGGGTGGTCTCCTCTAGGGAGTGTTTGATAAGTGGCTGAATTCAAGGGGGGGTGCTTCAAAGACATGTGCAGTCTATAGAGCAAAGCTCACCAGACACAGTGGGTACCAACATCTATGGCTGGCAGAAGGTGCTTCTTCTAGACCAAGACTCTGGAAAGTAGGAAAGACTGGACCTTCCTGTGGCTATAGAACAGCTTTTCCCACAGTGTACTAGGGCCTGTTCTTCAGACCAAGGGCCTAAGCCTCAGGCCGGCCTGTTTTCTATTCTCACTTCTTTTTATAAGACCTTGGCATTGTCATCTGTGACAAGAGGATAATGACACTGCCCCAAGGGTAGCCATCAAAATGCAGAAGAGAACATAAAGAGCATAGAACACAGGGCTGCATGTGGAGGGGCCATAGCAATCCACCACTTCACTTCCTTTCTTCAGGAAGAACCATTCAAAGAAGGGCCTTTGCCTCCCCAACCTGCAGCCCAACTCCCTGCGAGAGCAGACCAAAGAACATGATAAGGAGACCAGCCAGCCAAGAGATTCTACTTCCACTGTCAGAGGTCTCATTTTTATTCATGGCCTCACTTAATGTCTCCAGCCACCTTAGAAGCTCTAAATTATCATTAGTTCCATATTAGGGATGAGGAAACAGGCTGCTTAGCAAGGTGAGGTGACTTGCCCAAGGTCACAACTTTCACAGTGAGGTCTGTCTGTCTTGTAAGACTGGGCTTTGTTTATGATGCCTCATGAGAGTCAAGAGAGTTCCTGCTCACAGAGCTGCAATGTTCAAGGCACTATGAATGGAGAGGATCAAGAAAGCCTTCTCATGAGACAATGGATCCCATAGAATTTCAGCTAAATCAAACAAGGGAAAGGAAGCAAAAAAGACAATCCAAAGATGCTAGCATAGGGGGTACAAACTGAGTAAAGCATCAGTTAGGGATAGAGGCTGCAACTCTGTCTCTTATAGCTGTGTAACCTCGGAAATTTTACCTTACTTCTCTGGGCCTCGGTTTCCTCATCTGTAACATGAAGATAGTTACAGGACCTTCTGTATAAGGATATTATGAGAATTTGATGAGATAATACATGTAGAGCTCTTAAAATAACATCCAACTCATAGTAGACATCTCAATAAATAGAAATTAGTACTACTATTTAGTAGAAGGGAGAAGATGAACTTGGGGAGGTAGATTTGAGCCAGCTCCTAGACAATGATGGATGTCTACACGCTAAATTTTGGAGTTTTTCCTACAGGTAATGGGAAGCCATTGGTAGTTCCCGAGTCAAGGAGTGTCATGAGCTAAAGCTGTTTTCTAGGAAGATCAGACTAACAAAGTCATAGGCCAGACTCTCCTAGAAAAGACTGAGAATTCTGGAATTTTCCTGATGTCCAGTAGATATGTGAACAATTAGTACTTTGGAGATTTGGTGGGAAGGAAACCGTGGTAGCCTGAGTACTTGAAACCTGGCGCCGGGATTTGGTCTCCTAGAAATGTGACAGCCTGTGACTGGAGGCTCTTTTGTGCTCTGTTCCTTAATCCTATCACACATTCCCTGACTATCCATTATTCAAGGAGGCTTATCCCTGGGATGGGCTGCTGGAAATGTCATGATGTTTGAGTGCAGGGAGTTGCAAGCAATGACTCAGTCCACCTAGCTCAGGCCACCAGAACATTCTTTACTGGGGTGGTGGTGATAGCAGCGTTTTTGTGTCTGTCATTTGTCAGTTTATGTTCAGATCTTGTCTCTGGCCCTTCCTTCCCTCTGTTCTATGTTGGGTTTGGCCAATTTGAGGCACTGGTGGAAGACTAGAAGGCAAGGGGAAGTAAGTCTTTCTTCATCTCTGGTCCTGCTTTGGGGGCTGGCTCTGGAAGCAGCTGTGTTTCCTCTGTGCTCCATCTCTCACCAGGCAACTCTCTGTGGTTCTAGTTCCCCCTGAATTACCCAGCATCTGTGTTCCAGTAACACCACCTCTTCCTATTGTTCCTCCAGTCTAAGGGTGACAGTGGTCTGCTGCTGCTAATGTGGGCTGCCTCGCCATCCTCTGTTTGGCCTCTCAGATCAAAAATATTTGTTGGATGAAAAAAATGACCTCCTATCTCCAACTCTCCTAGTGAGGTCAGGCTGGGGAAGGGAGGGCCAGGGGATAGCTGAGCCAGATAAGCCCTTTCCAGCTATTTGACTTTGCTCTGCCTGCTGAGGCCTGGGGAAGACAGAGTGAGTACCCAGCACCTGAGAGCAGGAAAGCCTTCTAATACCTCTTTCTCCCTCTCAGAAGTAACTATTTCCTGACTTTCCAGGAAACATATAAGCTGGCAGTGTCCTGGGGCTCAGCTGAGACTGTTGGGCCATAGCCAGGCCTGACATCCCAAGTTCTTCTCCAAAGCTGGAGAGGTAGATGTCCTACCTGGAGGAGGACAAAGGAAGAAAGCTGGGCTTTTAGAGCAATTCAGACAGGGCTGCTGAGTGTGTGTGTGTGTGTGTGTGTGTGTGTGTATGTGTGTGTGGGATAGAGAGAGAAATCGTGATTGTGAGTCTGTGTGTGAGCCCCTGTATGTCTCTGTGTGAATCCTTGTGTTTCTGAGGGTCAAGAATAAGGCTGAAGGGAAAGGTAGTATGTGCCATCTGGTGTTGGCAGCTGCATGTGAATGTGTGTATGTGAGTGCCAGTGCATGACGGGAGCCAGACTCTGTGTGTGTGTGTGTGTGTGTGTGTGTGTGTGTGTGTGTGTGTGAGAGAGAGAGAGAGAGAGAGATACTATGTGAATGAGTACATGTGTGACTATGTGAGACCAAGGGGGTTGGGAGGGAGGGAGGTGGGCAGGAGAGTAAGGGAGAAGGAAGGAAGGGAGAGAGGGAGAAAAGAGAGAGCCGAGTCTACCCCAGCCAGTCAAGGGCCCTCAGAGATGAGCAAGTTCTGCCAGAGATTTCCTTCTCCCTATGCTCCCAACAACCTGAAGAACACCTCCTGTCTGCTCATAGCCCTCTTCTAAGCCTTTACCAATAAGTGCCTGCTTGTTCCCTTCTGCTTTCCTTCCCCCCAGGGGAGCAGAGAGTGGTTTCCCTAGTCCACAACTGGATGAGAGGTTGACCTGTTTGCTGTCCCAGAGAGTTCGAGTCATAGAAAGGTGGCAACCAACAGGAGGGGTAGTTCTATCAGAAGAAGGTGCTACCACAGGGGGGAAGTAGAGAAGAACCATCTTGATTTCTCTCTATTCCCCCCCTCAACCCTTGCAGGTGCCTCCCATTGACTGAATCCAATGGGAAGCTAGAGGGCAAGGGAGGCCAAGTGATGCTGTCCCTAAGGGTCAACTGCCTCCTGCCCACATGGGATAAAGAGCAGGGTAAAAAGGGGGAAAGAATGAAGCTGGGGGAGGGGGTGAGCAGCAGAATAGAGCTAATCAAGGAAGGCTCTCTGGAAGAAGTGGCCTTCAAGGGAGATGTTAGGGAGCCCAGCCTCTGAGGCCTAGCAGTCAGGTTCAGGTTGGGTGGGCTGAACAGAAACTGAAGGGTGTGGGCCTCTGGCTTAGTTCTGGGCAAGGTTGCCTAGAGGTCAATAAATGGGACAGTGAAGTTATATCTTTCTTGAGGAAAGTTCTGGTCACTTTGCTGAATGGGGGACATCCAGGAAGGTAGGTGGAGCTGTGAAATTGGGTGGGCAGCTCCTTCCATCAGGGTAGGCTGGGCCCCGACTTTTCCTGGGAAATGAACATTCTGGAGTCATCAGACCATATCATCTGAGTGGGGAATGCTGAGTTCCATCGGGGCTCTCTCTCTCTGAGTAAAAACATCTAGGGGTCTTAGCAAACCTCTGAATTGCCAGCCAGAGAGGGGAGCACATGGTGGGATACAGATGCAGCAAGTACATTCATTTTCTCTTTGCTGCCCCGGCACTGAAGTCATTTCTGGAGCACTCCATTCTCCTCTCCGTCTACTTCTTCCTTCTATACCTTCAGGGGAACCCTGGGCCTCTCTTGGCAAAACACTCTGAAATCTCAGATGTTACATGGTGACAGAACCAGAAGAGCTGGACTGCATATGCCAGCTACAGAGATTGGGATCAGACATTAAAAAAAGGTGAGGGATATTCAAACACTAAACCAGTTGCCCATGAGAAGGTATAGGATCCTATGCCTGGAGGGGGTGGCCTGGTGCTATGGAGGAAACCTGGCTTCTAGTACTGGTTTTGCCACTAACTCTCATCTTCAGAAAGTACATTCTGGCCTTTGAGCCTCAGCTTTCCCATTTATAACGTGAAATCACCAGGTGGGCCTCAGATGGGTTTTATAAAGAAGAAAGCATAAAATGAATGAGGAAGTATTTCTAAAACTATAAGTCACCAGGTAAACCTGAAGTATGGTAAAATACAGTAATAATGCTGACAGGAGCTCCCAGGGTGTCCCTTGGCAGGGAAACATGTCTGTTGACTAGACGAATGAATGTCTTTATACAGACACACATTTCCATGTATACCTAAACTTGAAGTCTGCAGAAGCTTGAACGTTCTATAGGGAACATTTTGATCCAGAACATACATATATCTGAGTTCTTGGGTGTAAGGATCTATGAAGGCTGTTAGTGTCTGGGCGGAAAACAGCCTGGAGGAACGATACACAGCTTGCTTACCGCCAGCCCCAAAGATACACACTTGTGCTCACTTTTACTGAAAACTCAGTTCCTCTGGACAAAGTCAAGCCCTAGGCAGGGCCTCACAGCCAATTCCATCTTGCCATAGCCACTCTTCTTCCAGCTTGCCTTTGAGTCTGTCCGAGAAATACATTATTCACTGTGATTTGAAGCTTCACCTGGGTTTGGGGGAGAGGAGTTAGATAGGAGAGTGAATGAGATTTCATAACCAAAAGAGCACTGGACTGGGAGACAGAAATTCCCTTCTATTCCTGGTCGGCCATAGACCTAGGGTAAGTTCCTTGCCCTCTTTGGGCACTTGCATCTGAAGCCAGGGGGAAGTGTCTAAAGGCCAAGTGAGCTAAAATCCACTGTAGGCTCTCGAATGGGCCTTTCTATCCCGGCAAAGAACATTTTGGAGAAAGAGGAAATTCTGCCAGAGGAAACCAGGAGCTTTAACAAACTGTCTTATGAACTGCAGGCATTCTGCCTGAGATATATACGTCAGAAGCAGTGGTTGGAGAATAGCACTGTGCACAATATGCTCTTTCCTTTCAGACGGTTGAAGGATATCAGAAGCCTCCTGAGAGAAGGTATGAAGAAGGGCAGGGAGCTGCTTGCAGGATGAATCCCAGGCCATATGAGCCCGCTGGCCCCTCGTGAGAGGGATGGCAGTGTTCAGCTCCTTGCTCTGGGCTGCAGCTAGGTTGGAACCGGGGTTTTGTCCATTTTAGAGATGGGAAGACTGAGGCACAGTAAGGTGAAGAAACTTGCCTGAGGCCCTTCAGCTATTAGGCAACAGAACCAGAATATGAACTCAGATAGTACGATTCCAGAGCCTGTGTGCTCGCTTCCACACCTCTTGCCATCACACTGGACAGCTGTGCTAAGGGCTCTCAGCAAAGAAGTAATCCAGCTTCTGCTCGGTGCCAGGCGCTGCTCTAAGCAGTGAACAAGACAAAATCCCTGCCCTGATGGGCTTCAAGTCTAGTGCAGGGAGGCAGACAGTAAACCAGCAAAAGGTTAACACTGTGTTAAGTTGTGATAAGTGCTTTGATAAAAGGTGAAGCAGGGTCGTGTGCCAAGAGTGATGGGTGTGCTGTTTTAAACAGGATGGTCCCAGATGGTCTCATGAAGAGCTGATATTTTTACCTTTTTTCTGTGAGGTATAATTTACGTAGAACACAGGCACACGAATCCCCCATACAGACAGCCAATTGCTCCAAGCACCATTTACTGAAAAGACTGTCCTTTCCTCCATTGAATCACAGTAAGGGCCTTTTTTGTAAGTCAGTGACCATGTTCGTATGAGTCCATTTCTGGCGTGAGCTGAAATGTGAATGAAGTAAGGAAACCAGCCACAGTGCTAAGTGGGACAGAACATCCCAGGGCCTGAACTAGGGTGAGGCAGTTGCCTTGGGCTGAAATTTAAGGGGTCACCAAAAAATCTTGGTAATTTTTATGTATTTTAGCATAATGTTTTTAAAATCAGAATGAATGCAAGAAATCCACGATAAAAATATATCAGAACTGTACAAGAAGGCAGACTGGGTATTGCTGATTTTTCCTTTTGTCTCTGGCCCCGGTGTGGCTTGACATTGCCCTGCTGCGTACAGTGCTGAAGGCGGGGTAGGGGAGCAGCCCGAACAAAGTGCCTAAGCAGTTGGGCCTGAATTGAGGGAGGTGCATATTAGAGAAGGCTTCCCAGAAGGGGTGTTATTTGACCTAGTCTTGAAGGAAAACTAGGAGTTTCTAGGCAGAGTCTGGGGTAGGAGTACAGCACAGGCAGAGCACAGTGGGAGCAAAGAGATGCTGGCCTGAAAGAGCCTGGAATTTGAGAGAAATCAAGAGGTAATCTGGTGTGGCTGGGTTCTGCCCACAGTGGGGAAGGAGAGAGGGTGAGGGAGAAGGCTGGAAAGATATGCTGAGACCAGATGGCGAAGGGCCTATAACTCCAGCTAAGTATGGGCTTGGTTTTGAAGGTGAAGGGAAGCCACAGATGCATTTTTTTGGTTGGGGGTAGTTAGTACATGCAGTGCTTAGGAAGAGGTTAGCCTCCACAGAGGTCTTCCCTCTGCCTGGGTGCTTGTCTGCTGGAGGTGTGGACATCAGGGCGTGGGCTTCATTAAAGGATAAGAGTTCCAGGGGATGGGCTTCATTAAAGGATAAGAGTCCCAGAGCAAAAAACCACCAGACTCCCACATTAGCCTTTACTTCCCTTGGGGACTTCATTCGAGTCACTGATCACTCCAGACATTGGGCTTTCAAGCTGGGTATTTGGACTCTGCCTGTGCACAGGCAGGCATCATTGCCACCCTCCTCTGGCAGGTGGCTCGCTCCACTTCAACATATTGTCTTCCAAGAGAGGCCTGTTCCTGCTCCCCTGCAGGGTCCTCTCCTCTCCGTGAGGAGCCTTCTCAGCTGCACACAGTCTGTATGCCATAGAATTTAGGGCTGAAACGCGGTTCTCAGACCATCTAAGACAGTGGTTCTCAGCTCTGCCTACACACTGGAATCACCTGGAAAACATTAAAAAATACCACTGCCTGGGTTTTGCCCCCAGAGACTCTGACGTAATTGGTCTGGGGTGTGGCCTGGGCATCTGGTGACTGGCTCACAGCCAGGGCTGACAGCTACCAATTCAGGGTTTCTTAAACACCCCTGATGGTAAGAATCACCTGGGGTACTTGTTAAACCTACACATTCCTGGGCTCTACCTAAAAATCTAGACAGGCTTCTTTCTGACTGGACTTAGGAGCAGGGTTCCCAGCATGTGGATAACTCCTTCCTGCTCCTTCTCTTCTTACCCACAGAGATGAGCCTCAGGGAAAATGGTATGCAGGTTGTGGGTGAAGAGTTGGAGTTAGGGGCCTCTCACAGAGCCATTTGCCCTGGACTATTATATGTTAGCATGTTTATTGAGCAACAAGCAGATTCTCAAAGCTTCAGCAACCCTAAGTGTAGATGAGTCCTCAGCTCTAGGGGATGCCCCCCCCTTTTTAGCGGCTGTAAATTCCAAGATGATCTGGGCAGAAAAATAGGACAAGGAAGCTGGAATAGAGTTCCCAATAATAGCTTTCCCCTCCTGCCTTGGAAGAGATAGTGTTGGGCAGATAAGCAAGAGATTCGGTGTGGAGGGAGAGGAGCAAAAAATAGGGAGCAGGAAGAGAAGGGGTAGGTTCAAGGTATTGAGTGGGCAATGGAGAACACCCCCACAGGGCAGGCATCAGAGACACAGAGCCTGGGGCACAAAAGCCAGTGCCCGAACCTATAACATATCCTTTTATAATCCAATGTCACAGAGAACTGCATAGTGGAAACTTTAGGCTTAGCCATAGTAGACTCTCAAAAAATATTTGTTCAATAAATGAGTAACGTCAAGCTTTCAGGTTCTAAGGACATGCCTCTAGAGCAGCCACTGAGGGGCAAACTGGCTGAGCTAAGTGGATACTCTTCACCACAGCCAGCCTGCTTTTATTTGTTTCGTATTTTTTTTTCTGAGTTAGATTTCATTGGAACATAGAATTTTAAAAGTATTTTTAAGTGTGGAAACCACAGATGTGTTCCAATGTTTTCATATTACAGATAAAAAGGAAACCGAGGCTTGAAAGGGAGAAGGGACTCACCTTGGTCACATGCAGTCAGTGACAGAATAGGAGCTTAGGCCATGGCTGTCTGAGGCCTAGGATTCAGCCTTCCCAAAACTGTCTGAAGGTCATTTTCACTAGATCAGGCTTCCCTCACCTCAGATCTCTATTTCTCCATCTCAAGTCTATTTAAATGACCTGGAAATTGGGCGAGGCAGGGAGTGAAGGAAGGAAAGGAAAGGGATGGAGGAGGAAGGGAAGGAAATAATAAAGGAGAGAAAAGAAGAAGGTAAGGAAGAAAAGAAGAGCTTGCTGCACTGCGTGTTCTAAAAGAAGAGGATTGGGAGACCCGGGAGTATTCAAAAACCAGGGATTTCTTGAAGAGCAACATTTCTCTGGATAGAACTTGACTGGACTAGAGAGTGAAGCAAGGTGAGACTGAGGGAAAAAATCAAACTTAAAAAAATATATATCTAATTTAGTCCCTGAAGGAAGCCCGGGCTGAATTCTGCAATGGTTTGGGCACTTGGAGATACCTCTCGTGATGCATGAGAGACAAGAGCTCTGAGCATCTGTGGACAAATAAATCATCTGTGGACAGATAAATTGGACTTCATCAACATTTAAAACCTTTGTGCATCAAAGAACATTATCAAGTAAATTAAAAGATACTTTATAGAATGGGAGAAAATATTAGCAAATCATATATCTGAGAAGGGTTTAATATTTAGAATAGACCTGTTACAACTCTTATTACTCAATGACAGAAAGTCACACAACCCAATTCAAAAATGGGCAAAGGACTTGAACAGATATTTCCCCAAAGAAGAGATATAAATGGCCAAGAAGCACATGAAAAGATAGTCAACATAACTGACCATTAAGGAAATGCAAATCAAAACCACAATGAGATATAACTTCGTGCCCACTAGGATGGCTATAAATTATATATACATATATATTTAAATATATAATATGCATATTTATAGATTTTAAAAAGAAAACAACAAGTGTTGACAAGGATATGGAGAAATAAGAACCCTCATATAGTGTTGGTGGGAATGTAAAATGGTATGCCCTCTGTAGAAAACATTTTGGTACTTCCTCAAAAAGTTAAATAGAGTTAACGTATGACCCCACAAATCCACTGCAAATATATACCCAGAAGAATTAAAATGGGCACTCAAATAAACTCTTGTTCACAAATGTTCATAGCAACACTACTCATAATAGCCAAAAGGTGGAAACAACCCAAATGTTTATCAACAGATGAATGGATAAACAAACTGTGGTTTATCCATACATCAAATAAGATTCAGCCATAGAAAAGAAATGAAATACTGATAATATATATAGAGAGAGATTTGGATGAACCTCAAAAACATAAGCTAAGTGAAAGAAGCCAGACACAAAATCACATAATGTATGATTCCTTTTATATGAAATATCCAGAATAGGCAAATCCATAGGGACAAAAACAGATTAATGGTTGCTAGGGAATAGAGGAGGGGTGATTGAGGAGTGACTAATGTATATGGGGTATACTTCTGGGGGTGTGAAAAAGTTTTGAAATTAGGGAGAGGTAGTGGTTGCAAAACACTGTGAATGCACTAAATGCCACTGAATTGTATACTTTAAAATGGCTAATTGTATGTTGTGTGACTTTCACCTCAATAAAAAAAAATCATGAGAGATCACAGTTGCCATCATTAAATAGAAGACACGCCACCTGAACAGTCAGCTCCTCAGAGCTAGTATCATGTGGCCTTCTGTAGCATGAGCAACACATTTTCTATACATTCAAAGCTTAGCTTGATAACCAGTAGCAGCTCAAAGATGCAAACAGTGTCCCCTAGCTAATCGATCTGGTTATAACCAACTCAAAGTATGAAAACTAGAGCTTCCCCATGCTTTTCTCTTTCTTATTGGAGCCCTGATTTTGTTCAGGTAATCACCCTCCTCTGCAAGGTCATGTGATTCAAGAGATGGGTCCTGATTGGTTTAAAACTATTGTAGAACCATTGACCCCTGGCCTGTGATTGTCTTAGGCATGGGTATGTGACACAGTTCAGACTAATGAGATACTTGGGGAAGCTTACTGGGGGACCTTCTGGGAAAGTTTCCCTTGCTTTATAACGAAACCACATGGGAAGAGATGATCTCTCCCATCTTTTGTGAGATGTTATTGGGCTGGAAAGGAGCAGTGGCAGCCATCTTGGAACCAGACTCAGATTGAAACCACCATATGGATTAGAGAGGAGCCACAGGCCAATAAATCCTGCAATCATCTTGACACGCATCTTCATCCCTTATAGTAATGGCTACCCACAGGTATCAAGTCCTAATCATTAGAAAAGGGGTCTTTGCATATGTAATTAAGTTAAGGATTTTGAGACAAGGCAATTACCCTGGCTTATCCAGGTAGGCTGTAAATGCAATCACATGTGTAAGAGAAAGGTTTTGAGAGATACACAGAGGAGAAGGCAATGTGAAGACAGAGGCAGAGATTGAACTGATGCCAACTACAAGCCAAGGAATGGCAACAATTGTTGAGGAATCACCAGAAGCTAGGATAGAACCATGGAACAATTCTCCCCTAGAGCCTCAAAAGAGAGGGTGGCACTGCCAACACTTTGATTTTGGACTTCTTCCCTCCAGAGAATAAATCCTGTTGGTTTAAGCAAACCAGTTTATAGTAATTTATTATAGCAGCCCTAAGAAACTAATATACATCCCCCATATACTTTGTGCTTCCCTTAGGCAGATTCCCTGCTGACCCATTCCAGTTTCAGTGGAGATACCCCCCATCAGCCCTGTTTCCTGGGCCAATTTTCCTGCGGCTGCCTCCCCCAGCTCCTATGCTGCAGTGATGGGCTGGAGTGTGCCAACTGGTGCTGATGAGAAGGGTCGTGGTGAATCCTATCCGCCCATTTCCCCACCCTTAGCCAACTCACCCACCCCAGAAGCCCCTGGTAGCCCCACTCTAAGCATTCAAACATACTTAGCTCTTGGTCTCCCATGGCCTCCCATTAGCTTCCTGGCACCTGACCCATAGGCTATCCTTATTCCTTCCCAGAGGACTGCGCCTCCATTCTCAACCTCTCCCCACCCCAAAAGCTGCCTTCCCAGAGACATATCTCATCACATCCCAAGAACTGATCCTGTCTACCAATCAGGAAGGGCTATAGATAAGAAGTGGGTTCTGGGGCGGGGGGGAGAAGTAAGAGTGGTCTCCCTTCACCACACAAATCCACCACCTCCCTTTTCAGGATCCCTGGCTCCTCATCAGTCACATGACAGTTTTGGAGTCAGGCAGATATGGAGTTTAAATCCCACTTCCCCTACTTAGCAGCTATATAATTGCAGGCCAGTTCCCTAATCCCTTAAAACTGGGGATAACAATATTGAAAAGATTTTTATGTATAGTAGCTGATCCTTCACTTTCTGCATTAATAATATTGCCAAAGTTTAGAATGTTTACCACAAGACAGAACAATTTTTTAAAGGTACATGAAAAAATCTATTTATATATGCATAATTTTTGTTAACCATGAAGACAAATAAATAACTTGTCACTGTTATAACTAAATATGTATTACCAGTGAGACTGTCATTGTGGTATTACTAGGCTCATGTGACATCCACACCATTCTGTCCATATTGCATGAACTGGGCCACTGTGACCTCAACCAACATTATACACCTTCATCTTGTAATGAGCTGTGGTGCTCAATAAATCATCATTGCGTTATTATGGCGTTGTTTCTTAAGAAAAATTGATGTCCCCTTAAAACATCCCCTTATAACAAGTCCTTTGCTATTCAGATGCCTTGGATGTTTAGGTTCCAAATGAGTGACTTTCTACTGGGTTTCCTTCTGTCATCAGCGAGACCCAAGACCTGACCTTTACTGCCCATCTGCTTGCAACTGCTGACCTTTGTCCCACATTTTTCCTTAAGCTCTTCTTTCCAGCTTATCTCTTAACTCGGGCAAATGAAAACCCAAACCACCCCTCAAGCAAGAGCTACTGCCCTGGTAGGACCTCCAGCCAACCCAGATCACCCAGACCAGTTTGAGTGTAATCCTCAACTAACACTTAGACAAATGGACCATGGACTGACCTCTAGAATGACTGACAACTACCTTTAACTCATTATAATACTAAAATCTCCACCCAAGGAGGAGCACAAGCCTTATTTACATAGCATACAAAGTATGTATAGGCATGTTTCCTTAAGGCATATATAAGGCCTTATGCCCGCTTCTACATAAGATAACAAGTCTTCCCTACTCACCTAAACCTAAATAAAAGGAGCCTATTCACCCTTGCTCGGGAAGTCATGGCTTTGGAAGTTATTCCCTGTGAGCTCCTTATTTGCCGCAAATAAAGTTTACTTTGGCCGACAACTCCACCTGGTGTATCTGTGACTCACCAGGGAGCAAATTCATGTTGGTTCGGTTCCACTTCCTCCCAGGGTGGTATTAAGAGAGAATATTAAAGTTCCTGTCCACAAAGTCCCCAATCAAATGCCAGGTCCATGGAGCCTCTTGGCACATGGGAACCCTTACAGTGAGGAGGCAGGGAGGATCTGCTTGGGGGCTGTCCATTCCCCTCGCCCCAGCTGTCCTCTTTCCTGTCAGTGAACATTAGTGGATGGGTCCAGCTTTTGGACTTGATCAGAAAGTGAAACAAGTATGAAAGTGGATTAAAGAGGACCAGCCATGAAGTGAGTAGCTCTCAACAGGAAGGGAGCCATAGGCTCACCTTCACCCTCTCCCTGGGTGTGATAGTTAATGTTATGTGTCAACCTGACTGAGCCATGGGGTGCCCAGATATTTGGTCAAACATTATCCTGGGTGTGTCTGTAAGGGTGTTTTTAGATAAGATTAACATTTGAATAGGAGACTGAATAAAGAAGATTGCCCTCCCTGATGTGGAAAATCCTCATCCAATCAGGTGAAGGCCTGAATAGAACAAAAAGGCTGACATTCCCAGGAGTAAGAGGGAACTCCTGTTTGACTATGTGAGCTGGGACATCCGTATTTTCCAGCCTTCATATTTCAACTGAAACATTGGCTCTTCTTGAGCCTCAAGCCTGCCAACTTTTAGATTGGAACTTATATCATCCGCTCTTCTGGTTCTCAGGCCTTTAAACTTGAACCAGAACTACACATGGGCTCTCCTGGGTCTCCAGCTTGCTAATGGTAGATCTTGGGACTTCTCAGCCTCCATAATTGTGTGAGCTAATTCCTCATAATTAATGGATCTATTTATCTGTTTATCCTATTGGTTCTATTTCTCTGGAGAACCCTAATACCCTAATAACCTGTCATCCATTTCTTCCAAGACATAGAGCTCCTTACACATTGGCAGTCCCAGAATTTGGAATCAGGGGACCTGGGTTCAGATCCTGACACTACCACTAATCTGCTTGGGTAAGTCATTCACTGTTCATTGCTGGTCTCAGTAGATTGGTTTGCAAAGATGGAAAATAATACCCACTCTGCCATCTTGCTGGACTGTTGATGCATCCAGCCATAAGACAATGGTAGATCCATAATAATTGAAAGCCTCTACCCTCACCAACCCCACGTTTTCATCAAAAGAGACTTTTTCACCCCTGTCAGAACAAAAAAGTTTTGAAGAAGGAAGGCACCTAGAATCCTGGCATCTGGATCCTCCTCTATTACTATCTCACTGAGTAGCCTAGGCTGGGTCAATTGCCCAGTGAGTACAGTAAGGAGAGTGGCCAAGGAAAATTGGACCATTCTAGGAACCTAAGAGACATTGACCCACAGAAAGGAAAGAGCCATTTCCACAGTAGATTCAAAGGTGCCCTTTATGAAACCATCTACCAAGGACGAGGTCCCAGATCTTTTAAGTCCAGCTTCCAGGACATGGTTCTGTTTGGGGTTTTATAAGCAGGCAGCTCTGTTCTCCAAGTCAGTCCATCAATCTCTCTTTCTCTTCCCTCCTCTTTCTTCCCCACCCCATCACTAAACTTTTCAGAGATTTGTTCAGCCCAGTCATCCAGAATCAGGTAGGCAGTCCAGCCTCCTGATTTGACTCACAAACCTCTGAATGGAGAGAATTTCCAGGCAACCTAATGCAAGGTTGTTATTAGCTTCTGATTGCCAAGACTTCTTCTGGGGTGTTTCTTATTAAAGAGACATTTGTTCTTTAATACCCAGATCCCAGGATCTGGGTTTCAGGAGTTTTGGAGGTATTTCTAACACTCCGCTCTTCTCCTTCGCTTTCTCTCCATCTTTCTCCCCTTTTCTCTTTTTTCCTGGGTCTTCTCCTCTGTCCTTTGTAAAAGCCCTTCTTGGCATTCTTTTTTTTTAAATTGTGGCTTTAATATGCAGTGCTTCAGTTACACAAGATACAGAACAGTTCCATCATCCCCCAAATGCTCCCTTGTAGTCAGGCCCCTCCCTCAACCTCTAAACCCTGTGGGTCAGTAGCTTGAGTAGCATTCTAGAGAGTGGAGACTCCTGTGTGTTTTCTTTCTGGTGCCAGAGTACTATTCCATCAGGTGCCTGGACTCGGGGCTTCCATAAGGCTTTAATGGCAGAGGAGAGTGCAGAGCTACCCCTGGAAATCTGAGGATGACCACTGCATGACCATAAGCCAGAACTGCTCTGAGGTGTTGAATTCATTCTTAGTGAATTAATGCAAACTTTGATGTTGACTTTCAAATGTATCCTTGTTTATTAATTTAAAAATGGCCAGTGATCTCTTTCTCACCTCCCCTTTCCCCATTGTATGAAGCTGTACTTCATCTGTGGCTTCATAGTAGCCCTTTCATGGAGCTGGGTACTATTTTATTTCTGAGGCAGGGACCCTTTCCAGAGCTTTCAAGACCTGATGTGAAAATGGAATCCTATACAACACAATTAGGAGGTAACTTTGTTCCAGGAAGGGGCTTGCTATGGGATTCCTTGGCGTCAAATGCCACTTCATCCCTCCTCACTCCTGCACTTGAAGCATAAGTGGGTGTGCCAATGTTTGATTTGCATGCTGGGGTTTTTTTAGCATCACATCTGTTATTCAAGCCCAGGAATACCTAGACTCATTAAACAACCTGAGTTATTTGGGCACTTCTTGGAGGCCAGCTATGGCAAGATTCAATATTACCTCAAGGTCACTGAATCTCTTAGACATTTTGTTTATGGGAGAATGACATTATTTCTGTCTCTTGAAATCCCTGGATGCTGCAAAATCATAGGACAAAAGTATTTTAGAGCTGAATGGGTTCTGTGTGGCAGGTTAGTAATCCAGTCCAGCCATTTCACATTCTTAAAATATTTTATCATTTTATTTTATTTCATCATGGTAAGTGTACTCTTTAATCTTCATCCCCTATTTCACCCATCCCCCCACCCACCTCCCCTCTGGTAACCATCAGTTTGTTCTCTATAGTTAAGATCTGTTTCTTGGTTTCTTTCTCCCTCTCTGTCCCTCTAGCTCATCTTTCCTATGCTCATTTGTTTTGTTTCTTAAGTTCCACATATGAGTGAGATCATATGGTATTTGTCTTTCTCTGACTAACTTATTTCGCTTAGCATTATACTCTCGACCTCTATCCATGTGGCTGCAAAGGGCAAGATTTCATTCTTTTTGATAGCTAAGTAATATTCCATTGTATATATACACACCACATCTTCTTTATCTTTTCCTCTATTGAGGGAAACTTGGACTGCTTCCATAGTTTGGCTATTGTAGAGAGTGCTACAATAAACATAGGGGTGAGGGTAGACCTTTGAATTAGTGGTTTTGTATTTTTTTGTTACTGAGATTACTGGATTGTAGAGTAGTTGTATTTTTAATTTTTTGAGGAACTTCCATACTGTACCACAGTGGGTGCACCAATCTGCATTCCCACCAACAGTGCAAGAGGGTTCCTTTGTTTCCACATCCTTGCCAACACTTGTTGTTTCTTGTCTTTTCCATTTTCCATTCTGACAGGTATAAGGTGTTATCTCATTTTTATTTGCATTTCCCTGATGATAAGTGATCATGAACATCTTTTGATGTGTCTGTTGGCCATCTGTATGTCTTCTTTGGAGAAATGTTAGCTCATGCCTTCTGCCCATTTTTAATTGGATTATTTGTTTTTCGGGGGGTATTGAATGATATCAGTTCTTTATATTTCTTGGATACTAGTCCTTTATCAGATATGACATTTGCAAATATTTACTCCCATTATATACATTGCCTTTTAGTCTTGTTGTTTCCTTTGCCGTGCAGAGATGTTTTATTTTGATGTAGTCCCAATAGTTTATTTTTGCTTTTATTTCCCTTGCCTCAGGAGACATATCTAGAAAAATTTTGCTACAGCTGATGTGAAGATTACTGCCTGTGCTCTCTTCAAGGATTTTTAGGGTTTCAGATCTCACATTTAGATCTTTAATCCATCTTGAGTTTATTTTTGTGTATGGTGAAATAAAGTGGTCCAGTTTCATTTTTTTGAATATGGCTGTCCAGTTTTCCCAAAACCATTTGTTGAAGAGACTTTTTCCCATTTCATATTCTTTCCTCCTTTGTAGATTAATTGACCAGATAATTGTGGTTTATTTCTGGGTTTTCTGTTCTATTTCATTGAACTATGTGTCTTTTTTTATGCTAGGACCATACTGTTTTAATTACTATTGCTTTATAATATAACTTGGAATCTGGAATTGTGATGCCTCCAGTTTTGTTTTTCTTCTTCAAGATTACTTTGCCTATTCATGGTCTTTTTGATTCCACGCAAATTTTAGGGTTCTTTGTTCTAGTTCTGTTAAAAAATGTTAGTATTTTGATAGGGATTGCATTAAATCCATAGATTGCTTTAGGTAGTACAGACATTTTAGAAATATTTGTTCTTCTAACCCATGAGCATGTAATGTCTTTCCATTTCTGTGCATCATCTTGAATTTCTTCCATCAGTGGTTTATAGTTTTCAGAGTATAGGTCTTTCACTTCTTTGGTTAAGTTTATTCCTAGATTTTTTATTGTTTTTTGTGCAATTATAAATGGGATTGTTTTCTTAATTTCATTTTCTGCTGCTTCATTATTAGCATATAAGAATGCAACAGATTTCTGTACATTGATTTTGTATCCTGCAACATTACTGAATTCATTTATTAGTTCTAGTAGTTTTTTGATGGAGTCCTTATGTTTTCTATATACAGTATCCTATCACCTGCAAAGAGTACAAGTTTTATTTCTTCCTTACAAATTTGGATGTCTTTTATTTCTTTTTCTTGTGTGATTGCTATGGCTACAACTTCCAGTACTATGTTGAATAAAAGTGGTGAGTGGACATCCTTGTCTTCTTCCTGATCTTAGGAGGAAAGCTCTAAGTTTTTCACCAGTGAGTATGATGTTGGCTGTGTGTTTTTCATATAAGCCCTTTATTACATTGAGGTATGTTTCCTCTAGACCTACTTTGCAGAGGGTTTTTATCATGAATGGATGTTGTACTTTGTCAAATGCCTTTTCTTTACCTATTGAAATGATCATATGATTTTTATCCTTTCTCTTATTGATGTGATGTATCACGTTGATTGTTTTCAAATATTGAACAACCTTTGAATAAATCCCACTTGATCATAGTGTATGATCTTTTGTTTTTTATTTTTATTTTTTTGAGTAGGCTCCATGCCCAATGCGGGGCTTGAACTCATGACCCTGAGATCAAGAGTCACATGTTACATTGATGAGCCAGCAAGGTGCCCCGAATGTGTATGATTTTTAAATGTACTGTTGAATTTGGTATGCTAATATCTTTTTGAGGATATTTGCATCTATATTCATGACAGATATCGGCCTGTAGTTCTCCTTTTTTGTGGTGACTTTATCTGGTTTTAGTATCAAGGTGACACTGGCCTCATAGAATGAATATGGAAATTTTCCTTCCTCTTGTATTTTTTGGAATAGTTTGAGAAGAATCGGTATTAACTCTTCTTTAAATGTTTGGTAGAATTCACCTGTGAAACCATTTGGTCCTGGACTTCTGTTTGTTGGGAGTTTTTTGATTACTAATTCAATTTCATTGCTGGTAATTAGTCTGTGCAAATTTTCTATGTCTTCCTGATTTACTTTTAGTAAATTATATGTTTCTAGGAATTTATCCATTTCTTTGAAGTTGTCCAATTTGTTGGATTGGAGGTTTTCATAATATTCTGTTACAATTGTTTGCCTTTCTGTGGTGTTGGTTGTTATTCTTCCTCTTTCATTAAAGATTTTGTTTATTTGGCTTCTCTCTCTCTCTCTCTCTCTCTCTCTCTCGATGAGTCTTGCTAGAGGTTTATCTATTTTCTTGATCTTTTCAAAACCTAGCTCCTGGTTTCATTGATTTGTTCTATTCGTTTTTCAGTTTCTATATCATTTATTTCTTCTCAAATCTTTATTATTTCCATTCTTCTGCCAGTTTTAGGTTTTGTTTGTTCTTTTTCTAGCTTTTAAGGTGCAAGGTTAGGTTGTTTATTTGAGATTTTTCTTGCTTCTTGAGGTAACCCTGTATTGCTTAGAACCACTTTTGCTGCATCCCAAATGTTTTGGACCATTGTGTTTTCATTTTCATTTGCTTTCATGTACTTTTTAATTTCTTCTCTGATTTTCCTGGTTGATCCATTCATTGTTTAGTAGCATGTTATTTAACCTCCATGTACTTGTGCTCTTTTAGATGTGTGTGTGTGTGTGTGTGTGTGTGTGTGTGTGTGTGTGTGTGATTGACTTTCTAGTTTCATAGTGTTGTGGTCAGAAAAGATACATGGTATGACTTCGATTTTTTTTTTTTTTGAGGCTTATTTTGTGGCCTAATATGTGATCTATTCAGGAGAATGTTCCATGTGCACTAGAAAAGAATGTGTATTCTGCTGTTTTAGAATAGAATGTTCTGAATATGGCTGTTAAATCCATCTGTTCCAGTGTGTCATTCAAAACCAGTGTTTCCTTGTTGATTTTCTGTTTGAATGATCTGTCCATTGATGTAAGTGGGGCGTTAAAGTCCCCTACTACTATTGTATTAGCTATCACGTGTTTCCTGTTATTAACTAATTTATGTTAAGTGCATAAATACTTACAGTTGTCATATCTTGTTGGATTGTTTCTTTTATTATTATATAGTGTCCTTCTTTGTCTCTCCTTAGTCTTTGTTTTAAAACCTATTTTGTCATGGGGTGCCTGGGTGACCTTGTCTGTTAAGTGTCCAATTCTTGATCTCAGCTTAGGTCACACTCTCAGGGTTCTGAATTCAAGCCCCATGTTGGGCTCCACACTAGGCATGGAGCATACATTTAAAAAAAATCTATTTTGTCCAATATAAGTATGACTACTCTGCCTTTCTTTTCACATCCATTTACATGATAAACGTTTCTCCATCCCCTCACTTTCAATCTGCAAGTGTCTTCCAGTCTGAAATGAGTTTCTTATAGGCAGTATAAAGATATGTCTTGGTTTTTTTAAGGTTTTATTTAAATTCCAGTTAGTTAACATACAGTGTTATATTAGTTTCAGGTGTATAGATGGGTCTTATTTTTTTTTATTTTATTTTATTATGTTATGTTAGTCACCATACAATACATTGTTAGTTTTTGATGTAGTGATCCACGATTCATTGTTTGCATGTAACACCCAGTGCTCCATGCAGTATGTGCCCTCCTTAATACCCATCACCGGGCTAACCCATCCCCCAAACCCCTCCCCTCTAAAACCCTCAGATTGTTTCTCAGAGTCCACAGTTTCTCACGGTTCATCTCTCCCTCCGATTCCCCCCCTTCATTTTCCCCTTCCTTCTCCTAATGTCCTCCATGCTATTCCTTATGTTCCACAAATAAGCGAAACCATATGATAATTGATTTTCTCTGCTTGACTTATTTCACTTAGCATAATCTCCTCCGGTCCCATCCACGTTGATGTAAAAGTTGGGTATTCATCCTTTCTTATGGCTGAGTAACATTCCGTTGTATGTATGGACCACATCTTCTTTATCCATTCATCTGTTGAAGGGCACCTCGGCTCTTTCCACAGTTTGGCTATTGCAGACATTGCTGCTATGAACATTGGGGTGCATATGGACCTTTTTTTTTACTACGTCTGTGTCCTTGGGGTAAATACCCAGGAGTGCAATTGCTGGGTCATAGGGTAACTCTATTTTTAGTTTTTTGAGGCACCTCCACACTGTTTTCCAAAGTGGCTGTACCACCTTGCATTCCCACCAACAGTGTAAGAGGGTTCCCCTTTCTCCACAATCTCGCCAACATTTGTTGTTTCTTGCCTTGTCAATTTTGCCATTCTAACTGGTGTAAGGTGGTATCTCAATGTGGTTTTGATCTGAATTTCCCTGATGGCTAATGATGATGAACATTTTTTCATGTGTCTGTTAGCTATTTGTATGTCTTCTTTAGAGAAGTGTCTGTTCATGTCTTCTGCCCATTTTTTGACTTGATTATTTGTTTTTTTGGGTGTTGAGTTTGAGAAGTTCTTTATAGATCTTGGATACCAGCCCTTTATCTGTAGTGTCATTTGCAAATATCTTCTCCCATTCTGTGGGTTGCCTCTTTGTTTTGTTCACTGTTTCCTTTGATGTGCAGAAGCTTTTTATCTTGATGAAGTCCCAAAAGTTCATTTTTGCTTTTCTTTCACTAAACTTTGGAGATGTATCTTGAAAGAAGTTGCTGTGGCTGATGTCAAAGGGGTCACTGCCTGTGTTCTCCTCTAGGATTTTGATAGATTCCTGTCTCACATTGAGGTCTTTCATCCATTTTGAGTTTATCTTTGTGTATGGTGGTAGAGAATGGTCGAGTTTCATTCTTCTGCATGTGGCTGTCCAATTTTTGCCGCACCATTTATTGAAGAGACTGTCTTTTTTCCATTGCATGTTTTTTCCTGCCTCCTCAAAGATTATTTGACCATAGAGTTGAGGGTCCATATCTGGGTTCTCTATTCTGTTCCATTGGTCTATATGTCTGATTCTGTGCCAGTACCATGCTGTCTTGGTGATCACTGCTTTGTAATATAGCGTGTAATCGGACAACGTGATGCCTCCAGCTTTGTTTTTCTTTTTCAACATTTCCTTGGCGATTCAGGGTCTTTTCTGATTCCATACAAATTTTAGGATTGTTTGTTCCAGCACTTTGAAAAATGTCATTGGAATTTTGATCTGGATGGCATTGAAGGTATAGATTGCTCTGGGTAGCTTAGACATTTTAACCATGTTTATTCTTACGATCCATGAGCATAGAATGTTTTTCTATCCTTTTGTGCCTTCTTCAATTTCTTTCATGAGTGTTCTGTAGTTCCTAGAGTACAGATCCTTTACCTCTTTGGTTAGGTTTATTCCGAGGTCTCTCATGGTTTTTGGTGCTATAGTAAATGGAATCATTTCTCTAATTTCTCTTTCTACAGTTGCATTGTTAGTGTATAAGAAAGCAACTGATTTCTGTGCATTGATTTTGTATCCTGCCACATTACTGAATTGCTGTATGAGTTCTAGTAATTTGGGGGTGGAGTCTTTTGGGTTTTCCACATAAAGTATCATGTCATCTGTGAAAAGAGAGAGTTTGACTTCTTCTTTGCCAATCTGAATACATTTTATTTCTTTTTGTTGTCTGATTGCTGTTGCTAGGACTTCTAGTACTATGTTGAACAATAGTGGCGAGAGTGGGCATCCTTGACGTGTTCCTGATCTTAGGGAAAGGCTCTCAGCTTTTCCCCATTGAGCATGATATTTGCTGTGGGTTTTTCATGGATGGATTTTATGAACTTCAGAAATGGTCCCTCTATCCCTATACTCTGAAGAGTTTTAATCAGGAAATGATGCTGTATTTTGTCAAATGCTTTTTCTGCACCAAGTGAGAGGACCATATGGTTCTTCTCTCTCTTCTTATTAATGTGTTCCATCACACTGATGTGTGAACGTTGAACCACCCTTGCATCCCGGGGATAATAAATCCCACGTGGTCGTGGTGGATGATCCTTTTAATGTATTGTTGGATCCTATTAGCTAGGATTTTTTTGAGGATTTTGGAATCCATATTCATCAGGGATTTTGGTCTGAAATTCTCCTTTTGGATGGGGTCTTTGCCTGGTTTGGGGATTAAGGTAATCCTGGCCTCATAGAATGAGTCTGGAAGCTTTCCTTATGTTTCAGTTTTTTGAAGCAGCTTCGGGAGAATAGGTATTATTTCTTCTTTGAATGTTTGGTAGAATTCCCCAGGGAATCCATCAGGCCCTGGACTCTTTTTTTGGGGGAGGTTTTTGATCACTGCTTCAATCTCATTCCTGGTTATTGGCCTATTCAGGTTGTCAATTTCTTCCTGTTTCAGTCTTGGGAGTTTATAGGTTTCTGGGAAGGCATCCATTTCATCCAGATTGCTCAGTTTATTGGCATATAGTTGTTGATAATAATTTCTAATAATTGTTTCTATTTCCTTGGTTTTAGTCGTGATCTCTCCCCTTTCACTGATAATTTTATTAATTTGGGTCCTTTCTCTTTTCTTTTGGTTAAGTCTGGCCGGTGGTTTATCGATCTTATTAATTCTTTCAAAGAACCATCTTCTAGTTTCATTGATTTGATCTACTGTGTTTCTGGTTTCTAATTCATTGATCTCTGCTCTAATCTTAATTATTTCTCTTCTAATGCATGGCTTAGGCATCGTTTGTTGCTTTTTCTCTAGTTCTTTAAGGTGTAAAGTTAGTTGGTGAATTCGGGATTTTTCTATTCTTCTGAGTGAGGCTTGGATGGCTATGTATTTCCCTCTTAGGACCACCTTTGCAGTATCCCATAGGTTTTGGACTGATGTATTTTCGTTCTCATTGGTTTCCATGAATTGTTTAAGTTCTTTGATTTCCTGGTTGACCCAAACATTCTTGAGCAGAGTGGTCTTTAGCTTCTAAGTGTTTGAATTTCTTCCAAATTTTTTCTTGCAATTGAGTTCCAGTTTTAAAGCATTATGGTCTGAGAATATGCAGGGAATAATCTCAGTCTTTTGGTATTGTTTGAGACCTGATTTGTGACCCAGTATGTGGTCTATTCTTGAGAAAGTTCCGTGTGTGCTCGAGAAGAATGAGTATTCTGTTGTTTTAGGGTGGAATGTTCTGTATATATCTATGAGGTCCATCTGGTCCAGTGTGTCATTCAAAGCTCTTGTTTCTTTGTTGATTTTCTGCTTAGATGATCTGTCTATTGCTGAGAGTGGAGTATTGAGGTCTCCTACAATTAACATATTGTTATCAATATGACACTTTATTTTGGTTAATAGTTGGCTTATGTAGATGGCTGCTCTCATGTTGGGGATGTAGATATTTACAATTGTTAGATCTTCTTGTTGGATAGACCCTTTAAGAATGATATAGTATCCTTCTGTGTCTCTAACTACAGTCTTTAGTTTAAAATCTAATTTGTCTGATACAAGAATTGCTACCCCAGCTTTCTTTTGAGGTCCGCTGGCAAGGAAGATGGATCTCCATCCTTTCACTTTCAGTCTGGATGTATCTTTAGGTTCAAAACGAATCTCTTGTAGACAGCATATGGATGGGTCCTGTCTTTTTATCCAATCTGCAACCCTGTGCCGTTTTATGGGAGCATTTAGGCTGGTCATGTTGAGAGTGATTATTGAAAGATATGAATTTGTTTTCATCATGTTGCCTGTGAAGACCTTGTTTTTATAGACTGTCCCTGTAAATTTCTGTTCTATATCACCCTTGGGGTCTTTCTCCTTTTATAGAACCCTCCTTAATATTTCTTGCAGGGCCGGCTTAGTGGTCACACATTCTTTCAGTTTCTGCCAGTCTTGGAAGCTCTGCATCTCTCCATCCATTCTAAATGACAGCCTTGCCAGATAAAGTATTCTTGGCTGCGTGTTCTTCTCATTTAGTACCCTGAATATGTCTTGCCAGCCCTTTCTGGCTAGCCAGGTCTTGGTGGATAGGTCTGACATTATTCTGATATTCCTCCCTCTGTATGTAAGGAATCTCTTCCCCCTCACTGCCCTTAAGATGGTTTCCTTGGTTCTGAGATTTGCAAGTTTTACTATTACATGCTGAGGTGTTGGCCTGTTTTCCTTGATCTTGGGAGGGGTCCTCTCTGCCTCTAGGACATGAATGTTTGTTTCATTCCCCAGATTAGGGAAGTTCTCAGCTACAATTTGCTCAAATATATCTTCTAGTCCTCTCTCTCTATCCCCTCAGGGATTCCAATAATTCTGACATTGGAACATTTCATGGTGTCACTTATTTCTCTGATTCTATTTTCATGGATTCTGAGTTGTTTTTCCCTGGCCTCCTCTTTTCCCTTTTTATCTATTAATTGGTCTTCTAGGTCACTAATTCTTTCTTCTGCCTCACTTACCCTAACTGTTAGATTATCTAGATTAGATTGGATCTCATTGATAGCATTTTTAAGTTCTGCCAATTCAGCTTTCCTTTCTGCCCTTAGAGACTCTGTGTTGCCATTAATTGATTTCTCCATTCTAGCTATTGTCTTCACAATTGCTAGCTTGAATTCCATCTTCGACATCTGAATCCATTTGTAAATCTGCAGCATAAGTCATAGTCTCTGAGTCTTTCCAATTTTGGGAGTTCCTCCTAGTCACTCTGTTGATGGGTGTTTGAGAGAATGTATAGAGTCCAAATTATTGACCAGAACCCAAGCAAGATGCACCTGTTTTCTAGGGACCTTAGGGTTGCTGGCCTCTTGTTTTCCCAAGCTGTCTTCTGGGGGAGTGGCCTGCAGCACTGTTACTCAGGCAACCCTGTTTGGGCAGAGTTGCCCTGCCCCCTGTAGTGGGGGATGGGCTCAGTGAAAACGGTTTTTTTTTTTTTTTTTTTGGCTTTTGTTCTCTGGCCACTTTCCACCTCTCTTCCAAGAGTCAGAGCAGAAGAGACTGTTTCCAACCCTCTGCCTCAGAGCAGAGAATCACAGTCTGTTCTTCAGTGAGCTCTCCAGGCCACACTATTTCCATTTCTGTCTGTGCTTCTATAAACTGCAGCATCCTGAGTTGTGTGCCCCTCCACAGTGCTCCCAGTCCTGCCTCCAGGTCGGGGCTCGTCTTTGCCCTTTGTGCTTCTAAAACCGCCTCCAGTTCACATGCACAACCTCACAGCTCCAGGTTTCCATCCTGTGGGCTGCCCTAAAGTCCTTTCTCCACCACTACCGGTCTGTGAGTCTGTGCCTGGTCCACAGCGTGGGAGGCTATTGCTCACCGGAGGTGTAGGATCCCCACCACCAGGCTCCCTCTTGTTGCCTTTTATCCTCTGATATCTGTCCGCGGAATCTCGGCTCCCCGCTTCGTACCTCGAAACCAACCGCCTGAGATTTTCTGTTGGTAGAGATCCAGATCTATCTTCTTACATCTTAGGCTGATTTCATGGGTGTTCAGAGTGGTCTGGTAGATATCCAGCTCAGTCCGGGGACCGGTTGGAATAGGGTCCCCTACTCCTGTGCCATCTTTTCCCCCTCCAGGTCTTATTTTTTTAACCCACTCTGTCACCCTATGTCTTTTGATTAGAGCATTTAGTCCATTTACATTCAAAGTAATTATTGCTAGATATGTATTTACTTCCGTTTTGTTACTTGTTTTTTTTTTGTTGTTGTTATTCTTTACTTAGATTTTCTCTGATCCTTTCTTTTCTTGCTCTCTTTCATGGTTCATTGGCTTTCTTTAGTGATATACTTGGATCCCTTTCTCTGTATTCTTTGCATATCTATTAGTGATTTTTGACTTGTGCTTACCATTAGGTTTGCATTTAGCATCTTCTACATATTGTAGTCTACATTAAGTTGAGGATGCTTAAATTTAAACCCACATTTTAGGTATATGACATCATATCTTTCATCCTTTTATTTTATGAATCTCTTGACTGATTTTTACAGAAATATTTATTTTTACTGCTTTTGTGTTTTTTACTTTTTATACTCTCACTTGTGATCTTTCCTTTCCACTAAAAGAGTTCCCTTTAATATTTCTTGTAGGGCTGATTTAATGATCATGAACTCCTTTAGTTTTTGTTTGTCTGAGAAACTCTTTATCTCTCCTATTCTGAATGATAGCCTTGCTGGATAGAGTATTCTTGGCTGCAGATTTTTCTCATTCTGCACTTTGACTATATCATGCCATTCTCTTCTGGCTTACCAAGTCTCTGCTGAAAAATACGCTGCTTGCCTTATGGAGTTTCCCTTGTATGAAACTGTCTTCTTTTCTCTTGCTGCTTTTAAAATGTTTAAAAATATTTATCACTGCTTTTTGCCATTTTAATTACTATGTATCTTGTGGACCTCCTTGAATTTTTGTTTTGGGAACTGTGCTTCCTGGATGTAGATATCTCTTTCCTTTTCCAGATTAGGGAAGTTTTCAGCTATTATTTCTTTAAATAAATTTTCTGACCCCTTTTCTCTTTCTCCTTCTGAGATCCCTATATTGTGAATGTTATTATGCTTGACGGAGTCACTGAGTTCCCTGAGACTATTTTCAATTTGTATAATTTTCTTTTTTTAAAAAAGATTTTATTTATTTATTTGAGAAAGAAAGATGGAGATAGGGACAGATAGCAAGAGAGAGCACGTGCAGAGAGGAGAGGGAGAAGCAGGGTCCCTGCTGAGCAGGGAACCCAACATGGAGCTCGATCCCAGGATCCTGGAATCATGACCTGAGCTGAGGGCAGACGCTTAACCAACTGAACCACCCAGGTGTCACTCAATTTGCATAATTTTCTTTCCTTTCTTTCCCTCAGCTTTTTTACTTCCTATTACTCTGTCTTTCAGGTTATTAGTTCACTCCTCTACTTCATCTAGTCTGCTATTTATTCCATCAGGTGTATTTTTAATTTCATTTGTTGTGTTCTTGATCTGTAATTGTTTCTTTTTTATTTCTGTGTTAAGGGTCTCACTGGTGTCCTCCACTCTTCTCAAGTACAGTGAGTATCTTTATGATCATTACTTTAAATTCTCTACTCATGCACATTACTTATATCCATTTCACTTAGGTCTCTTACTGTGGTTTGGTCCTGTTCTTTCATTTGGGACATATTTCTCTGTCTCTTCACTTTGTCTGACTTTCTGTGTCTGTTTCTGTGTGTTAGGAATGTCAGCTACTTCTCTTGCTCTTAATGATAATAGCCTTACGAAGAAAAGGCCCTGTAGTGCCCTGAAGTGAAGTGTCCCTTGTTCCCCAGGACCTGGAGCTTCTGGGAGTGTCTGCTATGTGTGTTGTGTGTGCTCTGATATTGAGTCTTGGCCTCTTTATCCTTTAGTCCAGTCATCTGCAGAGGCTCTTTTTACCTATTGTGGGCAGTGTTTGGTCCCCAGCAAGGGTGGGGTGTGTTTTAACAAGGCATATGGTGATATGCTTGCCAAATGAGATCTGCCCCCCACCCCCTGCTGCATCCTTGGCATTCTTAATAAAAGACAGCTTAGCTGGCCCATGGTTAACAGTGGAGGGAGACTCAACTTGGGGACCTCTCACTAATTACTGCTACTTCCTTCTCCCCAACTCTATACAAACATTGGCAGGACCCAACTAATGCTTTTGGCCTAGGGGAGGACCTAGGGCATTTCTCTTCATTCCCTGCCCTTAGTGTGGAATTGTATAGCCAAAGCTTTCTTATAGGTGCTTGGATAATAGCAGGGCAATGACATAAACCTACATCATCCAGCTTACAACAGAACCCATCCCTGAGGCCCATTCCAGTCCCATCTCAGCTTCTGGCCTGCTACCACAATGCAGGTACCACCCAGAAACCCATGTCTAGCCCAATACTCCAATAGGCTGAAGAGGTTCTGTCCTGTCAAATGGCCACTTCTCACAGTTTGGGTTTCTATATCAGGATCTGCCTCTTCCCCAAGTCAATGACCCCAGAAATATCTTCTCTCTAGGAGAAAGCACACCCACACATGGAATGCCAAAATGCAACACAATAACCAACCATTCATACACACAAGATTATCTGTTTGGTAGACGGAAGAGATGTCCTTACCTTTCTTTCCTTTCTCTCCCTTGTTTGTCCCTCTCCTCATTGTCACCTTTATCCTCAATATCTACTTTGTTTCTTTGTTTCTCACTTTCCACCCACAAGCACAGCATCGTTTCTACTTGTGTGTTCTGGTAGTCTTTCCAATGCTGGGGTCTCAAAGCTTTCCCTAGTGTCTTTCCCTGCCCTCAATGGACAACCCAGGTCAAATGGTTGGTTTGCATCCCTTCCTCCAGGGTCACATCTCTGCCTTGTTCAGATGATATTCCCAGTCTTTGCTCAAAAGCACAGGCTAAGCTCTACTCAGGCCAAGTCCAGGCAAAGTGCTAGGGACTTTGAGGAACTGAGTCATAGTTCTTGCCTTCCAATGATTCCGTTAGTTGAGATGAGAGCACACAAAAAGGCAATTAAAATGCAGTATTGCCAGTGTCATGTAAAGTAAATACAGGGATATCTACTCCACACTGGGATTGAGGAAGAAGAGCAAGGAAGGTTTGCAAGAAGACATGAAATCTGACTTGAGACCTGAAGAAGGAATTAGAGTTAACCAAAGGAAAAGAAATGGCATTCCAGACAAAGGAACTTGCATGTTCAAAGTCTAGGAAGAAAATGAAAGCATAACACATTCCAGTAACTGCAAGAGATTGTATGTGGCCAGAGCAAAGAATGTAAGGGAATTTAGTGATGAAGGATAAGGTACAAGGGTAGGGCTGTGTTGTGGAGAGCCTGGTATGTCATGTCAGGAATCTGAGATTCTATCCTGAAGGCCTGAGGGAGTCATTGAAGAACCAAACTCATGGGCCTTTAACTTTGGTCCCCAGGCAGAGAAGGTGAGTGCTACAACCAGTCCTGTGCCCTTGAGAGTTGCACACCCAGCTCACTTGGCAGAATGGCCTAGAGATGAAACACCTGGGCTCTGGAGCCAGACTGCCTGGGTTGGAAATCCTGTTCTGCCCCTGGATGCAAGTAACCTCAGATAGGTTTCTAGACCTCTCTAGACCTCAGTTTCTTTACAAAATGGGGATAATTATAGTACCGATCTTGGAGTGTAGTTATGAGGATTAAATAAAATAATACATGTAAAGTATCAGGCACCTACAAAGTACTTGATACATAGTAGCTATTATGTCTTATTTATTACAGGCATAAAGCTCTCACTATATGTAAGGCACTGTTCTAATTAGTAACTAAGTATTAATTCATTTAACCCTAACAACATCTCTATGATGGCTAGATAGAAGGAGCTACATAAACTTCTTAAATAAGACTGACAAAGCCAGCAATCAGCCCAAACCTGGACAGAGTTCCCATAAGCATGGGGGGGGGCAGTCAGGGGCAGTATGACACTCCCCACAAAACACAAGTTTCTGGTTGGACTGATGTGATTGGTGTGTGTGTGTGTGTGTGTGTGTGTGTGTGTGTGTGTGTGTGTTCAGAGGAATGAGAGACAGTGCCTGTACCAGGCCAATCCCCTCCAGCTGCGGAGCCAGCTTGGCCTGTGAGTAGGAGAAGAGTGGTTATGGAATGGTCTTGTATGAAGACTTTTGGGCTCCAGGAAGAGACCCCTCCCCACATAATCTGGATGGGCCTGGCCTGAATGAGGGGTAAATGCTTACCCCTAGCCCTGTCCCCTGCTAATGTGGTCTGTTTAGAAGGCCTAGCCTGGGAGCTCTCTGGACCAATACCTCATTTCAGTCTGGAGATACTGCCCTCCTAACTCCTTCCTCTCCACCTCCCCCAGCTGATTAGAGGATCAGACTCCCTCTCTTCTCTCTCCCAGACAGGCTGCCATCTTTCTGTACAAGGCAAGTGCCTGAGGACAAAGACATTCCCAGGACACTGCAAGGGACATACAGAGCAACACCCCCACATATGCACTCCTGTTGACGGGGCTGACCACGTGTGTGATTTACCCCTGGGGGAGGAAAATGGGGTGGTCAATGGTTGCAACCAGCCCTGGGTCTCCAACCCTCCTTCAGCCCCACCAGCTCCTGGATAAGCAGTTCATCTAATACTCACATTTTGAAGGGCTACAAGTGCCTGCATGCCTCTGCCCTTGTCCTATGACTGGTGTGCCCACCACACACCCTGATTGCAGCAGAGGTTGTGTCACCAAGACACACTACAACCCAGAGTTGCATAATTAAGTAAATGAGAAGGGGAAATGATGTGCATTAGAGACTCCTGTGTGTCTTTGTGCCTAGGATTGTTCTTCTGTGCCACTGTGTACACATGTGCCTGTGTACTCTGCATCCCCATGCATCACCATAGTCAGCACATCCTAACAGAATATTTTGAGGGCATTCTACTGGAGCCATTAACACACTATACCCAGATGACTGGGTTACAACATAAAATCACCATGATTTTATTACCACCTGGTAATGGACTTCTGCTACATCCCTGAGCCTCCCTTCCCCTGTGAATTCCTCTATCAATCCCCATCAGAGCCAGGGTCACCAATAGAGTGAGGTGAAGTGGGGAGGTGAGGATGTCCTTTTCTTTTTCTTTTTAAAAAATAAACCACTAATCTGTATTTATTTCTTATTTCTTTATTGCAAGGCCAAGACTTATTTGATTTTATGCATCATCTTTTGGTACATAAAATGCCTCCATAATGAATCTTTTATCATTTTCAGTTTTGGTCTTTTTTCTTTTTTGCCCAGAGTTATTGGGAAAAAATTGACATATATCACTGTATAAGTTTAAGATGTACAGCATGATGGTTTGATTTACATATATTGTGAACTGATTAGCACAATAGGTCCAGTTAACATCCATCATCTCATATAGATACAATAAAAAGAAGAGAAAAAACAAAAAAAAATGTTTTTCCCTTGTAAAGAGAACTCTTAGGATTAACTCTCTTAACAAATTTCCAGTATATCATAGAGCAGTGTTAGCTATAGCCAGCATATTACTTCTTATAACCGGAAGTTTGTGCATTTTGACGGCCTTCTTCCACTTCCCCCTCCCCCACCCCACCTCTGGTAACTGCAAGTCTGATCTCCTTTTCTATGAGTTCTATTTTTTTAGATTTCTACATATAAATGAGATTATACAATATTTGTCTTTCTTGTCTGACATCCTTCACTTAGCATAAAGCCTTCAAAGTCTGTTCATGTTGTCATAAATGATAGAATTTCATTTTTTTATGGCTGAACGATGTTCTATTGTAGCTATATATACCACACCTTCTTTATCCATTCATCCATTGATGAACACTTAGATTGTTTCCATGTCTTGGGTGTTGTAAATAATGCTGCTATGAACATGGGGGTGCAGATACCTTTTTGAGTTAGTATTTTTATTTCCTTTAGATATATTCCCAGAAGTGGAATTGATGGATGATATGGTAGTTCTATTTTTAATTTTTGAGGAACTTTCAGACTATTTTCCATAGTGACTGCACCAATTTGCATTCCCATCAATAGCTCACAATGGTTCCCTTTTCTCGATATCTATGCCAGCTTTTGTTATCTCTTGTCTTTTTGATGATGACCGTTCTAACAAGCATGAAGTGATATGTCACTGTGGTTTTAATTTGCATTTCCCTAATGACTAGTGATGTTGAGCATTGTTTTCATGTACCTGTTAACCTATCTTATGTCTTCTTTGAAAAAATGTTTGGGGCGCCTGGGTGGCTCAGTCGTTAAGCGTCTGCCTTTGGCTCAGGTCATGATCCCAAGGTTCTGGGATTGAGCCCCTCATCGGGCTCCCTGCCCCAAGGGAAGCCTCCTTCTCCCTCTCCCACTCCCCCTGCTTGTGCTCCCTCTCTCACTGTGTCTCTGTCAAATAAATAAATAAAATCTTAAAAGAAAAAATGTCTGTTCAGATCCATTACCCAGTGTTTAGTTGGTTGGTTGGTTTTAACCACTGAGTTGTATGAGTTCTTTATTTTTTTAGTTTAATTTTTAAAATTTTAATTCCAGTATAGTTAACATACAGTGTTATATTATTTTGAAGTGTACAATATAGTGATTCAACAGTTCTATACATTATTATACATTATTCAGTGCTCTGTATGAGTCTATATATTTTGGATATTAACCCCTTATCAGATATATGGTTTGCAATTTTTTTTCCATTCCATAGGTTGTCTTTTTTACTTTGTTGATGGTTTCTTTTGCTGTGCAGAAGCTTTTTAGTTTGATGTAGTCCCAGTGTTTATTTTTTATTCTGTTTCTTGTGCTTTAGGTGTCATATCCAAAAAATCATCACCAAGACCCATGTCAAGGAGTCTTAAGTTTTCTTCTAGGACTTCCATGGTTTCAGATCTTACATTTAAGTCTTTAATCCATTTCAAGTTAATTTTTATGAGTGGTGTAAGATAAGGGTCCAGTTTCATTTTTTTACATATGAATATCCAAATATCAGAACACCGTTTATTGAAAGACTTTCTTGGGGCACCTGGATGGCTCAGTCGTTAGGCATCTGCCTTTCGCTCGGGTCATGATCATAGGGTCTTGGGATCGAGCCCCTCATCGGGCTCCCTGCTCGGCCAGAAGCCTGCTTCTCCCTCTCTCACTCCCCCTGCTTGTGTTGCCTCTCTCACTGTGTCTCTCTCTCTCTGTCAAATAAATAAAGTCTTTAAAAAAAAAAAAGAAAAGAAAAGACTTTCTTTTCTCCATTGAGTATTCTTGGTTCTCTTGTCAAGTATTAGTTGGCTGTGCATACTTGGGTTTATTTCTGGCATCTTGATTCTGTTCCATTGGTCCATTTGTTTGTTCTTATGGTAGTACCACACTGTTTTGATGAGTATTGCTTTAAATCAGGAAATGCTATGTCTGTAGCTTTGTTCTTCTTTCTTAGGATTTTTTCGGTTTGGGGGGTCTTTTGTGGTTCCATATAAATTTTAGGAGTGTTGTTATACCTATGTAAAAAATGCCATTGAACACTTGATAGAAATTGCATTGAATCTATAGATGGTTTTTGGTAGTATTGACATTTTAACAATATTAATTCTTCCATTCCATGAACACAGGATATCTTTCCATTTATTTGTGTCTTCTTTGATTTCTTTCATCAGTGTCTTGCAGTTTTCAGAGTAGAGATCTTTCACCTCCTTGATGGAATTTATTCTAAGTATATTATGAGTTTTGATGCTATTGTAAATAGGGTCAGTTTTTTTCACTTTTAGAAATTTTGTTGTTAGTGTATAGAAATGCTACTGATTTTTGTAGTTAATTTTGTATCCTACAACCGTACTGAATTCATTGATTAGATCTAACAATTTGTGGGTTATTTTGGTTAAGGCTTTAAGGATTTTCTATATTTAAAAGTATGTCATCTGCAAATAGAGACAATGTTACTTCTTCCTTTCCTATTCTGATACTTTCAATTTCTTTTTCTTGGCTGATTGCTGTAGCTAGGACTTTCAGTACTATGTTGAATTAAGAGTGGTGAGAGTGAGCACCTTTGTCTTATACCTGATCTTAGAAGAAAAGCTTTCAAATTTTCACCATTGAGAATGAATTAGCTGTGGGCTTGTCACATATGGCCTTTATTATGTTTAGATATGTTCCTTCCATGACTAATTTGTGAAGAGTTTTATATGAATGGATGTTGAATTTTGTCAAATGCTTTTTCTGTATCTACTGAGATGAACTTAGGATTCTTTTATTCTATTAATGTGATTGATTTACATATGTTGCATCCCAGGGATAAATCCAAGTTGGCCATGGTGAATGATTCTTTTAATGTGTGTTGAATTCAGTTTCCTAGTATTTTGTTACTAGTATTCCTAGTATCTATATCCCTATACTCATTAGGGATATAAACCTGTAATTGTTTTTGTTTGTTTGTTTTGTTGTTGGTTTTTTTTCTAGTAGTTTTCTTTTCTGGTTTTGGAATCAGGGTAATGTTGGCCTTATAAAATGAATTTGGGAGAGTTTCCTCCTCTTTGATTTTTTGCAAGAGTTTGAGAAGATTTGGTGTTAATTCTTCTTTAAACATTTGTAAAATTCACCAGTGAAGCCATCTGGTCCTGGGCTTCTTTTTGTTGGGAGATTTTTTATTACTGATTCAATCTCCTTACTAGTAATTGGCCTATTCAGATTTTCTATTTCTTCATGATTCAGTCTTGGTAAGTTGTATGTTTCTAAGAATTTTTTCATTTCTTCTAGGTTTTCCAGTTTGTTGACATATATTTGTCCATACTATTCTCTTATGATCCATTGTATTTCTGTGGTATCAGTTATAATGTGCCCTTTTCCATTTATGATTTTGTTGACTTGGATTTTTCTCTCTTTTTCCCTTGGTTAGTCAAGAGTTTGTCAATTCTGTTTATCTTTTCAAAGAACCAGCTCTTAGCTTGTTTAATCTTCTCTATTGTTTTTTTGTTCTTTATTTTATTTATTTTTGCTCTAATCTTTATTATTTTCATTCTTCTCTTAACTTTGGGCTCAGTTTGTTCTTTTTTGATTTCCTTAACATATAGAGTTAGGTTGTTTTGGGGGGCTCTTTCTTGCTTCCTAATGTAGGTGTTATGCTCTGAACTTCCCCCTTGGAACTGCTTTTGCTGCATCCTGTAAGTTCTGGTATGTTGTATCTCCATTTTCATTTGTCTCAAGAAACTTTTATTTCCCCTTTAATTTCTTTTTTGGTCCATTGGTTGTTCAGAAGAGTGTTGTTGAATTTTCATATGTTCATAAATTTTCTAGTTTTCCTCTTGTTATTGATTCCTAGTTTTGTGCCATTGTGTTCAGAGAAGATACTTGGTATGATTCCTATATTTTTGAGTTTACTAAGACTTGTTTGTTTTGTGGCCTAATGTATGGTCCCATGTGCACTTGAGAAGAATGTACTCTGCCATTTCTGCATAGAATGTTTTGTATAGATCTGTTAGGCCCATATGGTCTATAGTATGTCAAATCCACTGTTTCCTTATTAATTCTTTGGATGATCTATCCATTGTTGGGAGTGTGGTTAAAGTCTCCAACTATTATTGTTTTAGTGTTTATTTCTCCTTTTAGCTCTGTTAGTTTTTGCTTTATATATTTAGATGCTCTGATGTTGGATTCATAAATATGTATAACTGTTTTATGTTCTTGATGTATTAATCCCTTTTTTATTACATAATGGCCTTCTTTCTTCCTTTTATTATTTTTAAAGTCCATTTTTTCTGATATATCTACCTCTGTTTTGATTTTGTTGTTGTTGTTGTAACCTTTTCCTTGAAAAGACTTCTCCCATCTCTTCACTATGTGTGTCTTGAAGGCAAAAGTGAGTTTCTTGTCAGCAGTACCTCTTTAGCTCTTTTTAAAAAATCTATTCAGCCTTTCTGTGTCTTTCAATTGGAGGTTCTCCTGTTTTTTTTCTTGTTTTGATGTCTTTTGGTGTTAGTATGCTTTGACTTCTTTATCATGTTCTTTTGTGTAATTGCTACAGGTTTTTCCCTTGTGGTTACCATGAGGCTTACATAAAATATCTTAAAATTATAACACCCTATTTTAAGCTGATAACAACTTAACTTTAATAGAACTTCTAAACTTTAAACTTTTATTTCTCTTCCCCTCACATTTTGGTTATTGCTGTTAAAAGTTACATGTTTTTATATTGTGTAACTAGTAACAGATTATTATAGTTATAGTTATTTTTACTACACTAATTTTTTAACTTTTAAACTACAGTTTAAGCGAATTAGTCACCACCATTACCAAATTACAGGACCTACCTTGAGATGTCCTTTTCAAATAGCACTTGATAATAATAATTTTTTTTTTAAAGCTGAAAGTTTACTGGTTTAATTTTAGGCCTTTAAAAAAAATCTTTCTATCAAATCCACCACATTAAAGCAGTCAGAACAAAGTGTTCCTGGTGTCCAAATGGATGCATCAAAGCAACCAGGTCAAAATGCCATGTACCCGTGTGTGTGTGTGTGTGTGTGTGTGTGAGAGAGAGAGAGAGAGAGAGAGAGAGAGAGAGACAGTGAGAGAGAAAGAGAAAGAGAGCCTCTGTGTGAGTAAATAAGGGTCACTGGCTACATGTTTCCTTTTTTGAACACTTGGGGCAGCCCAAGTACCTGTAGGCCTGGGGGCCTTGTTCAGTGTACATAGTGTGTGTCCATGTGGGCAAAGGTGCCTATCACCATTACCCACAGAAATAGTGTCAGAGTGTTTCCATCTGCGATCTTGAAATTGCATTTGCCTGGGGTGAGGAAGTAAGGCTGATCCATGGGACGAAGAGCTGTTATTTGCACCCCCCTCCTCACTCTTTCATTGCTTCCACCAATCTAGCCAGCCTTCCCAAAAAATCCCTCCAGTGGAAAGTCTTAAAATGCTTCATAAAAGAGAAGGGAGCTTGGTGCCAGGTCTGCTCAGGCTGCAAATCCCATTAGGGAGAAATGGAATTGAGGAGTATAAGCCTTGTGAGACCTCAGCCTTTTAAGGTTTTAAGGTGGAAAGAAGCCAGGAACCCAGCCTTTGTAAGTGCCAGCACACTGGTATCCTTGGCAGTTGGGAGGAGTTGGGGCTGGGAGGGTGACTAGGGCTGGGTGGGGAGTGCAGACAGACTTACAGTGAGACTAGGCTGACTGAGAGGGCTCAGTATTAGTCTGTGGGCAAGCTTCAGGGCACGTGGACTGCGCCCAATTCAAAGATGATGCAGGCTTCAATGCCATCTGTCACCCCTGCTGCATCCTTGCCTTGGATGGAACTCTCGATTCTTTTGCCTGGGTGATTGCAGTGGTCTCTTCTGATCTCCCTGCAGTTCTTCTCTCCCTCTCCAGTCCATGACGCACTCAGTGTCCAGAGTGAGTCTTCTATAACAGGCTCAATCTCATCACTCCCAGACTGAAACCCTCTGCTTGTTCCCTAATGTTTATGGCAGCATTTCTCAAACTCTGTGGCCTGGGATGATCCCTGGATCTTGTGACAAAACGGGCTCCAAAGGTAAATAAGTTAAGAGGATACTGGGTTCAACAAAGTAAAACAGGTGTCTTTATTGCAAGACAGATCAGCACCTGTACTATAATAATGTGTACTGAGGCTCACCAAAACCCTCCTCTCTACCACCTTTCTCACAGGACATTGTGTTCAGCAGAACACAGTTTGAGGAACACTGGCTTGACAGGTCTCTGGAACCTGGTGCTTGCCTGCACCTCCAGCTCCCATATGTTCACTAATGCTGTCCTCTCAACTCAAATGCCTTCCTTGGCCCTTCCATTGCCTAATTCGTACTTAATCTTTGAGGACTCTTATACTTGTGCCTCCTCCAGGAAACTTACTATGGCTACCCCCACCCCCTACTCATCACTCACTCTCCCGGCTGTGCCTATCTCTGCCTTGTCAGTAATGGCCATGTATTGAAATGATTTCTGTATTTGTCTCCTGCATGAGACTTTTAGCTCCTTGTAGGCAGGGTCTCAGCTTTATTCAACTCTGGGCCCAGAGTGCAGCACAGGGCCTGCCAGTTCTCAGTGAATGCTGGATGGAAAGATGGGATAGAAAGAACAGCGGAGAAAGAAAAAGAGATTCTAAGAAAGAGAAGGACAGAAAGAAAGAGGGAATGAAGAAGCAACAGCAAGTACAATTAACCCTTGAACAACGTGGGTTTGAACTGCATGGGTCCACTTATACGTGGATTTTTTAAAAAGATTTTATTTATTTATTTGAGAGGGAGAAAGAGAAAGCGAGAGAGAGTGCAAGAGCAGGGGGAGGGAGAAGCAGACCCTCCGCTGAGCAGGGAACCCAACATAGGACTCAATCCCAGGACGCTGGGATCATGACCTGACCGAAGGCAGACACTTAACCGACTGAGCCACCCAGGCACCCCTATATGCAGATTTTTTTTACAGTACAATACTGTGAGTATATTTTCTCTTCCTTATGATTTTTTTCCCATCCCTGGTGCTTTTATTTGTGCTTTTTTTAAGTATTTTTTAATTGTTATGTTAATCACCATACATTACATCATTAGTTTTTGATGTGTTCCATTATTCATTGTTTGTGCATAACACCCAGTGCTCCACGCAGAATGTGCCCTCTGTAATACCCATCACCAGGCTAACCCATCCCCCACCCCCCTCCCCTCTAGAACCCTCAGTTTGTTTTTCAGAGTCATTGTCTCTCATGGTTCGTCTCCCCCTCCAACTTATTCCCCTTCATTCTTCCCCTCCTGCTATCTTCTTCTTTTTTTTTTCTTAACATATATTGCATTAATTGTTTCAGAGGTACAGATCTGTGATTCATCAGTCTTGCACAATTCACAGTGCTCAGCATAGCACATACCCTCCCCAATGTCTATCACTCAGCCACCCCTTCCCTCCCACCCCCCCACCACTCCAGCAACACTCAGTTTGTTTCCTGAGATTAAGAATTCCTCATATCAGTGAGGTCATATGATACATGTCTTTCTCTGATTGACTTATTTCACTCAGCATAAAACCCTCCAGTTCCATCCACGTCGTTGCAAATGGCAAGATCTCATTCCTTTTGATGGCTGCATAATATTCCATTGTGTATATATACCACATCTTCTTTATCCATTCACCTGTCGATGGACATCTTGGCTCTTTCCACAGTTTGGCTATTGTGGACATTGCTGCTATAAATATTGGGGTGCATGTACCCCTTCGGATCCCTACATTTGTATCTTTGGGGTAAATACCCAGTAGTGCAATAGCTGGATCATAGGGTAGCTCTATTTTCAACTGTTTGAGGAACCTCCATACTGTTTTCCAGAGTGGTTGCACCAGCTTGCGTTCCCACCAACAGTGTAGGAGGGTTCCCCTTTCTCCACATCCCCGCCAACATCTGTCGTTTCCTGACTTGTTAATTTTAGCCATTCTGACGGGTGTGAGGTGGTATCTCATTGAGGTTTTGATTTGGATTTCCCTGATGCCGAGTGATATTGAGCACTTTTTCATGTGTCTGTTGGCCATTTGGATGTCTTCTTTGGAAAAATGTCTGTTCACGTCTTCTGCCCATTTCTTGATTGGATTATTTCTTCTTTGGGTGTTGAGTTTGATAAGTTCTTTATAGATTTTGGATACTAGCCCTTTATCTGATATGTCATTTGCAAATATTTTCTCCCATTCTGTCGGTTGTCTTTTGGTTTTGTGGACTATTTCTTTTGCTGTGCAAAAGCTTTTTATCTTGATGAAATCCCAATAGTTCATTTTTGCCCTGGCTTCCCTTGCCTTTGGCGATGTTTCTAGGAAGAAGTTGCTGTGGCTGAGGTCCAAGAGGTTGCTGCCTGTGTTCTCCTTTAGGATTTTGATGGACTCCTGTCTCACGTTTAGGTCTTTCAACCATTTGGAGTCTATTTTTTGTGTGGTGTAAGGAAATGGTCGAGTTTCATTCTTCTGCATGTGGCTGTCCAATGTTCCCAACACCATTTGTTGAAGAGACTGTCTTTTTTCCATTGGACATTCTTTCCTGCTTTGTCGAAGATGAGTTGACCATAGAGTTGAGGGTCCATTTCTGGGCTCTCTATTCTGTTCCATTGATCTATGTGTCTGTTTTTGTGCCAGTACCATACTGTCTTGATGATGACAGCTTTGTAATAGAGCTGGAAGTCCGGAATTGTGATGTCACCAGCTTTGCTTTTCTTTTTCAATATTCCTCTGGCTATTTGGGGTCTCTTCTGGTTCCATACAAATTTTAGGATTATTTGTTCCATTTCTTTGAAAAAGGTGGATGGTATTTTGATGGGGATTGCATTGAATGTGTAGATTGCTCTAGGTAGCACTGACATCTTCACAATGTTTGTTCTTCCAATCCATGAGCATGGAACGTTTTTCCATTTCTTTGTGTCTTCTTCAATTTCTTTCATGAGTATTTTATAGTTTTCTGAGTACAGATCCTTTGCCTCTTTGGTTAAATTTATTCCTAGGTATCTTATGGTTTTGGGTGCAATTGTAAATGGGATGGACTCCTTGATTTGCCTCTCTTCTGTCTTGTTGTTGGTGTATAGGAATGCCACTGATTTCTGTGCGTTGATTTTATAGCCTGCTACTTTACTGAATTCCTGTATGAGTTCCAGCAGTTTTGGGGTGGAGTCTTTTGGGTTTTCCACATACAGTATCATATCATCTGCAAAGAGTGAGAATTTGACTTCCTCTTTGCCGATTTGGATGCCTTTGATTTCTTTTTGTTGTCTGATTGCTGTGCCTAGGACTTCTAAAACTATGTTGAATCACAGTGGTGAGAGTGGACATCCCTGCCGCGTTCCTGACCTTAGGGGAAAAGCTCTCAGCTTTTCCCCATTGAGAATGATATTCGCTGTAGGTTTTTCATAGATGGCTTTTATGATATTGAGGTATGTACCCTCTATCCCTATACTCTGAAGAGTTTTGATCAAGAAAGGATGCTGTACTTTGTCAAATGCTTTTTCTGCACCTATTGAGAGGATCATATGATTCTTGTTCTTTCTTTTGTTAATGTATTGTATCATGTTGATTGATTTGCGGATGCTGAACCAGCCTTGCAGCCCAGGGATAAATCCCACTTGGTCGTGGTGAATAATCCGTTTAATGTACTGTTGGATCCTATTGGCTAGTATTTTGGTGAGAATTTTTGCATCCATGTTCATCAAGGATATTGGTCTGGAATTCTCCTTTTTGATGGGGTCTTTGTCTGGTTTTGGGATCAAGGTAATGGTGGCCTCGTAAAATGAGTTTGGAAGTTTTCCTTCCATTTCTATTTTTTGGAACAGTTTCAGGAGAATAGGTATTAATTCTTCTTTAAATGTCTGATAGAATTCCCCTGGGAAGCCATCTGGCCCTGGGCTTTTGTTTGTTGGGAGATTTTTGATGACTGCTTCAATTTCCTTAGTGGTTATAGGTCTGTTCCGGTTTTCTATTTCTTCCTGGTTCAATTTTGGTAGTTGATACATCTCTAGGAATGCACCCATTTCTTCCAGGTTATCTAATTTGCTGGCATAGAGTTGCTCTTAATATGTTCTTATAATTGTTGTATTTCTTTGGTGTTGGTTGTGATCTCTCCTCTTTCATTCATGATTTTGTTGATTTGGGTCATTTCTCTTTTCTTTTTGATAAGTCTGGCCAGGGGTTTATCAATCTTGTTAATTCTTTCAAAGAACCAGCTCCTAGTTTTGTTGATCTGTTCTACTGTTCTTTTGGTTTCTAGTTCATTGATTTCTGCTCTGATCTTTATGATTTCTCTTCTCCTGCTGGGTTTAGGCTTTATTTGCTGTTTTTTCTCTAGCTCCTTTAGGTGTCGGGTTAGGTTGTGTATTTGAGACCTTTCTTGTTTCTTGAGAAAGGCTTGTATTGCTATATACTTTCTTCTCAGGACTGCCTTTGCTGTATGCCAAAGATTTTGAACAGTTGTGTTTTCATTTTCATTGGTTTCCATGAATTTTTTTAGTTCTTCTTTAATTTCCTGGTTGACCCATTCATTCTTTAGTAGGATGATCTTTAGCCTCCATGTATTTGAGTTCTTTCCAACTTTCCTCGTGATTGAGTTCTAGTTTCAAAGCATTGTGGTCTGAAAATACGCAGGGAACAATCCCAATCTTTTGGTACCGGTTGAGACCTGATTTGTGACCTAGGATGTGATCAATTCTGGAGAATGTTCCATGGGCACTAGAGAAGAATGTGTATTCCGTTGCTTTGGGATGGAATGTTCTGAATATGTCTGTAAAGTCCATTTGGTCCAGTGTGTCATTTAAAGTCTTTATTTCCTTGTTGATCTTTTGCTTAGATGATCTGTCCATTTCAGTCAGGCAGGTGTTAAAGTCCCCCACTATTATTGTATTGTTGTCAATGTGTTTCTTTGCTTTTGTTATTAATTGCCTTATATAATTGGCTGCTCCCACGTTAGGGGCATAGATATTTACAATTGTTAGATCTTCTTGTTGGATAGACCCTTTAAGTAGGATATAGTGTCCTTCTTCATCTCTTAGTACAGTCTTTGTTTTAAAATCTAATTTGTCTGATATAAAGGTTGCCACCCCAGCTTTCTTTTGGTGTCCATTAGCATGGTAAATGGTTTTCCACCCCCTCACTTTCAATCCGGGGGTGTCTTTGGGTCTAAAATGAGTCTCTTGCAGACAGCATATTGATGGGTCTTGTTTTTGAATCCAATCCGATAGCCTGTGTCTTTTGATTGGGGCATTTAGCCCGTTTACATTCAGGGTAACTATTGAAAGGTATGAATTTAGTGCCATTGTATTGCCTGTAAGGTGACTGTTACTGTATATTGTCTGTGTTCCTTTCTGATCTATGCTGCTTTTAGGCTCTCTTTTTGCTTAGAGGACCTCTTTCAATATTTCTTGTAGGGCTGGTTTTGTGTTTGCAAATTCTTTTAGTTTTTGTTTGTCCTGGAAGCTTTTTATCTCTCCTTCTCTTTTCAATGATAGCCTAGCTGGATATTGTATTCTTGGCTGCATATTTTTCTCGTTTAGTGCTCAGAAGATATCATGCCAGTCCTTTCTGGCCTGCCAGGTCTCTGTGGATAGGTCTGTTGCCAATCTAATGTTTCTACCATTGTAGGTTACCTATCTCTTCTCCCGAGCTGCTTTCAGGATTTTCTCTTTGTTTCTGAGACTCGTAAGTTTTACTATTAGATGTCAGGGTGTTGACCTATTTTTATTAATTTTGAGAGGGGTTCTCTGTGCCTCCTGGATTTTGATGCCTGTTTCCTTCCCCACATTAGGGAAGTTCTCTGCTATTATTTGCTCCAATATGCCTTCTGCCCCCTCTCTCTTTCTTCTTCTTCTGGGATCCCAATTATTCTAATGTTTCATCTTATCGTATTGCTTATCTCTCAAATTCTGCCCTCGTGATCCTGTAGTTGTTTATCTCTCTTTTTCTCAGCCTCTTTATTTTCCGTCATTTGGTCTTCTATATCGCTGATTCTTTCTTCTGCCTCATTTATCCTAGCAGTTAGTGCCCCCATTTTTGATTGCACCTCATTAATAGCCTTTTTGATTTCGACTTGGTTAGATTTTAGTTCTTTTATTTCTCCAGAAAGGGATTCTCTAATAACTTCCACGCTTTTTTCAAGCCCAGCTGGTATCTTTAAAGTCATGATTCTGAACTCTAGGTCCAACATTGTACTAATGTCAGTATTGAGTAGGTCCCTGGCAGATGGTACTACCTGTTGTTCTTTTTGCTGAGGTGATTTTTTTCGTCTTGTCGTTTTGTCCAGAGGAGGATAGATGAATGAGACAACAGGATGCTGACAGGTTAACAATGTCTCCAGCAAATATACTCTATACAAATCAGGGGACAAGAAAGGGAAAGAAAGAAGAGAAAAAAAAAGGGAAAAGAAAAAGATAAAAACAAACAAAAACAGAACAAAACAAAACAAAAAAGAATATGATCAAATATGATCAGGCTAGTGCATAGACCAGTGCCACACACTAGCTTTTGGGCATATTTTGGTCTGTTAGAAGAAAGTGCCTGCTAAAATTTTAAAGGAAGAAAGACTTATATATGTACAAAATAAGGGTTGATACAATGAAGGGATGGCAGATGACTGTAAAGATGAAAATTATAAAAGATTTTATAAAAGGAATTGATAAGAAGTTGTTTTTTAAAAAGAAAGAAGAAGATTTAAAAAGAAAAAGAAAAAAAAAGGGAGAGAATGTGATCAGGCAGGAGAATAGAACAAAGCCATACAGTAGTGATTTAGGGTATATTTTGATCTGTTAGAAGAAATTGTATCTCAAAATCTTAAAGAGAGAACAACATATATATATGCCAAAAATAAGGGTAACTACTATGAAGGGATAAAAATATGACTCTAAAAATGAAAAATAATTTTTTTAAAAAAAGGGATAAGATGTTGTTTGAAAAAGGGAAAAAGAAAAATTCAAAAAAAACAGTTGAAAAATTAACCTTGAAAAACTAATGAATTATGGTAAAAAAGCCATGAATTCTATGTGCAGTACTCCCCTAGTGCTGGAGTTCTCCCGTTCTCCTTGATCGGTAAGCTTGGTCTTGGCTTGCTGGCTGTTCGTGCTGATCTTCTGGGGGAAGGGCCTGTTGCCGTGGTTCCCAAATGTCTTTGCCGGAGGCGGAATTGCCCCGCCCTTGTGAGTCCGGGCTGAGCAAGCTGCTCTGGTTTGCTCTCAGGAGCTTTTGTTCCCTGCAAGCTCTTGGTACAGCTTTGGAGGACCAGGGTGAAAATGGTGGCCTCCCAATCTCCACCCGGAGGAGCTGAGAACTCGGGGCCCCGCTCCTCAGTGCGCCCCCAGAGAAAAGCAGTCACTCCCATCTCCCATGTCTCCAGCCGCACTCCGTGCTCACCCGGCCTGTGATCCAGCGTTTCTATGTCTGGCACCCGACCCCGTGTGGAGTCTCCAAACCCAGCAGATCCCTGTGGTGCGCTTCCACGCTGCTCCTCCCGGGGGAGGAAGAGGAGTCTCCCCGGATCTGCCCCTTGTTGGGTCCCTGCTGGAGGAGCAGTGGCCCGACTGTGCCGCGGATCACGGTTTATGGCAACCCCGAGCTGAGAGCCCGCGCCTTGGCTCCGTCTCTGCAGCCAGCTTCCCCGCTCCGATACCTGGGAGCTCTGCCGCACTCAGGCACCCCCGGTCTTTCTGTGACCCCAAGGGTTCTGAGACCACACTGTCCCGCGAGGTTTCCACCCCCCGCTTGGGGCAACGTCCCTCTGCGGAGCCAACTTCTAAAAGGTCTGATTTTGTGCTCCGCTGCTCCACCACTCGCCAGAAGCGGCCGACGGAAGCCCCCTCCCCCACTGTCTATTCTCCCGAATATAGCCTTGGATTCACTTCTCCGCACGTCCTACCTTCCAGAAAGTGGTCGCTTTTCTGTTCAGAGTGTTGTTACTATTCTTATCTTCGATCTCCTGTTGAGTTCGTAGGTGTTCAGAATGGTTTGATCCCTATTCAGCTGAATTCCTGAGACCAGACGAAATCCAGGTCTCCTACTCCTCCGCCATCTTGCTCTCTTCCTTATGATTTTTAATAATATTTTCTTTTCACTTGCTTACTTCATTGCAAGAATGTAGTTTATAGTATATAATACATATAACATACAAAATATGTTAACTGTTTATGTTATCAGCAAGGCTTCCATACAACAGTAGGCTATTAGTAAAGTTTTGGGGGAGTCAAAAGTTATACATGAATGTTCAACTATGTGGGGGATCGATGCCCCCAATCCCCATATGTTCAAGTGTCAACTATATGGAAGCTTTCGTTAGGAAGCCTTCAGAATGCTCCAGGTTCTGTGTGTCAACCAAACAGACTTGAAATTGAACAGCAGACATTATATAAGATACTCTATGCTGCTTTAGTAAGAATGGCTGATCATTCTTAGCTTATTGACATCCAGTGATGCTGTAGCCCACACACAGTAGTGAGGCCAATACATTGGGCAAGTCCATCCTACTAATTCAGCACTGTTCACTAATTTGAAAAACAAAACAAAACAAAACAATTTCTGCTAAAGAGCTCAGGAAGGTCATCCCCTTGCTCAGGTGGCCCCCATTTGGCCCACAGGCAGCGTGTGTCAGTGTCAGGTTCTACTCCACTGGGGCCTTACCCATAAGCTGCTGTAGTGCCTCTATGGAAGGAAAGGTCTGAGGACTCACCCATCTCCACAGAAGGGCACTGGGGCGTCCTGGCCGCCACGCAGGTGATGCATCTCTTGTCTCTCTGGGCCCATTTCCCTCTCCTTCCTTCTGAGGCTCAGAGTTTGGAAGTGGGGAAAAGAAAGACACTAGAAAGAAAGGCCAAAGTTAAGGTTTAGATGGGCTTCCTTGTGGGCAGAACCCTAGCTTTCCTAGAACCTGATATAAAATAAGTACTCAAGGAATCTTTGTTAAATGAGTGAATGTAGGTCAAGAGATATGAGCTTGGGGGCTGGAGTGAAATTCAAGGAGTACCTCAATCCTCACTTTTTCCAAGAGTCACTCTTTGAGGTGGCTGCAGGGCCTGAGTTTCCACCCTCGGGATTGAAACATTGTGTCTTGAGAGGTCTCCTTTGAAATGCAAACTTATTACCAAAGAGGAGAAACCAGTATTTAGTCACTTCATATTTGCCTATCAACTTGCCCTAGTATCTGTTCATTGATCAAACACTGGGTACATACAAAGTGCCAGGTCCTGCATCAGGTGGGCATAGTCCTTGCTCTGTTGGACTCACAACCCATGTTGAAGATGCTTCCACCTGGGCACCAACCCAACTGAAGAAGGGTAGGGTTTCCCAGCTTGACTTGAAGGGTTTCACTGCTAATCATTCAATGCTTATTCATTGAGTGTGTACTAACTACTGTCCTGATTCTGGTGATAGAGCAGAGACCAAACCTATCGAACATCTCTGCCCTTAGTGGAGCTTCTGCTGAGTGGGGAGGGACAGGCAATATATGAAATTCGTCAGTGACATAGTATGTCAGATGGTGGTAAAGCAGAAAAATGACATAGGGAGTGTTGGGGCCAAGGATGGGGTATACATTGCCATCTCAAATATGTGGCCACAGAAAGCTTCACTGATGGGGCGTGTGGGTGGCTCAGTTGGTTAAACGTCTGCCTTCAGCTCAGGTCATGATCTCAGGGTCCTGGGATCGAGCCCCACATTGGGCTCCCTGCTCAGAGGGGAGCCTGCTTCTCCCTCTCCTTCTGCCCCTGCTCATGTACTCTCTCTCACTCACTCTATCTCTCAAATAAATAAATATAATCTAAAAAAAAAAAAGAAAGCCTCACTGATATTTGAGTAAGAACTCCAAGGAGGTAAGAGAGAAAGCTTTGCCAGTATCTGGGGAGTTAGGCAATGTAAGGACACCAAGGCAGGAGTAGGCCTGACAAGGGAGAACAAGGTGGTCAGTGTGGCCAATGCAGATAAAATGAGGGGGAAGTAGCAGACGTGGTTAGAGAGGTAACAAGGGGCAAACTTGGGCAGGGCCTTGTAGACCATCACAAAGACTTGAGCAAATCAGAAGCCATTGGAGTTTTGAGCAAATGGTCTTTCTTGTTTCTATATTGAGAATGAATTGTAGGAGGCTAGGGTGGAAATAGGAAGGCCAGTTGAGAGGCTCCTGCAATCACCCATGGGAGAGATGTTGTTAGCAAGGACTAGGGTGAGATCAGTGGGTGTGGTAGGGAGCGGGAAGTTTCTGGAAGGATTTTTTTTTAATCTTTTTTTAAAGATTTTATTTATTTATTTGAGAGAGAGAATGAGAGAGAGAGAGAGAGAGCATGAGAGGGGGGAAGGTCAGAGGGAGAAGCAGACTCTCTGCCGAGCAGGGAGCCCGATGCGGGACTCGATCCTGGGACTCCAGGATCATGACCTGAGCCAAAGGCAGTCGCTTAACCAACTGAGCCACCCAGGCGCACATCTGGATGGATTTTGAAAGGAGAACCAACAGAACTTGGATTGAATGTGGGGTATGCAAGAAAGATAGGCTTTTGGCCTGAGCAACTGGAAAGATGGAGCTGCCATTTATTGATAGTTGCTTCCGATAATCAAACCAATTTTCAGGGCATGGTGAAAGTAGACCAAGTTCCTGCAAAGCCCATTTACCTTCCTCAGTGCAGGCCCCACTGCAGATCCTGCTTGACCTAGCAAAGCCCCATGTGTTTTGCTGGAAGGAAGGGAATGAGATATTTGGCAGGCCCAGATAGAAATACTGGAATCTGGGAGAGTCAATGGAGCCAGAGACAACACATGGGGATCTGGTTCCTCCCTTGAGCCCTGGGTTTCTCTGGGGCATGAGAGCATTGGATATTATGAGGTACCCCAGCACCTTTCTTTGCTTAACAGCTTCTTTTTGACAACTCAGTCCACCCTATTACTCCCAAGGCTTTCAAAGGTTTGTCAGAACTGAGAAAGGTGCGAGTGCCGGGTTTCCTGGTTGGAGCCTGGTTGTTAGGGAGTAGGGATGGGGTGAGGCTTTGGGAGCTAGAGAAAGATGGAAATGTTCAGCTGTTTGGCTGGGTAAGAGGGGAGATTGGGAGCCCAGCGCAGAAAGAAACTTGAGCTTGGGGTGGCCTTGGTATTGTTTGGAGTCCACGTTTACTGGCCACTGGTTAATATCCTTTGCCAGAAGCCAGAAGAAAGGGAAATGTGTTCAGACCTCAGTTATGAGTGACCTTGTACCCAAGAATTACACTTGTCTCTGATCCTAGGGATCACTGGTCAGGTCTGAAGGGACATCTGTTACCACTTCCTGTCCCAGACCTTACCAAGTCCTTCCTTAACAAAGATGACCAAGACTTTAGTCCTCACTCTTGGTCTAAGACCAAGAGAACCATCACCACTCTTACTTGTTCCCTTGGCGACCCTGGGCATTTGGTGGGCTGACCGGCCCCTTTGGAGAAGCGGTTGTTATAAGGAGGCAATATCCTTAGGGCAAAAGTAACTTTTAGAAAAATTAATCCTCCATGGGAAGACTCACCAGAGAAAAATGTCTGTGTCTTTCATGGCCAACTAGGAACTTGCCATGTATTTCTCACTTAAATTAGATTTGCTCTTCGATGCTTACTTTTTTACTCAAAGCCAGTCCTCCTTGACCCTTGAGCACACCCACTACCCAGGTAAGCCCCATGCCCAGTCCTGCCCTTGTCTTAGACTCTGCTCTGTCTTTTGGGGCCCTTGTGGTCCCCTCTCCCTGGCTCTTTCAGGACCTTTCCCTGGAGGGTCTGCGAGTAGCTTCTTTCCTTATGAGAGTGGGAAGGAGATGGAAAGGAGTCAAGAAAAGCCTCAGGGACTGTTGGGAAAGGCAGTCTCCTGCAGTCTTCCACCCCTCACCCTCCATTTCCCCCCTACCTCCATTGGGCCTTGGGCCTAGAACATTGTGCTGGGCTTCTAGCCTTGTGAGGGACTCTCTCTCCCTGTTCTGGGCTTGATGCCTACTCATGTGTTCTGCTTAAGCTCCCACATCTGTGGCCCTCAAGCCTGCCCCCAGCTTTCTGTATTTCAGACCCCACAGGGGGTAGGATCAAGTCCTTCCACCAAAGCATGAAGTGGGGCACCTGCAGTCACGCTGCCAGCTATAAAACAGATCCTCTGGCATGGGGGATCCAACACTCTGCAAGGGGCTGAATATTGTGCACTTTCTCCTCTCTTGCTGCAAGTAAGAGTTATGCCACTTGAGCCTGGTGTGTGTGTTGTCTATTCTCAATGACCTCAAAGCATGTATGGGTCTCTTCCCTGGGTGGCACATTTCACCTTGACTGCATAGCCTCAGCACCCCATGAACAGTAAAACAGTGAGACCAATTCATGCCTTGGTTGCTGGCAGTTACCTCTTGTGTTTGGATAAACCAGAACAAAGCAAGGCTGAGGGCCTCGCAAGGCCCACGCTTGGAAGGAAACTTCACCTCAGATGTTCAAAAAATTCTTTGGCCCCGCTATCAGGGCACCTCTGTGACACTCTCCTCGAGGCTGTCCAGGATAAGGACAGCAATTCAGGGAAAGGCTGATTGGAGACCACACCTCTGTCTGTACCCCATCTTGGAGACAGGCCTCCTGCCTGGGCAGTGCCCACGTGCTCTACCCACTTGCTGAGGCTTGCCTCCCGCAGGATGTTGGATGGCAATAACCTCATCCAGCTGCTCTTGGATAGCTTTCTGAGCTGAGTTCCTTGTAAGGAACTCAACTTTCTGTAAATTCTTAATCGTGTCCTCCTTTTTGCCCACGTTTGCTCCAGCCAGGGCGCAAAGAATCTGGTGACTGTGTGTGTGCACACATGAGCATGTGTGTATAATACACATGTCTGTAAGCATGTGTGTGTAAGCATAGACCTACCTGCAACCAGGAGAGGGACAGGAGCTTCTTCCCAGAGAACAGGGGCCCAGAAGTCCCCAAATCCATCCCCTGGAAGTGGTGGCGGTGTGGAGGACAGACCCTGCTTTAGGTCCCTAGACCATGTCTCTACTTACACTGGGTGGGCTTGGAGGAAACACTGAGTTGAGGGGGGGTCTTGCTCAAGGTCACATAGTTCAGAAGTCACGGAGCTGTGACAGACTCCATGGCTCCTGATTCTCAGAGCAGTGTTTTTACTACTCCCCTAGAGCAGAGAGAAGAATCTTCATCTTGCCAGTCCCATGGAGCACCTGTGAAGCTTGCAGGAACCCATGGACAGAGCAATGCTTAGTTGGGTGTCAAGGGCCATGTGGCTGTGAGAGGTGACTCTTAGGCATCGTGTCTCCCTGGGTGTCTGGCAGAGTCCTGAGTCCCTGGCGAGCACTCCGGCCTGCCTATTTGCTTGTCACCTTCTAGCCTCCTGCTGCACAATTCTCTCAGCTACATGCCCACTTCATCTCTGTACCTAGAGACCCAAGCTGAACTGGCTGTGAGGGCCCCTTCTTCAGAGCTCTGGGAGTAGGGCTGGGGGGCTCACAGTCAACTCTCCGCAGCCCTTCTTTTCATCTTCCTTTATCTTCTCAACCTTGATTTTCTGGATTTACAGACTTCGGTACCAATGGCCTTAAACAGTTAACCCAAATCACAACTGGAAGGATTTGAGTTAGACCAACACTTCTCAACCTTGGCACTATTGACATTCTGGGTTGGGAAATTTCTTGTTGTGAGTCTGTCCTATGGCCTGAGCAGCAGCATCCTTAGCCTTTGCATGGCATTTGGTGCGCCATTACCACATTTCTCCCCACTGTGTCCTAGTTGTGACAACAAAAAACATTTCTAGACATTGTCAAATAGCCCCTGGAAAGAAAAATTGCTTTCAGTTGAGAAACACTGGGTTAAGCTGAAGGCGGCCACTCTGGTTCTGCCTCCCTTTCCTGGGAAGGCTGTGGTGTAGGTGGTGAACTAAACCAGCTCCAATGTTCCCCGTACCTCTCTGAGGCCCTCTTCCTGCCAGGCCCCTTGCCTGCTTGGGGATAAGACCCAGAACTCCAGGAGCCAACACTTGTGAGCTAGGCCCAAGCACTCCCATCCATACAACTTGGGAGGACTTGGAAGTAGATTGGGATGAGAGCTGGTAGGGTGGGAAGGGACCAGGGATTAGGGGAGGACACTGGGCCTTGCCCTTGTGTTAATAGTGAAATGGCATTTGTTTGCAAGACCGAGTCTTAGGGCAATGTGCCACTTTCCTTCTAGAGCCCAGCTGGGTCTTTTTAAGACCTTACCTGTCCTGCTAGGTGCTCACCATGGCCGAGCATCATAACTCCTTGATTTTCTCCTCTCTAAGCAATCTGTCATCACCATGGGGTACCTGGACAAAGCCAGTGCCACCAGGGGTGTCCCTGGGCTCAACCCTCCAACTCCTCTACCCTGAGGGTCCTAGAGTGTGACACTATCAGTGGTCTGAGCACCTCCATGTGTCAGGGTTGTAGGGCCTTCATTGTGTTGTAAGTGACTCCATTCTCTGCACAATTGCCCGTAATGCCTTTGCTTAACCACCCCTCAGGCACCCTCACCTTTTCAGTCTTGTGGCCCATGTGGCAGGAGTAACCAAGGTCTTGAGTTGGTTCCTCCAGGAACTCTTGGAGGGAACTTGGCAAGTTAGAGCTATAGGATGTCTTGGCTCTAGGACCCTTGGAGAACCAAAGCCCAAATCGCTGTGCAGATCATAACCCTGAGGCCAAGAGAAGAGGGACAAGGACTCAGTGGCTGTATGGGGTCTAGAACTGACACCTCTTGGCTCCCAGTCCATGACCTTTAACTTCTCTTTCCAGGAGTCTTAGAAAGAGCTTTCTCCTTGGGTTTCCTGCACCCCTTCTAACCTCACCCCACCATGCTGCCAGGTTTAACTTCCTTAAGCATAGCTTTTGTTATACTCCTCTCCTGCTCAAAAACCTTCAGTGGCTCCCTGTGGCCTAGGCCCTAGGGAATTCCATTCAAAGTCACCCTCTGGGGAGTCTCTTCTCCAGACCCATCCCCCTTCTCTCCCTGCCTCCACTGCACTTACCTGCCAACCCAGTTCCTCAGGTTCACTAGGTGGGACCTGTGCTCTCCCAGCTGCCAACTCTAGCTCACACTCTTCTCTCCTCCATGAGATCTCCTCCTCCCATCCTCCCCAAATCATTCTACTCTTCTAGCTTCTCTCAAATGCTACCTTAAAATGATGCTCCCCCTGCACTACCCCATTAGAATGAAATCTTGCCTCCCCTAAACCTCTGCCCCTTGGCATACCTTCCATGTTTCCTCTCACATTCTAGCACTCCCCGAGTCTCAGTTTCCCTGGCCTGTAAAATGAGTCTCTAAGCCTTCAGCACATGGACCTGCTGTGGAATTCAGATCAAAGCAGCCTACGTAGCATGAAGGTGTTTGACAGTGCTCTCCTGTTGCCCTTCCTCACCATGCCATCCCTAGTGACCTGAGGCCTCAGCTGGTGGTGCACTTAATTCAATGATGCTACAGCACTGCTCACTGTCCTCCAGCTCCCCATCTTGTGGGAGGATGGGGGGTGCAAAGCCTTCTGAGAGGTTGGGCCTCTAAGCCTCAGAGTAGGAAGTAAGTTTGCCACTCAGATGTAAATAATCAAATATGCAGCCAGATCCAAACCTGGCCTGGGAGGGGGCAAGTGGTGGGAGAAATCTGGTGCTTGGGCCTCAGGTCCATTTCTGTTCCTCCCACCTGTCCCTGGGAGCTGGTCTCCAGAAAGGAACTCAGCCCTGCTGTTTGCCAAATAATCCTTGCCCGTCCTCCCCAAATTCTGGTTCAACCTCCAGGCCTCATGGGAGTCATTTGAAACAGCCTCTGTCTCCAGGTAAGATGCTGCCAGGTAAGCGGTGCTTTAGTGAGCCACAGAATGAGGAAGTGCTCCTTACCATTCAAACCCCAATGTTTCCAGTCGTTCCCCTCGACCTACTTCCTCTCTTTCCTGCATGGACAAGGGAACCACTTGTCACCACCTGTTGGATGAAGAGTGTCTCGGTCACGTGTTGCTTCTTCTCTGGCTGGGCTCCATTTTCAGCGCCCTAACTCTGCCAAGTTTATCCCACTGGGTCTAATGCCCACTGCCATGCCCAACCACAGCCTTTCTTTGGTCTTCAGAGTCTGACAGCCCAAGCTTCAAATTCAGGCTCCCCCACTTGCTGGCTCTGTGACCTCAGGTAGGTCCCTTCACCTCTCAGGGTTGCAGGTGTTCTCATCCATAAAGTGGGGCTATTAATCACAGGACTGTTGTGAAAAGTGAATGAGCTCATGCATATAAAGTGCTCAACACGGCTTGGCATCATAATTGCACACTAAGCATTAGGGGAGGAAAGGCATGTAAACTGTGTAAGCAGTGCTTGGCATAGAGTAGGCACTGAATAAATGTTAGCTCCCCTTATGCTGATACCCACCTGAAGGTCTTTTGGAAGCAAACCGAGTGTCCTTGACAGGAGGCAGTAAGGAGACTGACCTGGCCACCCCCCCAGACAAGCGAAACCACGAGAAAAGGCACTCTTGCCTCACTCACTCTCCCCGCCCACCTCGCTGACTAATCTTTTCCCACCCACCCAACACTGAGTCACACAGACCCAATTTGTTCAAATCTAGCTCCAGTACTAACTAGCTGAGTAGAACGTTGGGCAAGTCCCTTCCTTCACCTCTCTGAGCCTTAGTTTTTGCACCTCTAAAATGGGGCTCAAAATTATCCCTACCTTCGGGGTTTTATGAGTAATGAGAAAACAGGAATGTGAGCCGTGTCAGGCACACTGGAGAGAGGCTGGTTTTCATTTCTGTGGTTCCTCCTCCTTTGCATAGGTCCTGGGCCCTGCCTCCTTTCTTAGCACCCTGCCCCATTACCCTCCATCTCACTTTCCTCCCACCTCTTCTTCCTCTCCTCCTAAAGCTGTCACAGGCCAGGACATGGCCATTTACTCTGCACTTGTTTATGCGGGCTTCTTTGGGTGACCTGGACAATGTGTCCCACTCCACGGACAAACTGAAGCCACTGACTCAGCTGCTGATTCGGAGGAGAGAAGGCCGGGAACCCCAGGAGCTCTGCCTCCCAGTCGGGAGCCCTGGGCTATATTGCTCTCATTTGGCAGCAAAGAACTTGTCCAAGGCCATAGAAGCCAGTTAGAGGCCCTGACAGAAACCTGCTTGCCTCCCTGGACTAGGAAGCATAGCTGGGATGGAGTTAGAAAATGAGAAGAGGTGTCTACACTCCAACAAGGAAGGCCAGAAGTGCCCTTACAAGTCGCACGTGCTAGATCACAGGAAGTGTAGAGTCAGGCCTCCAGCGGCCCAGGCCTGAGTACCTCTCTTCCCCTTGAGCAGCAACGTTTTAACTTTAATACAGGCTCTGTGCTGCCCTCTGCCAGGGCCACCTTATCATTAGGCATATTAGGCCTGGTATCTAGGGCCCATAAAAATGTTTTCATCCTGATTTATTTTAACATCAGAAGAGAAAAGGAGTATAATAACAGCACATATATAATGAATAGGGCAGCCCAAATAATATTCACCTTTATACCGATGCAGTTGTAAAATATAATTTTAAATATTGTTTATAGAGGAAGGACCCATTAAAGTCCAGATGCAGCCTTGGTCTCTGCTCCATCCCAGGCCCTCCCCGTTGTTTGAGGCACCATCTGCTTGTCTTAGACGTACAGCAGCAGCCCAAGGCCACCCTAGAGCCCTCTGGAGCACTGCTGGAATCCAGGAGGCAGGGCAGGGCAAAGCAGGCCAACTCCCAGCAGGCTGTGAGGGCAGACGAGGGCAGTCTCTACATCATCGTGCATGCTACCATCCCTGGCCCTCTTCCCTCTCTCCTGGCCAGACTACTCTTCAGCCAGCATTCCTCAAACACATTTCCTCCTTTGTTCAACAGCTCTCATACCTACCACTCCCAGTTCACTCCCCACGCCCCCCCACACACACACACACTGAAGGCAGCAGTGGGAGGTAGGAGTGTCCTCTCCCTTTGCACTGGGCTCCAGTGGAAAGAAGACAGGCTTAGGAGTCTGGGCAGAAGTCCTCATTCAGTCCCTTACTTGTTGTGTACTCCAGGGCAAGTCGCCCTGTTTCTCAGACTCTGAAATCTCCATCCAGAAAAAGGGGGGGGGTGTGCTAACACCTCACAGGAGACTTTTGAGGTTAAAAGGACATGCTGTAAGGGAAAATGCATGGCATGGTGCCTGCTATAGAGTAGACACTCAGTTCAGTATCCATGCGTTCCCTCGTAGCCAGTAGGAGGGTTTGATGCGGGTCTCACCCACTCTACCAGGCTCCTTTGGGCTCCTGTGCACCCACCCTCACACTCCCTGCCTCATGCTCTCTCATGTCTCCCTGCTGCTACACCCAAATACGTAATTGCATTCAGCACACACTTCCTGAGACCCTGTGCTGGACACTGGGGCCACAGAGCTGAATCTCACTGGGTCCATGTCCTTGATGTCATAGCCTAGGCAAAGAGACAGGCTTGTCCGTTTGAGGTTAGTTTTGTGCGACAAAAAGTGCTTTTTGAGTGATCCACTCAAAAAGTGCTTCAGGAGCTCGGGGGTGGGTTGGTTAGGAAAGGCTGGCTGGGGCTGGAAGGGTGTGAGCAGCTGGTGGAGATAAAGGAGAGCAAGCCAAGTAGAGGAAACCTTGCAGAGCAAGGGCTTGGAGTGAACAAGGCAACATTATCAATGGTGATGAAACACTCCCTTTAGGCCTGTCAGTGTACTAGGCACTGTGCTAGGTGCCTGGGCTCCTCTCAACACTCACTTTACAGATGAGAATGCCAAGGCTCAGAGAGCAAAGGGGCTTGCTCAAGATCACAGTGCTAAGAAGTGGCAGAGCCAGGACTTGAACCCACCTCTGTGTATCTCCAGATGCCCTCCACCAGGCCTCCCTGCCTCTCTGGGCTGGGCACTATGAAGGACGCAGAGATGATCCTCACTAGGATCCTGATCCCGGGTGCTCCCAGGCTAATGGGGGTCATGTGACTGGTACCCAAAGAACACAAAGAGGAGACATAAGCAGGACGGAAGCTTGGAAACAGATGCAAAGGGCAAATGAGGACTCAGAAGAGGGAGTCAAGAAACCTTGCTGGAAGCTTCAGGGACAGCTTCATGGTGGGGATATACTGGCATTGGGCGTTGCCAGACTGATGAAGTCTGGGGGTGATAGCACTTTGTAATAATTGACCTACATTGCTAAGTAACCTGCACATCTCTCCAAGCCTCATTTTATGTATGGGGAAACTGGGCTCCCAAAAGTTTCAATAACTTGCCCACAGCCCCACAGCTAAGAAGTGGCAGAGCTGAGACCTGAACCTGGGTCCTCCAAATCCAGGACAGTTCTATGTCTGCTCATGGCAGAGGAAATGGAAGGAGCATGTCAAGCACATGGCCGAAGAAGGGAAGTGAAAAGAAGAAATTTGGTGGACAAGGCCTAAGGCCACATCACGGGGTCCTGAATGCCACAGTCTGAAAAACATAGGATGATACTTGACTTTTCGACTCTTGAATGATTCACCTGGTACTAAGTATAGGTGGAAATGGGCAGGATAAGAGAAATGAGGTGAGTGCCTCTTCCTAATGTCTGGGTGGAAAGGCATGCAATATGAACAGGGTGCCCTAGACACTGGGTAAAAGCTAGATACAGGAGACACGGCCGAGGTAGATCTGACAGCATGTGTGGCTAGCTCCCCTTTAGGTCCACATGATCCAGGCCTCTACTTACCTCTCCCACGCCCTCTCCTTCTACCCTCCCCTTGCTCCTGCATTCCAGCCATGCTAACCAGCTGCTCACCCCCAGAAAACGCCAACTTTGCCTCCACCCCAGGTCCATTGTATCTGCTATTTCCTCTGCCCAGAACTCCTCCCCTTAGATCTTTGCATGGCTGATTCATTCTCCGCCCTCAGGTCTTGGCTTACGTATCACCTCCTCAGAGAGGCCTTCCCTGATCATCGGATGGACGTAAGTGCTCAGTCATCACTGCCTTACCCTGCTTGATTGCCTTCATCACCCTTATAGCTGAAGTTAGCTTGCGTGTTTATCGTCTACCTCCCTCCACTTGTCCAACTACTAGGATGGGTGCTAAAGGCATGTGGGAACCTTGTTGGTCTGGGTCACTGCTGTATTCTCGGTGCCTCGTGTCTGGCATATATGCCAGCATTCTGCGACTACCTGTTGAATGGCAGAATGTATGAGTGTTTGGACTGACGGATGGATGCCTGTATGCATTGGTTATGTGGGAAGGTGAGAGGGCTCTGGGAGTGACAGGGCATCTGCACAGAAGTATAAATGAAACCATGGATGCCAGCGAGGTCCCTGATGAGCAAGGTGAAGCAGGGTGGTGGAAAAGGAAGAACTTGGAGGAATGACCGAGGTTGAGGTGGCACAGAGGGAGAAGAGAAGTGAAAGGGGCAAGGAAAGAGGGTCAGGAGCCGTGCTCAAAGAAGTGGGAAGAGCTCCCCTTGCGCAGAGGAAGGAGGGCTTCAAGAGGGAAGATAGGGCCAGGGAGCCAAATTCTCAGGGCGGAAGTGGTATGAAAACCAATCAGTAGTTAGGATACAAAAAGGTCACTGGGATGTTTTGAGCCTGATGAGGTGTGTCCAGCATGGTGGCAGCCGAGGCCATGGGGGTCTGAGAGCCAAGGAGGCAGGCAGGGCCCCGATGCCAAGCAGAACATAATGTGCATACCCACCCATCCACCCAAGCCCAAGCCCTCTGCACAGAGGCTGACTGGCGAGGGCGAGGCAGGTAGGAGGCAGGGTAGCGGAGACTACCATTTATTCGTATCCACCATGTGCTAGGCACTGTGCAGCCACATTCACAGCCATTGGCTCATTCGACCCTAATGACAACACTGCAGTATATAAATAATTCTTAGCCTTATCTTCTGTGAGGAAAAAGAAGTCAGATAGGTTAAATGTGTCACTTAAGATCACAGCCAGGAAATGATGGAGATAGAGCTCTGAACCCAGGTCTACCATCTACTCTCAGCCACTCTGGCAACGAATGCCAGAGATGGGGAACCACACTGGTCCCCCACTGGGCAGCTGGTCCAGGGCAAGGGTCCAGAGCTGAGAGGTTGGAGGGATTCTCTGGCTCTTCCAAGAATCTCCCTCCTACACGACTCTTTGTCTCCTAGCGACCGTCACCTGGGCAGACATTATCATCTCACCCATTGACAGCATGCCCAACCCTATACTCTGTCCCATCGCCCCAGCCTCCTTCCACGAGCAGGTCAGGCGGTGCTTGCGCCAGAAGGTCCCCTGGCTGCCTGCCTCAGGCCACTGGCTGGAGCTTCCCCCTGGTGTCCCTTAACACCAACACTGCTTGAGCCATCTCTCATCACCCATACCCACATGTGGGGGGCCTCCACTGTTCTCCCACGGGCGAACGACTGACGGCACTTCTGTTCCACCGTGCTGCCTCCTAAGGCTAGCTGAGGGCCCCAGGCAGCAGCAGTGAAGAAAGGCCAAAGGCACGTAGGGACAGCTTAACCCAAAAGAAGAGAATAAAAGGTAACAGAGAAATGGGACTTGACAGACGCCCCAACCTGTCCAGGCCGAGCGGGGCAGGCCAAACTGAACACTTGCTGAGCCTGGCTTGTTGCCAAGGTGTCACTGGCCTATTTGGCCCACAAGGAGGCGGACGTTCAGATAGAGGGACAGCAGTAGGACTTGTTTGCCCCAGGTGACCCAACGGCACTCAATGGGTACAAACATAGATTGGATGGCAAAGCCTGCGCTTCCTCTCTAACTGCCTCCAGGAGCTTGGGAAATTTATGGCTACAGCAGTGCGGCAAAGAGAGCCTTTTCCTGTGGGGAAGTAAAGACGAGGGGGCCTTTCTAGCCCCCGCCCTCCGGGCTTTGCTGGCCACTGGAGCCAGACCAGGGGCTGCCTTCAGGCACTCCAACCTCTCTTAGGCTGGTTTATGGGGAAAACAGGGTCTCCAAGCCTCCAGGGGCTGGGTTTCCACTCTTCATCCTGAAGCCTGGGCTGTGCGTGACAGGTGAAGGAAGGAAAGCAGAGCCGGGAGCATCTCTCCCTAGGGCTACTGTCAGGATGCCTGAGGTCATGCTTGTGTGCCACTCCAACTGGGGACCCTGGCCAGATCAGGGGACGGGGGGTCTGCAGCTTCTGCCCAAGCCCTGGCTTCCTGTAGTCCCACCTTCCCCACCCCCAAATCACCTCCCAAAGAGAAGAGCTGAGGCCCTCCCCATTCCCACCATGGCCTCCCCCCAAATCCTACACCGGTAATGTTCACAATTTCTCACGCTAACACTAATAAGCCCACATTGTAACCTGCCCTCAGTCCCCAGCCCATCATCTCAGGGAAGACAGTCACACAACCAGAGTCCATCTCTAGTAATGCTTTATTGTTCTCCCGAGGGGTCACATGGTTCCTGCCTTCCACCTCCCTCATCCCTGCTCCCTTGGGCTTTCCAGACCCCTGCTCGCACCCACAGATTATAATATACTCACAATAGAATACGTGTGTGTATATAGATGTGCATATATATGTATCTATATATATATACAAATACATATATATATTCTGACTGTACAGTATTTATAGGTACAAATAAAATAGGCTTAAAAATTACAACATTGGCTGGGACCCATCCCACTCCAGTTTATTGAGCTGAAAGAAAAATAAAGCACCAGTTGGCATCTGAACGTCATTTGGAATTCCACATAAGTCAAGATAGCTGCTGGGTGGGACGGATCAGGTTTGGATCAAGCCCCAGCTGGCTGAAGTGACACTCGGCCCTTCCATCTGGCTGGCCAGCTGCCAGAAGCAGGGGCCAGGTCTCTGCTTGATGACGGGGCTCTTATGTCAGCCTGGTACCATAGGCAGGAAGAGCAGGAGAAGGGACGCAGACACAGATATGTGTCTATTCACTACCATCTGCTTTTGCTTGGCCTGTGCAGTGGGAGTGAGCCCGTTTGCTCTCCAGACGTAAGAGTGTGTGACCAAGGGCCGCACAGAACACCAGGGAGTGGCAGATAAAGTAGGCGGCCCGAGCCAGGGAGACTGATTCACTGGTCTCCTGAGACCTGAGAAAGGAAGCCCCCTCCCCGCTCCACTACCATCTCCCAGGCTGCCCCAAACTGTCCTGTTGCCCGCTGGTAGTGCGCACTCTTTAAATCAGCCTCAGGTGAATCAGCATCGCATTTACACCAATAAAACAGCTCATGGTGTGGTTGGGGCTGCCCTGTGCTCATCCTCTCTAGTTCGCTTTCTCTGGCAGAGCTAGTTCAGGACCAATATTAGGCCCCAAGGCAGGACCAGAGCCTCCTGCCAACCTCAAAGGGACCCGAGCACCAAAAAGGACGGCTTGGCCTCTCGGAGTGGCAGAGAGCTGGACGCACACACTGCTCTCTACCTCCTTCCCCCTGCAGGTGGGGGGTGCTGGCAAGGCTTCAGACTGATGGTGCCTCGGTGGGCCTGGAGGGCTGCAGCAGTCTTCTGCTCCTGAAAATGACTCCTCTCTCTTGGGAGGACAGAACACAGGCTGGTGGGTACAGGTGGAGTAGAGATGGGACACTGAAATTCTCTCCTCCTCCCCTGTATGTGTGGAGGAGCTTCAGGAAGACAAGGGGACAGCAGGCTGCTGGATCGGCAAGGGCCTGGCTCTGCCCCTGGAAGCAACACGTGGGGGCTGCTCTCCTTTCCTTACCCACTTACTTCCTTGGTGCGGAGGGGCCTGGGTGGTGCCACCCTGGCGCTGAGCTGAGGCTCACAACTTTGTCTCGGGGCCAGCTGCCTGCAGGGTGGGGAAGGAGTCCCGGATCTTTGCCACCTCCATGGCACACAGGTGCCCAAAGACTTTGTTGTACCAGTCAGGAGAACGGCCCCTGGGGAGGTAGAAGTAGGCAGGCATGAGCCATGGGTTCTGCCCTGGAGCCCTGGGCAGGAGGAAGGAAGAAAGGCCTCGCCCCCAGCCCCCAGGGATCAATGGCACGGGGCAGAGGTGGGGAGAGTGCCGTGCGGCTGAAGGGGCCTGGTACCTGAGATCAGCGCGGCAGATGTGAGTGAGCCGGGAGCGGCCCAGGCCGCAAGGCTCCATGAGGTACTGGGAAGTGAGCATCATGGCCCGCACCCCTGACTCTGGCACGGGCTGCTCCGGATCCAGGGACTGGGAGACTAGCAGACAGCCGCCGCGGGGCAGGTCGGAGCGCCACATCCTGTGGGGAAGGGACACACACACGGTCAGGTTCCCGGCATCCATTCCCAGTCCACCTCCCTGGTCCTGCACGCACGGCAGGCCGACAGCCAGAAGCCCTCACCGGAGCACCACAAAGTCGCGGCAGGGATGGGGCGCCATGCTGTCGGTGACATAGTGGTACAGCTCCACGCCCGGCATCAGGGCTTCCAACACCTGGGCCCGCAGCAGGTCCTCGTCCCAGAGGGCCCTCTCCCGCAGAACACGGTGTAGCACCACGGCTGGAGGGGCCGCCACCTCAGTGGACGCCTTCCACACACGCAGGGGGTGCCCGTCTGGAGCCTGCGAGCCACGGGAGTGGGGACGGGGGACAGCCGTCAGGGCTGGAGAATACCCACTGTGCCCCTCCCACCCCCCCCACCCCCAGTTCCAGCCTGCCCTCACTTCAGCCCCTGACAAGGGAAGGCTGCAGGGGTCCTCTGCTAACCCTAGCCAGATCCGGACAGGCCGTCCCTGTGTTCCCTGTCCTCTCTCCTTTCTGGATGTCTGCTTCTCCACCTAGTCAAAAGCACAGAGAGATGGCGAGACGCAAGTCCTCTGGGGCCTACCAGGCTCTACCATGAAAGGGACACGGGGCTTGGAATTTCTGGAAGTGAACAGGAAGAGAAGACGGTGATCATCCTCAAGGAACCTGCCATCTAGCACAGGCGGAAGGACAAGGGCACAGCTGCCACTCGGTGAGTCTTCCGTATGTGCCAGGCGCCGTGCCAGCCTCTCATCCCGATCCCAGGAGGGAAGTTTCACCACGACTGGCGTATACACGGCAAAGCTCGGGCTCGCGGTCTTACTTGGCACGGGAATCCAAGAAAGAGGATGGCTAGCGCCAAGAGAAGGACAGAGAAGGCACCTCCCATCTGAGACATGACAGGAGGCTCTGACCAAAGGAGAGGGCATATCAAGTTGAGGCTTCCTGTGGCTTGGGGCATGTAATGCTCGGGGCAGGTCAGCCAGGGCCGGAGCACAGAAGTGCAAGTGTGAGGAGCTCAGCACGGCCGTGGTGCAGAAAGATACTGGAGGTGAGGCTCTGCACGCACAGAGTTGACGTGTCTGCAGCGGGGCTTTGGTACAGGAATTCCGGCCGGCGATGCCCAACAGAGAGCCCCTGGTCTCATCGGGTTCTCGGGTCCTGAAGGTCCTTGGCTCTGCTGGCTGACACCCTCCAAGATCAAGCCGAGGCACCGTGCGACTGACGGGGCAGCTCCTTCCCTTGGGACTTTGGACCTCCCTGCCTGCCCTATGAACGCTCCCAGCTCCGTGGCAGCCACGGGCAGTGTGCTACTCACCTTCCTGCAAGCCAGCTCCGTGTGCTGGGGCCCTGGCATACTCATCCAGCCCTTGAAGCGCTCGGCAGCATCACGGAGCAGCTCCTGGACGCTCTCCTCCATGTAGAGGCTCAGGCTCCTGCCGGCAGCTTGGGCCTCCCGCAGCTCAGCCAGGCCCGGGCCGGGAGGGCAGAGCTCAGCCGCACTGTAGGAGCCACATAGTTGCAGCACCATGTCCTGGGGGACCTGGGAGAGCACACATGCACTAGGGCCGTGGGGAGCAACAGAAGGTCAGGGGCCATCAGTCCCAGAACCCACGGGATCTCTCCGGTCCATGTTCAGGGGCAGAGAGGCCTGGCTACGGCAGTGAGGTAGATGAGAAAGCTTGTAGGGCAAGAGTTGGAAGCTGAGGGGGTATGTGTCAAGTTGGGCCCTGTCCCTGACTGGGGGTGCAGAGCTCTGGCCTGGTGGTTCCCCTGGATCTGGGCCTAGAGTTACTCACTTGGAAAAGTTTCTTGCAGTCACTGATCATGTGCGATAGGCCCTGGGTGGCAGCCATGTTCTCACTCAGGTCCCTAGGGCCCGGCCGGCCAGCCAGGCTGCGTTTGCTCCTGATCCTGGAGGGAACGGGAGGAGAGGATGGCGCACGGGCACAAGACAAGATGGATGACCGGCTGGCTTCTAGCTCCCCCGAAACACAAAACAACCTGCTGCCCTTTAGAAGGCCCTGCTTCAAAAACATCCAACCGGTCCCAGGCCCCCGAAGAGCCAGGCTGACCCCTTGTGGTGATGCCTGGGAACTGCAGGGCCAGCCCTCAAGGGTCCGCAGCCCAAGGGGGCCCAGACCCTCCCCGCCTGGCCCTGCCACATCCTGCCCTGTTTCACCTGGGTGAGGGGCTATCCTTCTTGGAGACGTTGAGATGGAAGATGGAAGGCGCCAGGCACACTGCTAGGTTGCCGGCTGTCATCTGGTTTTCTTCAGCAGAGGCGATGTCACTTAGGAAATAGAGCAGGGTCTGTAGGACCTCGCGGTTCTCGTCGGGGAGCAGCAAGGTGGCGGCCTGCGCTGCAGCCAACCACTGATCCTTGGGGAGGACTGTGAGGAAGGAATGGCAGAACGGCTTTCTTATTCCCCTAGAAGCTTCCGGCAACAAGTCTCCTGCTTCTAGGAATGCAGAGGGCACAGTGGTCCCAAAGGAAGTCAGTGAGAGGACAGGGTAAAGATGGGCTCTGGGAGGTCTCTGCGTACCAGATCAAGCCCCACTCTAATGTGCAATGTAACCTTAGGGAAGCCCCTGCCTTTCCTTGGGGCCTCAGTCCAGGTCTCCATATAAGGGGTTTGGGGAACAGAGTGTGGTCTCCCTCCAAGGGCCTTTCCAACTCTGGATAGTAGATCTTCCAACGAGCTCATTCATGCCCACACCGGGTTCATCTCTCACAAGCCCCAGGATTCAGGGAGATCGAGAACGGGGCAGGTTGCTGGGGGCAGGTGCAGGTGACTCACGCTGGTAGATCTGCAGAAAAGTGGTGGTGAGCTTGCTGGTGAAGATAGGCTCTGGTAGGTCCCGGAAATACTGCTTCAGCAAGTCGGCCACATCGTAGGCCGATTGGCCGTCGTAGCAAACATTGTCTGGTGAGGTCTCATTCATTTGGCGCAGGTTCTGGATCCTGGACTTCACCCCCGACTTGCGGAAGATGCCCACCTGGCCCATGCAGGGAAGGAAGGGAGGGAGGGAGACATGCAGGGCAGGGGTGGGGTGGGGAGGAAGGTTATGAGGCCAGCCCTGACAGGGCCACCCCAAAGACTTCCCAGCCTGCCAGGCTTCCTGACGGGCAGGGTAGGAGAAAAATGGCAAGACCAAAGAGAAGGGTTTTTATAGCCTCAGGGTCAAGGAGAAAGATGGCTGTAGCAGGAATGAGTAGGAAAAGAGGGACCGAGGCTAAGGCAGGCTCCTACAGATGGGGCCTACCGTGCCCAGGCCAAAAAGAAGCTGGCAGACAGCCGGGCAGAGGGGAGCTTCAGCTTAGGAAGGCCCAGAAGGGTCTCTAGTGGGCCAGAAAGGCCCTAGCGGCCCCCCTCCCCCACTCCTCAGCCTTGGCTTTCCTCCCCAGTGCCATCTCTCTGCAGGTCCTCCGGCAGGGCTCACCTGGTCCAGGCACTGGCTGCGCAGGTAGCGCATGGCTTGCTGAATGCTCTGTGGCAGTGGCTGGCCGGTGCGCTGCACGTGGATGAGGGGGGGCACCCCGAACACGTGCTGGCCCCGGTAGTCCGGGGTCTTATGCCTTTTCATGAACTTGGGCACTGACCTGTTTGGGGGAGTGACAAGAGGTCCGTGAGGGATGTTGGGGTCGGCCCAGACACAGCTTGGAGACTCCGCAGTCTCAGGGGGCTCGGGCAGGGATGCGGGGGTGAGAGGCACATCACGTCCCCAGAGTCAACATTCCCTGAGCACCTGCTCGGGGCCCGGCCCTAGGGAGTCACAGAGGAATCCAGGGAGCTCTCGGTCTGCTTAAGGGGATAATTGCATCAACAGGCGGGGACAGTATACGTGGTCAGGAGCGGAGCAAGCAAGAACTTCGGCTAAGTCCCACGAGGAAGGAGAACTATACCTAGCGGATCAGAGAAGCCTTCAGGGAGGATATGGAAATTCAGCAGGCTCTTGAGGGATAGGTAGGAGTTGTCCCAGAGGAGAAACGGGGAAAAGGCATTCCAGGCGGAGAGAAGAGCACAAAGGCAAAGGGGCAGGAAGGAGAGGACGGCACGCTCAGGGAAGGACAACGCCCCCACTGGCCTACATGGCGGCATGGCTTGAGGGCGGCAGGCTAAGGACCCCAGCAGCTGGGGCAGGGCCAGAACACGAAAGGGTCAGGATGGGAAGGAAGCTGGACCTTCCTTGGCACTGGGGGCGGGAGGGGGGGGCACGGAAGGGTGTTTATCGGGAGAGCAGCAACCAAAGCTGCCTTTCAGGACAATCTCACTGGCGGCAGCCCGGAGGCTGGGATGGAGGTACGGCTGGAGGACGTGGGGTCCCCCGCCCCCACTCCTCCTCGCACAGACACACGCACGTCCCATGAGCACCCCCCACAGACCATATGCAAGCCATGCCACGGCCCCTCCAGCTTTCTGGCACAACCTACCACTGCTGGCTTCTGGCTTCCTCCCGCCTGCACCCACCTTCTGGGGCTGACCCTGCCAGGGTCCTGGAGCGGGGACAGGGAGGGAGCCAGGGCGTGGGTGAGCAGCTCCCCGCCCACCCCACCCCACCCCCCCGCCGCCTCCCCACCACGGCCCGGGAGCACTCACCAGACCCATCCCGGCTTGTGCGGCACGGTGTACTTCTCCATGAAGGCGGTGAGCCGCAGCAGCGAGCCCTTGTGCAGGAGGTGGATCTGGCCGGCAAACTGCCGATTGATCTCCAGGGACTCTGAGTTCAGGCTGGGCCGGTGGGAGTTCTGGAAGCTGTGCCAACGGAGCTTCCTGGTGAAAGATGGGGGGGGCAGAGAAGGCCAGGGGGGCAGGTTTGGATGAATCTTAAGGTAGGCTGAGTTCTTCGGGTCCCTTTATTCTCCCCAAAGAGAGCAGATGCGGGGGGACGGGACTGTTGTCAGTGCTGCTACTGGGCCCCAGGGTGGAAAAACCGAATCTTAGTTTCCAGGACTGCCCAGTGGGCAAGATGCTCTCAGGGAGGGTGGCACGGAGCTGAGGCCCATCTAGAGCCACCAAGCAGTAAGTACCATCATCCCCTTACGCTTCCAAGACTGCAGCAGAGGGGCTGCTCTGAGAACCCAGGATGGCAAAGCTGGGGACCAGAAACCATCTCCTCTAATACCTTCGATTTGCACATGGGGAAACCAAGGGCCAGAGAGGAGCTAGAATTTGCTCAAGGCCGTATAGCAGAGGCAGGCCCTGAACTTAACCGGGAGGGAACGGAGACCCTGCCCCTGGGCCTCGGGACTCAGAAATTGCCTTGAGGGAGCGTTGTGCAGCGGAGAGAGGGGCAGGAAGAGAGAGAAGAGGAAGGGTGCGGAGGGAGAGAGACAGAGAGACACAACAGAGTCCCCTGTCCCCAGCCCTGCTCAAACCTCCCACCTGCAGGGTCTGGTAAGTGAGGCGCCAACGCCTGAATCTCGTCGTTCCCGCGGTGCTAATGCCTGAGGTCCAGCCGGCGAGCCTGCGGCCTCGGGCTCGTTCAGCGACTTTCCACTACTGTCCAGTTCGCCGGAGGAGGCCACGGTGTCAGCAACGGAGTGCCTATCTTCCACCGTCAGGCTGGGGGCAGAGGTGGGCTCCCCACCTGAATTTGCCTCCTGCCCATTATGCTGGGCTGGACCCGGGGCCAGAGCCTCGGCCTCGGCCTGTGCCCGTGCCAGGGGCTCGGCCTGCGCCCGACCCTGAACCTGAGCTGGGACCACTGGCGGAACATCAGCCTGGCCCGGGGCCGAGGACCCTCTGCGGGCTGGGGCCTCCATCTGGGCCAGAGCCTCAGCCTGCCCCTCGACCTCAACTGTGGCCATCTCTGCTGCTGAAGTGACCTCCTCCTCCTCTTCTTCCTCCTCTTCTTCCTCGTCCTTATCTCCAGTCCGCAGGTCCGGGTAGACGGCCCGGGACCAGAGCTCTACCCGTTGCTGCAGCCCCCACACGTGCTGGAGGATATCGTCCAGGTGGGTGTAGCTGCCCCCGCCCTCGTCCTCTTCGGCTGCAGCCCTGGCCAGTAGTGGCTCCGCTGGGTACAGCTCGGGCATGTTGTCATAGATGCTGGCATGGCTGCCCGTGGAGCCGCAGGAACCCCGGCGCCCTTCATAGCCCCGGGGCCTACCTGGCTGCCAATCGGCCAGGCGCTGTCCGTCCTCAGGAAGCAGGCTCTCGATGGACAGGGAGCGAGGGAATGTGCCTGGCTTGTGGTCCCCGGGCACGTGCACAAGGCAGTCCCCCCGGTGCGCCCGCTGCGGATGCCGAAACATGGCCACAGGCCAGGCCTCCCAGGCCCTCTGAGTCGCAGTGCCGCAATCACCGGCTGAGGTGGCTGCCCTGTTCTTGGCCCTGTAGAATCCAGCTGAGAGGAAGCCACGGCGACTGCAGAAAGAGGAGGCTTTGGTGGCCTTCTCTAAGGTGGCTGGGCCACGCGCGGGCTCCGCTTGCCGACCGCCACCCTTTTCCTTCCGCCTCAGAGAATCGAGGTGCTTAAGGAAGCTACGAGAACGGTGCTTCTTGGCTTTGTCCCGGGGACCCTCTTGGCCCTGGGGGGCGCTGAGGAGGAGCTGGTTGCTCGGGCTGGGGACACGGCAGGGTGAGGGCAGGTCCGTTGGCTCCGGCGATAGGCTCACGGTGATGGCTGGTAGGGAAGTGGCACTGAGCTCTGTGAGGACGCTCTCACAGCTGGAGGTCCCCGGCAGGCCAGGGCTCGGGGGAGCCAGCAGGTCAGAGCAGCCCCCACGAGACCAGCATTTACTTTCTCGCTGGAAAGCCCAGTGGTTGCTGATGCTACATTGCTCTTCTTCTTCTGAGTCTTCATTCTGGGGAAGGAGCCACGGGGTCAAGGTCAGAGAAGTCTAGTCCCCAAGCCCTTGTTTGTACCCCCACACTCTGCCTCCAAACTCTTGGGGGACTTTGAGGTAAAGGGTCCCGCTTTCTGATGGAGGACATGTCCTAGATGGGGAGCTGGCTCTGGGAGCAGCAGAATAAGCCAGGGCTCAGGGACGGAGCCCAGATGGATGGTAACAGTCATCTCATTAATCTAATCCCTCCTCATGTTACAGACAGGGAAACCCAGACCCACAGATGAGAAGCCACTTGCCTAAGGTCATACAATGGCATGCACTAAGTCAGTGAGAGAGCCGGGGTTAGAATCCAGGTGTCCTGGGATGCCTGGGTGGCTCAGTCGTTAAGCGTCTACCTTCGGCTCAGGTCATGATCCCAGGGTCCTGGGATCGAGCCCCACATCGGGCTCCTTAGTGGGGAAGCCTGCTTCTCCCTCTGCCTGCCGCTCCCCCTGCTTGTGCTCTCTCTCTCTCTCTCTCTCTGACAGATAACTAAAATCTTTAAAAAAAAAAAAAAAAAAAAGAATCCAGGTGTCTTGTCCTCCTGTCCTCAGCAGCCTCCCAAGTCTCTAGGCTATAGTCTTAGATTAGAACCACAGAGTGCCAGAACTGGAAGGAGATTTTAGATTTTCTAATTTTCTACTTTGCGATATGGGGAAATCAAGGCCCAGAGAGGGGAAGAGGCTTGCTCAAGGCTACTGAGCAAGCAGTGGCAGAGGCAGGACCAGGCTCCAGGGGTTTCCTGCTTCCCAGGCCAGGGCTCTGGCAGCTCAGCTGGCCCTGCTGGCTCCAGACCTCTGGTGGAGAAAGCCCCAGAATAAACCCACAAAGCCCGACACTATGGAAGGATGAGGTCATCAGGCTAGCCTTCCAGGGCTCCAAGCGGACTAAGAATCCTCTCCGTTTCTGCAATTCCAGGTTGGCAGAGTCAGAAAGGCCTCTTGAGGCTATTAATGCCCCCCTCCAGTTTGGTGTAGAGATGGGGAACATGAGACTCAGGGGTATAAGACCTCATGGGGACATAGCTGGGGATCCTGACTTCTCAGATCATATAGGCCATGATTTTTCCACCACATTATTCTGTCTCTGCTCCCTAGTCAAGGAATTCTTACCATCGCAAAGCAGGTAGAGGAGGCAGAGAGATTTCCCTGAGGAAGGGCCATCACTGGACCAAGTTATGAGTAAACTCAGTGGGGAGAGGTGTGCCAAAGGGGGTGGGTGAGGCCATGGGCCAGCGTACCTGTTCTCAGACTCCAACCTCTAGGCCACACTTGCCAAAACCCAGCAGGCTCATAGAGCTCCTTACACTTCACTCCCAGGCTGGAGCAAGGCACCTCTCTGTAACATCTCAGACTCCCAGGGCACGGGAGCTGGTTTTGCAAGTGCCCTGTGTATGTCCTGGGTTCCCCGTGGTGCCACAAGGCCCCAGGCTCCACCCTTGCCATGACTCACCTGCTTGCTTTGAAAGTGAACTTCCAGTTTCATCGAGGCACAGTTGTTCAAGGTCATCAGCCTCCTGTAAGGAAAGAAAGCAAGCGCTCACCCAAGGGTCCCAACCAAAGGCTGCGGGGCATGACCCACCAAGACAGTCCCAAGATGCCATCCACTACTTTACATGCCCGAGCCATCAAAACATCTCCTAAGACCCAGTGTTCATGAAGGTTTCAGTGCCAGACGCAATGCTCGGGAGATTATGGCTTCTGTCCTCTGGGAGCTTATATATGCGGAATAAACCACTACAGAGATGGGGCAAGTTCAAGAACAGGGTAGACTGAGGCACAGCAGGCACAAAGGGGGGGGGACAAGGAACTTCCATGAAGAGGGATTAGGCAGTCAGAGAAGGCTTCCCGGAGGACAGGGGTGGGATTCTGAAGGAGAAAAAAAAAACAGGGACTTCTATGCCAGGCTTCCACAAGAGGCTGTGACAAGGGAGGGAAACGGTCAGTAAACGGACCAGCACTGGTGTGACAGGGGAGACGGAGGCTGATGCGGTCGGTCAGAGCCAGATTGCAAAGGTGCCTCATGGTAAAAAAGCGTTGCTTTCCTCTGCAGGCAGTTGCACACCCCAAGCAGAGGGGTGCCTGCTTGGAAGCGGAATCTGGTGGCCGTAAAGAGGCTGGATCAGGGCGAGGAGGGGAATGGCAGGCAGGCCAGTTAGTAGGCTACTGAAGCAGATCCAGAAAAGCCGTGGTTTGGCCTGAAAGAAGGCCCAAACCCGTGTAAGTAGAGAGGGGCCAAAGCACAGGAATGTCTGGGGAATTGAACTGAAGGGAGAAGATGAATCACAGCCAGATCTTGGCTCTCTAGCTAGAGGGCCTGAGCGCTGCGGCGTCACAGACACAAAAGACAGAGTGAGATGTGCGACTGCGGCAGAGGAGTGTTGTCACAGGCTGGGCTCCTCCTCTGTTGGAGGGGACACGGACTGTTTCTTCCCCCGGGGAAGCCCCAAGCCAGGCCCTGACCTCCCAGGCCTGGCCCTTAGTGCCCCCTACCTGCACAGGGCCCCCAAAGAGTCCTCGTCCAGAAAACCGTGGTCCTTCTTCACAGAGCCAATATCCAAGGGAAACAGACCTTCTGTATGGCGGAGAAAAGCCAAGATGAGTCGAGGGTGGTAGGTCAGCAACTCAGTGCCAGTAGCCCTTGAGGTGGGAAGGGGAGGCCAGGGAAGAGAGGAGGCAGGAAGGCAAAAAGCCGAGCAGAAGGAGCAAACCTGGGGTAAGGGAGGGGCCCAGGGAGCTCGGGTTGACCATCAGAGGCAAGTTCAGGGTTGAGGGAAAGGAGGCTTGAGCTGGATGAGAGGACCCAACAATAAGACAGGTCCCCGGGAGATGGCAGGTCCGAGGTCTTGGGTGGCTGCCAAGAGCGAAGCTCACCCTCCCACCCCAGTCCCCTTTGCATCCTGGGCTACTCAGACAGGGAGCCTCCTCCCCGGCCCAAGGTGAACTGGGGGGAGCAGGGAGACAGTGAGAGAGGACAGTATGCAGCCGAACAATGCCTCATTTCCTCCTACTGGTCCAAACAGGGGAGCCCGCTCCCTGGGATGTAGGAAGGGGAGGGGAGAGAGGAAGGAGTGCGGTCAGAGGACAGGGCATCCAGGAAATCCCACACCTCTCTGCCTGACTGCTAAAAGAAACCCATTTTCTCATTTAACTAACATTACTTGAGCACCTACTTGATGTCAGGCACCGGGGATACAACAGCGAACGAGATAAAAATGATCCCTGCCTTCACGGAGAGACCGTACGGGGAACAAGATCATACAGTTCTAGGGGCGCCTGGGTGGCTCAGTCGTTAAGCGTCTGCCTTCGGCTCAGGTCATGATCCCGGGGCCCTGGGCTCGAGCCCCACATCGGGCTCCCTGCTCCGCGGGAAGCCTGCTTCTCCCTTTCCCACTCCCCCTGCTTGTGTTCCCTCTCTCGCTGTGTCTCCCTCTGTCAAATAGGTGAAATCTTTAAAAAAAAAGAAAGAAAGATAATACAGTTCTAAATGCCATGAAAGACATTAGCCAGGGTGATAGGGTAAAGCGAGGCTGGTGGGGTGGGGACCACTCGGAGAGAGGTGACTTCCGAGACAAGTCCTGAAGAGGGGGCTGGCCGGGCCAAGAGCCTGGGAAGAGGGTTCCAGGCAGGACTAACATTAAGGCTCTGAGGAAGGAAAGGTGTGAGCCTGGAATGAGGATGATTCCTGGATGATTCCTGGCAGTGGGGCCCTTGGGAGGTGGAATTTAGACCTGTTCCATCTGAGATGCCTATCAGACAGATGAGGAGATACTGAATTGTTGGCTGAATGGATGAATCTGGAGCTCGGGAATGAGGTCTGACAGAGATATTTGGGAATCACCAGAAGATGCACGGTACTTGGAGAAGGATCTCCTGGGAAAGAAATGTGGAGAGGGAAGAGGGGCCAAGATTGAGCTCTGGGACACCCCAACATTTCGATCTGTTAAGAGAAAGCAGAGTCTGGTATAAGAAGACTGACAGCGGCATCTAGAGAGAGGCAGCCAGGAGAGGCGAGTGTTCCAGAAGCTGAAGTGAGTGGCCAACGCCCCTCATCTCTCAACGGCTGTTGAGAGATTAAGACTGGGAAGGGACCGCTGCATTTGATCACGTGGGAGTCCCTGGTGACCTGGACAAGGACTGTTTGGTTGGCAAAGTGGGAGTGAAGGCAGGGTACGGTGGGGAGTGTGGGAAGAAGAGGGAAAGTGGAAACAGCAAATATAAACAACTCTAAAGAACAAAACAGAAAAATGAAGGGAAACAGAGAAATTGAGGCCATGCGGGAGCTGAGATGAGGTCAGGGAGCCCAGGATGCATCTCTGCAAATGGCATCCTCAGCAGTGGTACAGTGCAGGGGCCCTGGTCGAGACAAGGCACTTTAACACACTGGTGACACCAGAGCTTAGAAGAGCCCAATCAGAGTGACCCACTAGAGATGACGCTGTCGTGACAGGAGCAGGACCAAAGAGCATAGCTTCTTGCGTGGTTGGAGAAAGGTTCCGATTGGCCTCCTTTTACAGATGAAAAACAGAGGGATACGGCAAGCTTTGGGGTAGGGAAGGGGGAGCAACCGAGTAGCCTTACCTTCAAAAAGCTGAGCATACTGAGGGAATCCTGTTGCTCGGAGCCACTTGCATGCTCTCTTGGCTTCAACTTCTAAAATGGAACAGAGGGACAGAAATAGGCAGAGAAATGGGGTTAGCTGGGTGCTGGTACTGAGCCACCCCGGGTGTACGTTGCCTCACCTTCCGCGGACAAGCACCTCCAGTTCTCGGGATCTGGAAATGGCAAGGAAGGCATGGAGGGGCCTGGCATATTCACTGGGGGTCACAGCCAGCTAGGATTTACCTTCGGTTCCCCATACCCTACCCTCTCTATGTCCTGGTGCGCCTTTCTTGAGCCTCACTCCCTGCCTGTCCCAATACCCCTCTCACTCTCCCACCCCTGCCCAAGAACAGAACCCACCAGCAGCAACTCCCAGGAAAGCGTGGAGTCAGCCACAAAATGTTCAACGATTTTCATTCTCTTTCCCACCCTTATTATACCTAACATTCCCCAGCACTTTGAGAACCAAATCTCACTTAACACACACAATATGCTGTGAAGAAGGTCTTACTTTCTCTGTTTTATGGATCTCCAGACAGGCTCAGGAAGGAAGGGGCTCATCCACAGTTTCACAGTTGACCAAGGTAGCAGTACTGGGGCCAGAGATCAAACTCAGTCTGACTCCCACTCAGGGCTCCTACCCTTCTGACGCGGCAGCTTCCCCAATGCTCACCCTCCCCGACCACACATCGATTTCCAGCCCTCCCTCCCCAGGGAGCCTCCCAGGACTGCTCCAGCTCTCCCCGGTGGCTAGGCCTATGTGGTGTAATCCAGTGCTGATTGTCATGATGACACAGTGCGGGCCTGTGAGAATCCTGGAGGACGCTGGTTGGGTTAGCCTCCCACCTCTGCTCTGGGAAGGCCCAGCACCCCTCCCAGCCTCAGTGGAGACACGCACCTGGAACTAAAGGAGGCCAGGGTGGGCTGAATGCCATTAGCAAAGCCCTGGGACTGCCCAGGCAGCAATATGTTTCCTACCCAAGTGCTGCCAGGGAGCAGGGGGCTGGGACTATGGGACCAGGCACTGTGGGGTTGGGGGATGGAGGAGGCTGCTGGCTCGGCAGAGCTGCTCTGGCCACAGAGCACGCGCCCAACATCTCCTTGATTTCCTTAACACCCATGACCAGGGGACTCCAAGGCGACTGGTGAGGTTTCTCTGAGACAGGAAGAGCTCTTTCTCTCCAGTGCTCTCCCACAGGGAAATCCAGGATGAGGTCCTGGCAGCTGGGACTGAGAAGTTAAAAGACAAAATGGTACTTGAGAGGATGCTGGGTGGGGACACGAGGGAGGGAAGAGGGCAGAAAGGTGGAAGTCGGTCAGAAAAAACAACAGGCTTCTCAAGGGTCACACACTGATGAGGATTTGAGGAGGGAGAAGAGAAGGCTCTGGAGCCCCCAAGGGCTTTGGGGGCAAACAGGAGTGGGGCGGGGATGAACATCTGTGTGTTTCCCAGAGTGAGGGCCACCCCAGCATCTGCCTCTGCACACAGCTGTAGCCAAGTCTGCTCATGTCCATGATCCGTGAAGATTGGCGTGGGACGGCACGCCCGTACGCACACACGGACAGGCCCCTCAGCCTGTGTGCGCACCCAAATCTGTATGTGCACATGTTTTTTGTTACTGCAACTTCCTAACCTATGATAAAGATCTAGGGGTCATCAGGACTTCTGAGAGGTCCTGGAAAGCGTTTGTTCCCACTGAGCTCAGCCAACAGTACCGCAGATCCTCTGGCAGGGGGCAATGCAGGCCTGGGAGAGGATGCAGGTCTCTAGGCAACAGGCCGCCTGGGAGAATTGTGCTAAGAGCTGCTGGAAGGGACTTCACATCAGCCCAGGAAGCATTAAAGGACATGGTTTTGCTGTTAGGACAGCTGAACCAGCTGCCATAACCACCTCCCTGTCTCCTGATCCTACCACAGCCCCAGGAGAAGGCCCTTCTCCATCCACAGAGCCCCTCCCAGCAGCCAGCTCTGCTATCCCATCATTAGGACAAAGAGAAGGTACTGAAGGAGGGACCTGGTAGGAGTTTCCAGAAAGGCAGGCACAGAAGGAAACAGTGATCCCTAGAGGGCCATGAGTCTGGTATGGCCACCCCGGGCAGGGCAGGCAATCCCCAGGGATAGGCCTGCATGCCAAGAACACACCCTCAAAGTCCACTGCAGCCCTCAGTCCTTCGTGACTAGAGGCAGAACAAAGAGCGAAGGGAAGGAGAGAGGCACCTGCCTGCCCGTTACTCCTGAGCTCCCTCCTAAGCCTGAAGCAGGTGGGAGAGTGCAGTAATAAAGTCCTACATCTTAAATATCTGCACCATCTACCCGAGCCACGGAGGCAGAGCTCTTAGGAGAGTGGCGAGCCCCCTGCCCCTCTCATGCTAGGCAGCGGCCCTAGCCAGGGTTGTCAGGAAGGAAACAAGCTCACGTGGGTAGGCACCAAGTTCTTTCACTGCTACCTAGAGCCCTCTAGCCCCTTGCTATTCCAAATGTGATCCCTGGACCTGCAGCATCAGCATCACCAGGGACCTTGTTAGAAATGCAGAATTCCCAGGGGCGCCTGGGTGGCTCGGTCATTGAGCGTCTGCCTTCGGCTCAGGTCATGATCCCAGGGTCCTGGGATCGAGCCCCGAATCGGGCTCCCTGCTCAGCGGGAAGCCAGCTTCTCCCTCTCCCACTCCCCCTGCTTGTGTTCCTTCTCTTGCTGTGTCTCTCTCTCTGTCAAATCAATCAGTCAATCTTAAAAAAAAAAAAAGAAATGCAGAATCCCAGACCTACTGAATCAGAATTTACATTTATTTAACTAGATCCTGAGTTGATTTGCATGCACATTAAAGTTTGAGAAGCACTGGCCTATATTACCTAGTACAAGGATTCTCACCCTTGGATGCACATTAAAAACAGCTAGGAAGCTTAAAAAATACCAATTTCCTGGGGCCCCAGCCTCAGAGGCTGATTTAATTGGTCTGTGGTGAGGCTCTACAAATCAGCACTTTAAAAAAGCTACAGTATGGGGCATACTGAGGCCCAAGGGACTTTTCCAACTCCCACAGAGTTACGTGTCACAGCTGAGACTATGACCCTGATCTTTTATTTTTCTTTCAGTTTTTGTTTTAATTCCAGTTACTTAACATACAGTGTTATTTTAGTTTCAGGTATACAATATAGTGATTCAACACTTCCATGCATCACCCAGTGCTCATTACGACAGATGCCCTCCTTAATCCCCATCACTGATTATACCCATCCCCCCAGCCACCTCCCCTCTGGTAACCATCAGTGTGTTCTCTATGGTCGAGCGTCCGTTTCTTGCTCACTTGCTCTCTCTTTCCCCTTGCTCATTTGTTTTGTTTCCTAAATTGTCTTTCTCTGACATTTTGCTGAACATAAACTCTCTAGCTCCATCCACGTGGGTGCAAACAGCAAGATTTCATTCTTATTTATGGCTGAGTAATATTCCATACATACACACACACACACACACACACACACACATCATATCTTCTTTATCCATTCATCAATTGATAGACACTTGGGCTGCTTCCATATCTTCCCTATTGTAAATAATGCTGCTAAAGACATAGGGGTATATGTATCCCTTTGAACTAGTGTTTTTGTATCCTTTGGGTAAATACCCAGTAGTGCAATTGCTGGGTCATAAGGTAGCTCTGTTTTTAACTTTTTGAGGAATCTCCATACTGTTTACCAGAGCAGCTGCACTAGCTTGCATTCCTACCAACAGTGCAAAAGGGTTCCCCTTTCTCCACGTCCTCACCAACACCTGTTGTTTCTTGTGTTGTTGATTTTAGCCATCCTAACAGGTGTGAAGTGATATCGCACTGTAGTTTCAGTTTGCATTTCCCTGACGGTAAGTGATGCTGAGCATCTTTTCATGCAGCTGCTAGCCATCTGGATGTCTTCTTTGGAGAAATGTCTATTCATGTGTGACCCTGATCTTTTCATTTCCTGTCCAGCTCTCTCTTTTCCAGTAAGTTATGTCACTTGCCCTCAGATGCCAGGTAAACAAAAGGCTTAGACTCCAAGGAACCAACTCCAGGTCCCCCCAGTTTTTTCCGCCCTTCTGATACAGTAGAGTTACAAGCCTGAGTTGAAATCCTGGTGCTGCCAGTCAGGAGCTCTCTGACTTTGGGCAAGTTATTTAAACTCTGTAAGACTCAGTTTCCCCCTCTGTAAAATGGAGGTAATAGAGTCTACTTGGAATAACTACTGAGAGCATTAAGTAAAATACTGGAGAGGGAAAAAACAAACAAAACCCTGGCACACTCCCCACTAACTGAAGGGTCCCAGGAAAAAAGAACAGAAGAAAGAGGCCCAGCTGGCATTTCCTTTCGGGTCTGGAAAGTGGCTGCATCCACATTACTGTCAAAATTGCAGCCAAAAGGCTCTGGGAAGTGTGGTTAGTTAGGAGGCAGACGTTTCAAAGAGGTCACAACAGCTTCAAAAAACAAAGGAGCCAAGGAGTTTGAAGCAGGGCTACGGACTGAATCCCCAGCAAGTACTCCCTGGCAGGAATCTGGAGAATGTAATGGGCTATTACCCAACAGGATGTCAGGGACACTGGCTCCCAACAATACACCACCTCATGGAGGCCTGGGAGGCCCTGAGGCTCCCTCCCAGATGGAGCAGTCAGAGACATATGTCTTGGTGATTAAGGACTGAGCTAAAGTGCTTTGCGTTCATCCCTCCCACCCGTCCCAGCCTGCCCAGGCTGGGCCCAGAAATGACCAGTCACCCCCAGGAGAGTCCACTCACCTGAGGTTGGGGCCCCGGTATCCCAGACTAAGGATGGCCTTATGTGCCCGGCGGGGAGAGTGACACAGGGCAGGCTGAGGCGAGTGATGAAGGAATGTCTGTAACCCCTAGTCCTGCTTCTATGTCCAGATGTGCAGATTCCAGCAGTTTCAACCTCTATATTCTACAGGCCGTGCTCTGGCCAAGGCTAAGATGATATGCTGGGACAGGTCAGGAATGGCACTCAGCTGGCACAAGCTGGATTCCACAGAGATTTAAGCCCAGACTCTCTCCCTGGGGAGGGTCCCAGCTGATCTGAGCCATAAGAATTGGGGAAAAGGGCATACTCAAAAGCTCCAGGGTCAAATCAGGTCTCAAGGCCATGCCCACAGGTTTCCTGGAGGGAATGTCAAAGAAAAATGGCTGAGCAGCAGCAGATGATTTCAGACAGCAATATGCACCTACACTTATGTAGGCCACATAGCGGGATCCTCTTAGCACAGAGCTTTTTTTCTATTCAGAGGAGGATGGAATGAGGAGAAAAGTGGGGCTTCTGTTCCTGAGAAACACTATATGAACAAGGGTAGTTTATGTACTCAGGAAAGGGGCAGCAACATCTCCCACGGAGGAAACGCAATAATGCTCAAAGATGACAGAACTGAGTTGAAGAAAGCTTTTTCCAATCCAGCTAGCTCCCCTACTCACTGCCTAAGTCATTTTAGCCAACCTGCTTCATCCCCTAAGCTTTGGATTTTGATCTATGTAGTGAAGACCAACAGCTTTCCTGCCTACCTCCGTGGTTACTATGTGGAATGGGTCAGGTTTTGCCTGGTTTTGAAAGTGGCTGTATGAAAGTTATCATTAGAGAGCACTACTTTTGTTAAGACTACTTGAACTTGGTGTCTCTCTCTCTCTCCTGAAACTAGTTTTACACTGTATGCTAAGTGAAATTTAAATAAAAAATGTTTAAAAAGACTGACCTTGGTATGCACACATTCACAGTCTTTAAGGCTCAGTTCAGAGTGTGTCCTACTTGTAAAACAGTGAGCATGAGCTAGGAGGAAAAGAAAAGGTAACCGGCAACTAAGTTGAGGGAGGTCAGGCCTCACCCAGCCAATATCACCAACCCCACCCTCTTCATGCCACACTCAGGGGACTTGAGTCCTTCTCCCTTGTGGTCACTCAGTGGGTTATGAGAGAGCTGCCCAGACCCCACTTCTGCCTACTCTTTCCCAACCCAAAACCCAGCTCAGGCAGAGGTACCAGGTAAGACCCGGAGCCCAAGACAAGTAATGGGTGGATGTCACAGAGGCCCAGAACAACGGGGTCCTTGTTACTGCCAAAAGAGCAACCTCTCCACTCAGACTGCACATTATAATCTGAAAGCTTTTAAAAATTCCAGGGCCTGGCAGGGGGGCGGCGGGGGGCGGCTGGGTGGCTCAGTCGGTTAAGCGTCTGCCTTCGGCTCAAATCATGGTCTCAGGGTCCTGGGATCGAGTCCTCGTGGCAGCAGCATCATCATCATCATCAGGCTCCCTGCTCAGCGGGGAGTCTGCTTCTCCCTCTGCCCCTCCCCCCAACTCGTGCTTGCAAGCGCACGTGCGCTCTCTCTCTCTCTCTCTCTCTCAAATAATTTGAATTTCCTGGAGGGAATGTCAAAGAAAAATGGCTGTGCAGCAGATGATTTCAGACAGCAATATGCACCTACACTTACGTAGGCCACATACCAGGATTTTTCAAATCTTTTTTAAAAATTCCGGTGCCTGGGCCCCAGTCATGACCATTTAAATTAGAATCTCTGGGAAAGTTTTCATTTGTTTTTGAGAGCTTTCCACATGATTCTCAAGTACAGGCAAGGTAGAGAACCACTGCCCTGAACAAACATGGCCAGCTAAAAAGCCACAGCGTAGGTGTCTGGAAAGATTCTAGCCAGAGGCCATACTCAGGCCCATTCTGGTCACTGGTCCGTGTTCTCTCTAGGCCCAAGTGAAGGAGCAAGAGACCAATGAGCAGTAATATGAATGCATATGGTGGGACAGGGGAGGGCGAGTCTGTGGGTGTTTGCGAAGGTAATTTATTGAAACAGTTAGCTGGCCTACTCCATAAGGAAGCTTTCAGCAAATGTGCTGATTTCCTTTGCCTTACTTTGCTTTCTATTTGGAAAGACATCTCCTTCACGGCCCTCGCTCTAGGACGAATGTCTCCCAAACAAGGTCTGGGATCAGCATGGTCTCTCCCACCTTTAGTGAGCCCAGGAGGAAAAGCCAGCATTCTGAGAGAGTAGAGAAAGACCTGGAATGCCACTGTCTATGTGACAACCCAAGTTTCCAAGGTGGGCTTTGCAAGGCCGAGCTGGTATTCCAGGTAGGCAGAAGGGCCCCCCACCACTCCAGGCCCTGCTGCTATAGCTGGGAAATGCTAGGTCCTGGCAAACAGATCCTCAGCTCATTTCTCTTGGTGGATGCAAGGCCCTTTTCCTTTGCCCACCTTCACTCCCAGAGAGGGATCCTTTAAGGAAGACATGTGGGCTTTCTGTCAGGGGGCTTGTATCTCACTTGGCCCCAAGGGGTTATTAGCGGCTCCTTTCACCCTCCCATAAGGATACATCTAAGGAGCCTAGGCCACAAGAAGTGTGCCCACCCGGCCTTGAGCCTTGGGTCCCTCAGAGGCGGGGCTTCATTCAAATTTACACAAAAGCTGCAACAGGGGACTGTCTGGCTATGACCCCCCACTCCAGAGGGACAGAGCGAGAGGAGCCCTCACAAGGGCTCATACTAACAGCTGTCATGACTTTTACGACTGCCAAGACTTCCCTTCCTGACCTTGGGCGGGACATTCAGGGGGGTCCGCAATACCCTGTCCTCCGGGAGACTGCGTACACTTGTCTCCCTGCTACTGCTGTTCTTAGCTGTAATCACAACTCTTAGTAGAGTCTTACAGGGGAGGGGGCAAAAGGGGGAAAGAGGCAAGACCAAAATAGCTCTCATCCCACATTCCAAACCCCACAGGAGGGGTGCCGCAGTAAGGGCTGTTGGATTTCAGGCAGCCAGCTTGGCAGTGCTAGCCACTGGCTGGCCTCTAGCTTGTTAGGTCGCAAGGCAGGACTTGGGGCCCCTGCTGCACCTGTTGGGATGCCAGTCTTGATCTCAGCCAGAGCTACAGCCGGACGCCAAGCTCCCGGGCCCGTGTGAGCAACGCTTTTGGAGTCTCCCTGTCAGAACTGCAGCACCACCAAGGCACACAGCCCAGGCAGGGACAGTACCATGCGACTGGGTGGCAACATAGTGAAGCCACTGAATCTTCCTGCTGGCTAGTGGCAGGTTGATATGTGTGGTCCCCGTTCTAATACCCCTCTCTCCTTAACGCTCCATGTCCGCACCAAAGCCAAAGGGAGTCAGGGAGTCTCAGGGAGTCTCAGCCAGGGATAATGTTATGCCCCAGGAGACCTCTGGCAATGTCTAGAAACATTTTTGGTCATGGCAATTGGAGAGGGATGCTACTAGCACCTATTGAGTAGAGGCCAGGGATGCTGCTCAGCACGCTACAGTATCCAGGACAATGCCCACAACAAAAGAAAGACTGACTCCAGACCTGAAGTGTGACACTGAGGTCGGCCTCCACCTTCCCTGGGGGCCTCAGGCACCCCCTCCTTGAAGATGTGCTAAGGGATGAGGCAAAGACTGGATGCCCGATTCCGTGGAGGTCCCTTGTCTGTGGACACTGTCAATCCCTTGCAGGCAGGGTCAGGTCAGCCAGGAACAAGTGGCAGTTCGAGTTTGGAGTTTTTATACAAGAACCACCCCCCAACCGTGCCCCTCTCCCCCACGAGGTGCAGCCTGAGATCTGGTATGCAGCTTCAAGTGAGGGAGGCACAGAAGGGCCCTGTGGCTAAACCAGGCCTCTGGCCTCCCGGGGCTGCTTGAAAATTGGGGTCCAGAGTCCAGTCTGTGGTCTCCTAGGCTGGTACTTGATACTGCAGGGTTGAAGCAGGCACCTGACATTCTTGCCCAGCCGGTGAAGGTCAAAACTGCCACCTACTCTGCTGCAGTCACTCCATTAGCTTTCTTGCCCTCAGGGGATCCTGCCCCCAACCCAGTCCCAAGTGCTCTGACAAGGTCATGGTTACAAGGAAGGACTGGTGTTTTAATAAGTCATGCACTACTCCATCGCCTCCAGTCGCCAGCCTGGAGGCAAGAGATACCAGCCTAACTGGTCTGGGGCAGATGTTAGACCAGTGGTAACTGCTCTCCACTACGGTACAGGTATTGGACTGAAGGTCAGGAGAACTACATTCTAGCCTTAACTGTACTAGGAACTTGTTGGGTGACCGGGGGCAAGCCACCAACTCTGTCTGGGCCTCAGTTTTTCCGTCTCCTAGTGGCCGCTCACCAAAATCTAGACCCAGAGCAGGGGCATGTGTGATTCACACTGGCTGGTTCAGTAGAGGGAGCACATTCTCTTTTGGGAGACTCCAGTGAGGGTGGTCAGTGGGGACCAAGACCAAACCCATCTTCCCTTCCCAGTCTGGCTCTCCTGCTTTCCTGCCTCCCAAGGCACCCGAACACCCAGGCTTAAACCACTAGTCATCCTGTTCTGTCCTCTCTCGACTCATGTATTTAAGTCACCAGGTTCTATCGACTTTTCCATCAAGCGGTCACGGTTTCCCAAGCCCAACCGTGCTCTAGGCTGGCATGCCTGGATTACTTCAGCCCTCCAACTTCCCGGCCTCTAGTCTCTCCTTTCAATAGGTTGTCCCGCCAGCTTCTTCTTACAAGAGCCCAGCTCTGACCTGGCCACTCTCCTACTCTGCAGCCTAGCAGGCTCCCCACCGCCCACAGCACAGAGCAGACACCAGCCTGCTTTCCACCTGGCACTTGAGGCCTCCTACACCCTAGACCCAGCCTGACTTGAAGCTGCAAACTCCCATTATTCATCAAGACGGAGGTCATACCCCACCCCCATGAAATCTTCCTTCCCTGACCTCTCACTAACCCCCTACAACCCAACCGCTCATTCAAATGAAGTGACCCCCTACACATTCCCATTACCTTCTCAGCGGCACATGAGACTGTCTACCCCATTCAACCGGAGTCCCACAGCATTGGATCCTATTGGTCTCAGTATCCCTACTGCAGTGCGGTAAGGGCTACAGAATGTTCTGGCAACACCCAGACGGGAAGTCCTGCTTTCCAGCTAAACAGTGTGCAGGCTTCTGACTCCACCCATTCCTCTGGCATCACTACAGCAAAGACACGGAACTGAGGAGACACGCTGCTTGCAACTCAGCCAACTAGATAGCCAGCAGAACACCTTGCCCCAGGGCAGAAACCACGGGGCCAGGAACCAAGGCCCAGAGGTGTAAAAAGGGAAAATAACCTCTGCCTGAGGGTGAAGGCATTCTGGCCTCAAGGAACCCTCAGCGCTTTCTTCCCAAGCTCCTGCGAGGGTACATGAGAAGGGACATGCGCCATCTCCTGCTTCCTCTCTTAGCCTGCAAAGTCTTGGCACTCACCCATTTTGACCCTGTGCCACCACTTTTACATCCCACCCCCTCCCTTGCCTACTTCCTTTTCCTTTTGCAGAGGCCAAATATAAACTCCTGGGCAGGAAATGCCTTGAAGGAGCCTGGTCCCACCCTGAGATCCCAGAAAAAAAATTGTCTCTTACTGAAAGAAAATGGGCCCGAGAGAAGTAGCCTCTTCACAGGGTCTGTTCCCCCTCTGTAAGCCAGTGGACACAAGCCTCGCCTGAGCCCCGCAGCCAAAGGGAGGGCTGTGATTCTGGGCAGAAAGGGGAGGGCAGGGACCTTCCTTGGCTTTATGGGCAGGGGGTGGCAACGTGCATGCTTAGGCCATGGGGGGTGAAGGGAAGGAGAATCCAAAATGGTGACCTAACAGCTGTGTAATATCTAGAAACAGAGGTTTTCGGGTACAGTGGGAAGACTAACGGGCTAACAATCTGAGAATGTGGCTTTTAGTCTTGGCTCTGCTACTTCTCAGCTGTGGTTGTGTTCCTTATTGATAATAACACTTATGATACTGAATGTATTTATTAATAATAATTAAGATTAAACACTAATATTTACAGAGTACTTACTACGTGCCAGGCCCTGAGCTAAGAACTTTACCCAGATCACATTGGGCAAGACTTAACTTCTCTGTGCTCTGGTGTCCTTATCCATAAAATAGCGATATGATTATATCACTGACAACAGGAGGTTTTTGCAGGTATAAAATGAGATAATAACAACCACCACCAAAGGGTTCTGAGTCATTATTGTGTCCCAGGCATAGGTACTTTTTATATGGTTTATATCACTGAATCTTGACAACAACCCTGTGGGGGTAAGTGCTATGAAATTCCTATTTGACAGATGAGAAAACTAAGGCCCAGAGAGATCGAGTAACTTGCCCCAAATCAGCAGCTAGGAAGTGGTGGGTCAAGGTGCAAATCCGGGCAGTCTAGATCCAGAGTCCTCCAAGTCCACCAAGTTAGAATACTCTTCATTAAACAGGAGAAGTCACCTTGGCCATAGACACAAGAAACATACACCAGGAGTTTTGCAGCATGAACCCTTAGTGTGAAGTAACCTCCCATCGGTGGAGAAAACACTTGACCATCCCACATCTCATGTGGTCCCTATGACAGCCCTGTCCGAAGCAGACCTACTGCACGAATGGGGAAACTGAGGCTACAGAAGGTCAAGTGGTTTCCACTGGACTACGGTGGGGGCCTAGAGCCTGCCTAAATGCCCACAGCCATCCTGTCAATCTGTTCCCATGTTGTCTCCCTAGGCTCTCCCCTCCAAATCCACTCCTACTTGGTGCCAGGCCCCGTGCTAGGCACCAAGGTCTGAAATTGAACAAAAGCCAAACTCTCCTGGAATACCTGACGAGGCCCATACTTCCCAGGGAGGCAGAAGCTAAGATGGGCTGTCCTCTGAAGCACTCTCTGGCCTCTGTTTGGTGGCAAGATCACAGAGAATGAGCTCGAAAGCAATGGAGCTCACAGCTGGTACAGCCTATGGGAAGGAAGTCTGTAGCCCCCCGAGGGCCCTGAGGTGGGAACACTGTGGGGAGGGCTAGAGCTGCTGGACCAAAGCTTACCCCTCCACATGCCCAATACCAGCACGGGTCACACCAGCTGGAGGGGTCACGCAAGTTAATCCGGCCAGCCTCCCGCCTGCCCCTAACCACCCACACCTTCTAAATAACAAAATCTAGTTGTCAGGAAAGATCATTATAACGTCTCTTCTTCCCTGATACCACCCAGCACCCTGTTCTCCACCCCTAGTGCTAGAAGGTGCTAATCAGGCAGGCCTGCCGCTGTCAGAGCGACCTCCCCAGCTTCCTCCTGCACACCCTCCCCCAACAGTGCAGCTCTGCTTTAGAGCCTCGATACCCAGCCCTTTGATTTTTCTCTCCTCTCCATCTGTCCACCTTGGTGGGGAGAGGGCAGGCAAGGACCTAGGGACTGTGTGCCCAGGAGTGACTGATCACTGGTGGGTAAAATAAGCAGTCAGGGGCAGAAGGGAGACCCAAGCCCAAGCTCTGGCCTCCTGGCCGGGCACCCGAGAAAGGGAGAAGAGGCATGGCACCGTTGCTAAGGGTGTGGGCGGTGGATGCAGCCTGCCTGGGGCCTGATCCCAGTTCCATCATTCCCTAGCCATGTGACCTTGCGTATGTTCTTCCTTTAGCCTCTCCCTGCCTGTTTCTTCATATGTAAAATGGGGATGAGGATAGTAGTTCTTACCTTACAGAGGTACCATGGGAGCTAAATAAGTTCAAATGTGTCAAGAATTTAGAAGAGTTTACTATGATTATTGTCATTATCATGGTCAAAAATATCACTCGAGGAGGCCAGAAGGATCCCTCCCTACAGGTGGGCGTGGCCAAGGAATGCTTTTTGGGAGGAAGTAGAATCTGAAGGACAGAGAAGTCCAGACCTAAGGCCTAGTGGGCAGCATGTTTGAGCATCGCACAGTCCCGGGTCAGTGAAAAACAGCAAAGAGGCAAGGTGGCAGAAAGTACCCCTAAACAACAATAATAGTGAGAATTCTGTTCATATGATCGGATTCACTACTCACCAACCCCATGAGGTAGGTACATATAGCTGACAGAATGGAGGCTCACAGAGGTTAAGTAATTTGCCCAAAGTCACCCAGTGCTGTTTATCCCAGAGCCCCTGCTCCCCACCATGACACTTTCCTGCCCCAAGCTCCGTGCACACAACTCAGCACGCCTTTGGCTTCATCTCTATTCTGGCCCCTTTCCCACACGCCCCTCTTTGCTTTTCCCATTTAGAAAGGCCTGCTCAGGTGGGGGGCTGCTCAGGCCAGATGCCTGGGGCCAAGCACTTCCCAAGCTGCCTGCTTGTAGCCCCAGCCTGACTTGACCTTGGCCTGGAGCAGAAAAGCTGGCTGCAAGTGCGTGTCTCACACCTCAGACAGGCCAGCCTTTGGCCAGCCCAGATAAAGGACAGGAAATCCTTGGCCACCTCCCCTGGAGATTGCTCCCTCTACCATGGGAACAGAGTTGCAGCCTGGGCAGAGGTTCCTCTGTGGTGAGGAAGCTGCCGAGTCAGCCCCAGCTGCCTTGGCTGCCGGGTGTGGTTTGGGGGAAATAGGCAGGGCTGAGCATCAGGAGACTTAGGCTCCAAATCCTCCCTCCCTTGGAGACCAGGCCCTTCCCCTATCTGGGTCCCAGGTGGGCATCAGCAAGGATCACACTGCTTATCTTACCAGGCTGCCCTGAGAACAGAATGGAATCGTGGAAGTGAAAGTGCCTTGGAAATGGAAAGAAATAGGAAGACTCATCGTGGTCATCATCGTCAACTGCAGGGGAGGAATGGCTGAGTTGGTGTTTCTCCCCATCTGATTCACCCTTCTAGGCCCCACTGTGGGCATGGCTCATACTCATTTCCGGCTTTGATGCTCCTCAAAATATCCCCTTCCCCTACCACCTCCACCAGCTCAAGGGAAGAAAGCAAGTGGCAGGAAAACAGGATATACTGGCAGCCCCCACAGAGTACACTGCAGTCAACTCATCAAAAGTGAGCACCTCCTCTCACCAGACTTGCCCTCTGCTATGAGGGCCCCAAGAAGAAGGCCCTCGCCTCCAAGGGCTCCCCAGTCATGAGAGCTGGCTGGGCCTGACCAACAAACAAATCAAAGAGTTGCATGAGGTGTTTGGACCCAGGAGTCTGGGGGTTCAAAAGGCACCTGCTGGAATCACCAGGAAAAGATAATGGAGAAGTCTTGTAGAAAAGTTCAGGCTAGGGGCTCCTGGGTGGCTCGGTCGGTTAAGCGTCTCCCTTCAGCTCAGGTCATGATCCCGGGGTCCTGGGATCGAGCCCCGCATCAAGCTCCCTGCTCAGCGGGAAGCCTGCTTCTCCCGCTCCCTCTCCCTCTGCCTGCCACTCCCCCTGCTCGTGCTCTCCCTCCCTCCTTCTCTCTCTCTCAAATAAATAAATAAAATGTTAAAAAGAAAGAAAAGTTCAGGCTAGAAATAAACAGAGGAGAGTGAGGGACTTCCAGAGCCCCATTTCCCATTCCCAGGGCCACCAAGAGTAGCATGTGCAAAAGACAGTAATGACGCTGGGAAGGGGACTGGTCCCAGGTCCCTTGAGAAGTACTTGGAGGAACTGAGGCTGTTTGGTGTACAGAAGAAGCAGAGGGACTTGGGTTCTGTCCTCAGACCTCTGGGAATCAGAGAGAACAGACACTGGCTAGGTGGTCCCAGGGGGCAGAGCTGGGACCCAGGGTTGTAGAAGCCATGGGGATATGGCGTTCAGTTCAACATAAACAAATGCTTTTGGACGTCCCAGGAATGAAAGCAACTGCTTTGAAACGTTGTGCTCGGGTACTGAAGATGGGGGCACAAGAGCTACGCAAATACTTGGTGGGAAGATCTCGGTTCACAAGGAGAGTTGGACCGAGTGTCCTCTAAAGGCCCTTCTCCCCGGAGCTCTGTCTGCTTCCTACCTCTGGGGTATTGTGGGAGAAAGCATAAAGGTGACTGGGGCTGGCTGAGCCCTTGGCCACTTCCCACAGAGACCTGGGATCCCAAGAGCACCTCGGGCCGCTACTACCCAGGGAGAGCAGGTGACTCATTAACTTGTGGCTGAATGGGTCAGAGGGTGGCCACTTGGGACACACACAAACATGGGGAGGGGGCTGGAGAGCAAACTGCACAAAAGCCCATGGCTCAAGGAAAACCCAAGCTGTGGCAGTTCAAGGCCTGGTCAGCCCAAACTGACCAGCCAACGGGCGAAACTTAGTGACTGGGCCTGGCAGAATTTAAAGCCAACTGACCTTTGCCTTGTGGACAAGCAAAAGGCTTTGGCTGGGAATGCTTAATCTTTGGCTGGACTGGAACCTGAGAGACCACCGAGTGCACGCCATCTGCCCTGCCAGTTTTAAAAATTGTGGAAACTGAGGCCCAGAGAAAGCAAATGTCACTCATGTAGAAGCAGCTACAGAGAGGCACAACCAGAAGCCAGGCTTCCTGACTCTATCCCTAAATGTTGGTTCCTTCTCTTCTCATTGAAATTGCAGAAAACCGCTTGGGGTCCAGAGCTTTCCCAATGGGACCTGGCCTGACCCGTCCCAATCTCCACTGCTTGTCAAGATACAGGCTCTTGCAGGAGGCCTCAGCCTTACAGCAGCACCTTACAGTGTGGCTCACAGCCCAGGACCCTGCCTAGTGTGGAGGAGGGACCCACAGCTGTACTGAAAACGGACACACACGCAGGCCTACTAATGGCAGATCCTTTGGTTGGGTATTTCTCGCTCTTTCAAACTGACCTTAGAGGGGGTCAAGTGCTCCTGGAAACACCCCCAGCCCCTTCTGACTCTGATTCCCCCTTACCCCACTGCCCATCTGAATCCCTAGCAACCCAACTCCCTGACCCTCTCAGTAACCACCCAAACGAACGTGTGTCCTTCAGCAATGTGAGGAACAGCTTCCGTCTGCCCAAACGAAGACACAGGGGCAGATGTTTAGTTGGCCCTGGAAGTTCCCGCGAAGGAATGTTTGTTAGTGTCCCCTTGGGGCAGGCGAGGGTTAAGATGGGACCCCCTTAAGGCCTGCAGTGAACAGGGAGTTAGTTAATGGCCATCCCCCAGAGGTGACTTTTCAAGGTGGTTATTATGTGGCTCAATCATTAACCAAGCAGTGGCAGGACCCCAGGCTTGTTGGAGAGGAGCCATTCCTTTCCCAAGGACAGCCCAAGAGCAGGAGGCTGCAGCCAGGGAGAGCACTCATGGGGTCTCGCCGTCCTCTCACAGCCTGCTCTGGAGCAGTGGGAAGGGAGGCCGGGATGAGGGAAGCTCTCCCTCAGCTCCACACGGGGGTGGAGGAGGGCTGGCCCGGATGTGGAGGAAGTCAGCACACCCTTACTGAGGCAGAGGGAAAAGGGAGACAGTGAGGGTTTTATCATGAATGAGAGAGGAAGCTCCAAGCTGGGCCTTGGTGATTAGATGACAAGCTGGGAAAGACGCTCATCCTGAATGCATCCTGTTTTGCTCCAAAGTGGCCTCAGGGGCCAGGGGAGGGGCCAGGAGGAGAGGAGCCTCCCAGGAATTCTCCCAGGCCTGCTGACCTCAAACTCCTGGGTGGCCCTGGAACTGGGGAGGCAAGTGGGAGAGGTTACCCCATTTACTGCTAGAGGAGCAAGGCACAAAGTTTCTTGTGCCTCTGGAGCGGCAGTCCCAGAGACTGTGGCTAATGCTGTAAAATGAGGGGCCGGGGCTCCCTAATCGCTCCAGCTCTGACTTTGCCTGGGCCTCTCTTCAGAGGTTCAGCTCAAATGTCACTGCCTCGCCTCTGTCAGTCATCTTCCCCTTAGTCAAAAGCAACAGCTCCCTAGTCAGGCCTCCCCGGGCAAAACAGCCCCCTCGACAATTGGAAATATGAACACTGTCAGGATATCTGATGATATTCAGGGGCTCTTCTAGGTGTGCTAATGGTACAGTAGCTATTTTTTACGAATCCTTATCTTTATATATATATATATATATATATATATATATATATATATGTAAAGAAAGAGAGAGAAAAAACTACTTATAGATAAATTGGTAAGATGTCTGGGATTTGTTTCAAAACAACAAGAAAGAAGGTGAAGTAGATGGAAGTGTTAATAGGCAGGATTATAGCCATGGGCTGTTGCAGTTCCGTGATGAGTACAGAGGGCCTAATTACACTAATCGTCTCTACTTTTACATATGTTTGAAAGTCTTCATAATCATTTTTTTTAAAGGTCCTCACGGAGGTAAAGACTTAGTATGCCATGCATTATTTATGCCACGAACCCCCAAACTAGATTCCCTGAAGATGGGGGTTACACTCTGTGTCCTCCACAAGACCTAGCCAAGCCTGAACTTAATGACTAACAATTTGTACAGTACTTGGTAGTTTACAAAGCACTTAGCCATGGATCCCCTCGTTTAATCCAGTGAAGTGGAAACAGTGAGGAGAAACTAAGAGTCCGAGAGGTCACAGGTGGAGCAGCGGGGCCTGGATTTAAACCCCCCATATGTCCAGCTCCCAGTCCCCTGCCCTTTGCCCCACACCACCCTGGATTCCTGAGGAACTTAACGTCCGGTTACCTGTACCAGTAACCTGAGGGTCGGAGTAAACAGGGACAGCAATCGGCGACATGTGAGCTCCCAAAGTGGAGGGTTGGGCAAGAGCAGACTCAACACACAAACACAGCATTTCAGACCTGTGACAGACTGATTCGAGGACTATTAGTACCCCCTCGTCACATACACACAAACCAAGAACGCGCGCGGGTCACAGATGAAAAGAGCCTTAATAAACACGGGACAGCAACTGCTGTGTGCCCAGGCCTGTGCTCAACTACTTTGCTTAGGGTTGCAGGATGGGGGAGCTCACACTTCCCATCCTAGAGCCCTTGTATTTTTGAGATCGTTTATCTCTATTTTATCTGATAATAGCCTCCCAAAGGCCCAGGGCCAAGGCACTTGATCTTACCCAAACTTGAAGCCCAAAGAAAAAGTTCTATTTTATTCAAGCCAGAGGCAATTCCTTCTTCCAGCCAAAGACCCCTTGCCCCACCTTCTCCAAAAAGGTGAGGGCACAGGCTGCTTTTGTTAAGCCTGCCATCCACGGAACCTGAACGTTCTGTGGCCGGAACAGAGAACTCCGAGAGGGTCCTAAGCAGAAAAGCGCCAGCAGCTGCAACAGCATCCAGATTCCTTCCTCTCCTCCCTTTGGAACCTTCTTGCTTTTGTGTTGCTGCAGGTATCCCTGTAGCTGGCTCCAGGGGTTCTCTGCTCCCTCTCCAATCCCTAGCCCTAAGGGCAGAATTTTAAAACTTCAGAATGGCAGAAAGGGTCAAAGTTCAGGCCTCTTTGTGCCACTTTCTTGGCTCCTGTGCTCAAACTCAGGAGGTGTGCTTTACTAAGGAAGGCCCTTCCATCCACCCTGCACAACTCTGCCCCAACTCCCCAGCACTCACACAAGCTACACAGCCCCTTTGTGCACCTTCTGCCCCTCTTCTTGCTCTAAACACATCCAGGTATCTCTCAACCGCGTCTCCTCTCCCGAGGGGGGAGGTGAGCTGCGGATGCACCAGGAGGTTTAGCATACTTCTCTAAGAGTTGCTTAAGAGGTGGACAGAAGGCCAGAGAAGACGGGAAACGGGATTCTGTCCATGTGGTGTTTTCTAGCCCTAATGACAGAGGTCCAGGGAACAGAAATTCCAAACCCCAAATCCAGAACAAAATTGGACAGAGGTCATACGCCGGAAATGAGGACCAAACCCAGAATGTCCAGTGACACGGTAGCTGTAGCTTTAGGGCGAACGAATCCCCAACCCCCAACACCCTCATTCCTGTCACCCTCTTACCCGGTTGCTCCATCAACCATTCATAAACCACCTGCAGCCGTGCCTCTTTCTCTGTGCCCTTGGGCTGGCTGCCTTCCCATCCCCAGAGAGAAATTGTCTCTCCTTTATTCCTGGCAGATGGAAGTGAGGGGAAAACTCAGAGAGCGAGAGCAATAAGAAAAGATGGTGGGTGGAGACAGCAACCCTTAGAGTGGGGGGGGGGGGGACAGGTCCCACAGTAGGAGTCCGGGTTTGAAAATAGCCCTGGGTGTGATTCATCACCCTCTCCTCCTACGTGGGCGGACCTCGGGGCTCCAAGGGGGACAGAGGCAAGCCAGGCTTCTCCAGCCCAACCTCTGGGGTCCCAGGCTCTGAGTTGGCCCCACTCCTCCCCACCTTCAGTCTGGCTGCTGCCCTGCTCACCCTTCCCGCCACTACTAGTTTTCCAGCTTGCTTGGCGGCATAATCACCACAAAGCTTTCCATCTGCATAGCTTCTGTCGCCCCAAGGATCTCAAAGACAACCTTTTACCTGCCAGGGAGGAGCCTGAACCCGCGTGACAAGTCAAAATGTCATGGAAGAGACGGGCCCTTTAGATACTGAAATCCAGCCCAGCACCTGAAGTTGAGCACAGCTGAAAGTGCACAAGTGCAGTTGAAAACACTGTGGCCCGCAGAAGTAGCATGACTCACGTGTAAGGTCACATGAATTAGCGGCTGAACCCCAGTTTCCTGAGTCCTAAATCAGTGCTCCACTTTAAAGAGTCTTGGGAGGAGAGAAATGGAGAGAGCCCCAGACTACCTAATTTGGAAGTCCCAAAAAAATGTCCACTAAAAGGAAACCTTTCCTCAGAGCTTCTGTAATCCAAACCCATTTGGGACTTCAATGGGGCAACTGAGCCCTGAAAGATGCGACTTATCCAAAGGTTTTCACTTGATCCCCACAGCTACCGTAATACCAGGAAAGTCCGGAGCGTTTCTCAGAAGGGAGGACAAGACAATGGCCAAGGGGAAAGCCCATAGGGCCCGACCGGGGATTCCTGGAAATGCCCTCAAAAGCAGAGGAAGGAAAAGGGTAGGCGAGGTGGCACCGAGCCCGAAGGGCCGCCACCCCTGCCCAGTACCAGTCCCCCTCCAAAGCCCCAGAGCTCTGGCTCCAGAATTCCGGCCAAGCCCGGGATAACGGGCGGAAAGCCTTCTTCTACCACCCGACTCGCGGGGCTTCCCTGGGGAGAAGCGCTGCCAGCGGGCTCAGGGAGTCCCCCAATTTCGGCGACTCCGACCCCAAAGCCCCGGGGGCGAAGGTGGCTCGGCTTGCGTCCTCTGCGTCTCCTGCGTGCGCTGCCCGGCCGAACCGCTAAGAGCGGGGGCGGGCCAGAGCGCGCCGGGGACTAGGCCGGGCCAGGGGGCCCAGGGGGCCCAGGAGGCCCCGTTGGTCCGGATTTTTGCCTGACGTCGCCCCAACTCCTACCTGGAGCCCGCGTCCACCACTTGGGGTTCGAGACCCTGACACGGCGGCCAGTGGGCAGGAGGTGAGTGCAGGAAGGACTGCTCCCGTCCGGGGCACGCGCGGAGCCTGGGGTCGGGCGTGGGTAAGGGTGCCAGCGAGAGGAGCAGCTGCCGCGGCTGCTTAGCTGTTGTCAACCCGAGGCCACTTTCGGCGCAGGTGGGGAGGGAACGGGCGGCGAGTTGGGCGGTAGGGACGCCCCGCCCACCTACAGGACCCTCGACCAATGAGGGCGCAGTCCGGCCCACCGGACTCCCCAGAAAGTCGCCCAAATTGTGGTGGGCGGGGCCCTGCCGCCTAGCTGCTCCAATATCCGCGCGGCTGACTCTTGCTCAGGTCACACCGCTGGTGGGGAGGGGGTAGGCGGGGAGAAGTCACCGCCGGAGCGCGCGACGGAGGGTGAAGGAGCGAGCAGCCGGCCAGGCGCATAGACTATTTATTGGGCTCTGAATGTGCCTGGCACCGTATGGGGGGTTTAAATACATGCGCCATGTGCACGTGAAGGTTCAGTGGCTTGCTGCGGGTAATTTACGGGGAGTTCAGAAGACAACTTCAGTGAGATCGCCGGTTAGTGGGGACAACCAAGAGACGATCTTGGACATAAACAATTTGAGCAGGAAGTTGCCATTCCCACCTTGCTCAAGCCCCAGCATTGTGCAACTTCCCCACTACCCCCAGCTCTCTGCCTCAAGTCCAAACTCTACCTCCGCGGAGAACTTCATGGAAAACTTGGGGCATATGCATTAATCATGACAGGCAAGGGCTCCCAAGAGTGTGACGTCAGAAAGGTGGCTTAAATTCTATAAGAAACAGAGTGTTAAGATTTGATTTCTCTCTTGCCTTTCCTCACAAGGGTCCAATACAAGTTCACAACCATGACTTCACTGTTGAATTGAGGACTCCTATTAGCGGGGACTGGGAGTACTCGAGACGACCTGCCATCCAACCGCCATCTTCCACAGTTACAGATACAGAAACTGAGAAGAGATGACTCACTCAAGCTAACCCACCAGATCCATGGCAGGGATAATACCTGCACGTGGGTTATTTTCTCCATACCTAACAGATGGGAGAAATGAAGCTGAAGTTCCTGGAAAGCATGGGCCACATCCATCTAATTTGTTTGCTAGAGTACCCAACACAGGCGAGAGCAAAAATTCATGTTTATTAGGACAACAACTTTGTTAAGGTCACCCAGACAATGGCAAAGACAGACAGAGCCCCAGGTGTCCCCCTCCTGTCTGGTCTTCAGACAAACTGTAATTCTCCCACCTTCCTTCCCTGCTGGCCCTGATGAGAATCAGAGGAGAAATGCTGAAGCAAGGCTACCCCCCAGGGTGCACCCCTCCTTTCCTCTCAGTGGCAAGACGGAAGGGAACTGGCACTTTGTTCAAGATGAACCATGTCCCTGTGGGTCTTGGATGTAGACGAGACCTGCAGATGAGACTCCAGAACTCACTTCTGGAAACAAAATCCTACCCAGTGTCAGGAACCCCTGTAATGGGTGGGGAGGTAGACGACCTCCTTCCTGAGGCTGGGCTGTTATATTTGTAAGCATCCCTAAGGTCCTGAGTTGGGGCCAAATTTATCTTGCTTTTGGAAAATGCTAAAAGGGTATAAAAGTGTGGGTCCTGCAATATCCTTGTAGCTTCTCTAAGGGGAGGAAGCCATGTCAGAGCCGATTCCATTCACCACATGGCACCAAGCACAGTGCCCACGGTAGTTTCTCAGTAATGCTGAAAGATAATCAAGGGACAACCATGAAGAAATTGCAGTCATATAAATAATGACCAAACCCCACTAACCTTTTAGTAGATACATTTAACTGACTCAGAGATGATGGATTCTGAGACACCCGGTTCTTTAAAAAAAAAAAAGTAATCAAACCAGACAACTAAAAAAGGGAAAACTACAGAAAGTACAAAAACTACAAAAGAGCATAGCGCCTGGCATAGAGTAGGTACTCAATAAAAACATCTTTTGAATGACTAAGTGAACACAATAGTCAGGAAAAGCCACAATCCTAATATTTGCCATGCACATTGTGACATTTTTTAAAATGGCCAAGCCAAAAAAAATAATAATAAAATAAAATAGCCCAAGCAATGTCCAGGCTATTGCTTTGGGTCTTTCTTGATCTCCTTCTCTTAACCCATGAGCTTTAGAAAGCCAAGAACTCAGCCTCTTTAGAAGGAGATAGCTCGTTTCCTTCAATCCTTGCTCCCTGATCTACACCCCCCCCCCAGGCCCTGACCTAAGTCAGAGTAATTGTGCCTGGAACAGATGAGGAAATGGTACCTTTTCACAGTCTCCTTTCTGGGCTGCATCTCGAGTGGCTCTGGTGATAACTGGAGCCCGTAGGTTCTGGGTGTCCCTTTTCCCATGAGCCCCCACTATTGCCTGTGTGTCCTACAGTGCTGTTACCGGTGCTACCCCAGATGCCAGCTCGGCCATTAAGGGGGGAAACGTAGAGTGCATGAGAGCAGGCTGAGGGCAGGTGGAAAAGCCTTGGGGTGCACGTATGCATTTCTATGCCCTAGACATGGGGCTTCCCTCTGCCACTACCAAAGCCCAGTTGGGTCATACAAAGAGCAGTATGATGGATTCTGGAGCCAGACAGCCCAAGCACAAAGCCCAACTCTGCTACTTACTAGCCGTGTGACCTTGGGCAAATTACTTTCCACCTTTCTGTGCCTCAGTTTCCTCACCTGTAAAGTGCGGATCATCACAGTCCTGACCTTATATGGCTGTTAGGTAGATCCACTGGGCTAAATAGCACTTAGAATGGTGGCTAGCTCACAGTACATGCTCCTAAGTGTTAGATATGGTGACAGAGGCACTGGGCAATGAAGTAAAAGACTTGGGTACTACTCCAGTTCTACCACTTTCTGGCTGTGTCACCGAGGGGAAGGCATTGTGCCACTCCAAGCATCAGCGTCTTCACCTGTGAAATGAGGATAGAGCATAATCCCTAGCAGGCAAGATTAAGACAGTGGATGTGAGGGTGTACTGTAAAGGGTGGTGGCAGGTGATGGGATGGCCAAGCAAGGTGTTGGACAGCTCAGCTTCTTTCCAAGGCCAATCAGCTCTTTTCTTCTAGGAGGTGGCAGAGAGAAACTCCAGATGCTGTTACTGTGAGCCACACTCCAAGACACTTGGGTCCCAATAAGTGCCTATCTGGACTTCTGACGGCCCCCACAGCTCTCCCTGTCTAGGAATGGGGATTCTTCAGACTGTTGCAGGCAGACCCATAGCCCCACTCTGGAACGGCTGAGGGTAACGAAACAGGTGCTTCCACTACTCTTTTTCCGTGGAGCGAAAGGATCAGCAGCAAATAATCCCAGAGAACCCAGCTGAGAAGAGAGAACCACGAGAGGGAAATGAATTACACTTGGACCAGCCCTGCGCAGCACATGACCACGGATGCCCTCATACTCACACACATGTTCCCGCATACCTCATCGAGAGCCCACCAGTCAAGCCTAGGACGGGAAAGGCCTGCTTTTCGAAGGTTCAGGGGCCCCCACCCAGTTTCATGAAAGGGGGCTACTGATCAGATCCCCACAACATGAGACAGTTACAGCTCATTAAAAAAAAAAAAAAAAAGCCTCAGGAGCCATCCCACAGCAGGGGAGCTTGCGCTAAGAAGGGCAGCCAGAACAGGACCAATGTAGGAAGAAAGGGATTTGGTAGTAGGAGGGGTTTGAAAAGGTCAGGGACAACAGGCACCTCACCGTGCGTTGCTGAGTGGGAGTGGGGGACGGAGCTAAGCCCCGGGAGGAGCACAAAGACCACCTCTCAGCCCAAAGCCCAGGAGACCACTATGGCTGTGCCTACCCCACACCCGAGAGTACCCTGAAAGCGGGGCGGGGGGGCTCTGTGCTGGGCTGGGAGCCCTGGGCTGGCTGTGAGGAAAGCTGGAGTACTGGCTGAGCCAGGCACAGGCCAGGGGAGTTTCAGGGATCGCTTACTCTCCCAGGACACCCTCCTCCCCAACTCCAAGCTAGGACACAGATGCATCTATTCCCTCTCACCTGCCTCCTGGAACTATTGAAAGGAATGTTTGGGGCAGCTCATGATGAACCTCCAGGCACCTGGACTAGGCAGCTGGAGAGGGAGAACCCAGGCCCCCTCAGTCTCTGCCTCCCACTCTTCCCCAGACACCCAAGAGCCTGCCCCCATCTCTCCAACAGATAGCAGGCAAACTGTCAGCTGCTGGAGAGCCGGCCCCCAGCATCCGCACAACAGACTCACTGAGCCATGACAGTGTGGCAGGCCCCATTTCACACCTAGGTTGGGCCCCTGGCCTGGCTTTACTGGCCAGTCTCAAAGGGGCCAGAGGTTTTCAGCTGCAGGCAAAGGGAGCACCCCCTCCATTCCCTCGAGAAGGTCTGCCTGCCTCAGCTCGAACAAAGCAAGGGGCTGAGCCCTTGGTGAACCTGGCACAGACACCCAGAGCAGGATGTCCACTCCCACTCTCCCGCCCCATTCGTGCCCTTCCAGAGGATAGTCACGGTGTGGTGAGATGAGCGAAAGCAAGTCAACTTCTAACACAAAACCCTCGCCCTGCCCCACTCCACCCCCATGCACAGCTACAAGCAGCTGAGACCAGAGGAACCATCCCTGTGCCCCCCAACAATGTTCCCCTCTGCCTGACTTAGTTTCAGTCCTTGAGCTCGCTCCTTCCTGGCCAGGCTCAGTTTCCTCATCTGGAAAAACAGAGCTGGATCCTGCGTTCTTGGATACCTCCTTTTCTTTTCTTTTCTTTTCTTTTTTTTTTTTTTTTTTGAGAGAGAGGGAGGGGCAGAGGGCCCAGAGCCCAACGAGGGGCTCAATCTCACAACCCTGAGATCATGATCTGAGCGAAATCAACAGTCGGATGCTTAACCGGCTGATCCACCCAGACACCCCTGGTACCTTCTTTCCATTACATTCTCTGCTTCTGTGAGCTTCTCTGTGTGTTCGTTCCTGTGGGGGTGAGGCTCCTAGAAACCCAACATTCCTGGAGCTTCTGCAGAGGAAGGGAGTACTTGGGGGTGTAAGAGTCCTCTGAGGATGAGGAGAAAGAGCAGAGGAAAGTGAGAAAAAGGAAGGAGGAAGGCTGAGGTCAAAGGCAGAGAAAGAGGCGGGGCAGGTGCTGAGGCCAAACCAGCCTAGAAGTTTAGAGACCTGGCCCCTGCCTCCAGCGCTGCCTCCAGCTCACCCAGTGGCAAAGGACACACAGAGCCTCTGAACAGAGCTCAGGATCCCGCCCCCTTGCCTGGGACCTTTCCACTTGTCCCTCAAGGGAAGCAGCTCCTGGGACAAAACAGAAAGGGTGAGGAGGAGATGGAGGAGGAAGAAAGAGTGGGCTCTTCCTTCCCACCCAACAGGCTGCCCCGTCAGTCCACTATGGTCTGACCTCATGCTGCAACCAGATACAGCGCCCGCGAAGTTGGAGGGCTGCGGGTGGGAGGTGGGAGCGGGGGATTGGCTTTCACGGGCCTGCCCAGAGTCTGGCCCAGTCCAACCCTAAGATTATGGGTCTCTAGGGCTTGGTATTCTCAGTTCAAGCAGACAGAACCATGCCCTGGCCACCCACCCTGTCTATTTCCCCTGAAGAATAGTCCGCAGAGGCCCCTGGGTGACATCAGAGAGGGCACAGGATGTGTGGTGACGCTTGAGGGCCACTCAACGAAGGGTCTGGGCTCTTGAAGCCCCTCTCAGTGTGCCCTTCTCCAAACATAGCTACCCCCTCCACACCCCTCCACACACCCCTCCACACACACACACACACACACACACACACATTCTCACTAAATAAAAATTCTGAGCTGATCTTCAGCCAGGGCCCTGGTTTCCCTATACATATGTATCAACCCATCAGTCAACATGGGCACCCAGGCACTGGGTGTGGGGCGGGGGGCTGGAGCAGAGAACAAGGCAGGTAGGCCCAACAGCCAGGGCCTCTGCCTGATGGAACTCCCATGCCAGTGGAAGAGTCAACAGTAGCCCCCAGATAGAGAAGACCCAACCCAGGCAGGTGTGCAGCCAGATCAGGTCCCAGAGGACAGGGAGACAGGGGACAGCAAGGCCCCCAGGTTTGGACACTTGATATCTCTGGATCAACGGACCCCCAGGAAACACCAGGGAAGTGACTCCTGGATCAGGGGCCAGGACACTGCAACTCTGGCTTCTACCCCCGTTTTACCACTGAGGAGCTGTGTGACCTGGCTGAGAGTCTTGCCCTCTCTGGGCCTCGGGGTCCACATATGTACAATCAGAGAGTCTGTTCTGAGGATTTCTGGGGGCCCTGTCCTTTAAGTGTGTTCGTGTTCTATGACAAACCCACGTTGAGAAACCCAACCCAGTTTGCTACGTCCTCCCTGCCATTCGGGCAGGAGCAAGGGAGAACTTACTGGGGAAAAGGAAGTGGCCCAGCCCGGAAATTTTTTTAAGCACTCCGAGAAATATATACTTTTTTCAAAGTACCGGGTAGTCTGGGAGACCCGCTAGAGTGGAAACAGGCCTTGGGATGGAGCTTTTAGGCAATTCAAAGTGACTAAAAACATGCTGCTAGGGTGGCTGGGCCATGTCAGGCAACTGGGGACCGAGTGAGGCAGTAAGGGTCTCCTGGAGCGACAGGGGCTGTGTGGAGCTACTGGCTAGGTAGTAAGACCCAAGGATACAGAGACAAAAAGAGGGATAGAAGGACAGATGGTGGGATGAAGTCAAAACATAAGCGGAGGGCCAGACATAGAGCGGGACAGGAAGACAGATGGGAGGGTGGAAGTGTGAGGCCAGAGGCAGGGACAAAGAAACTGCTGGAGCACTAGGGGGTAAGGGACATACTGTTTGTTAAACGCCTACTATGTGTTAACAACCAAAATGTCGCTCTTTTTTGAGTGGAGGATGAGGGCAGAGGGAGAGAGGCAGGGACGGACGAAGCCAGAGGGACAGCTGAGATGAAAGGATGCGGGCGCCTTGAGAAAGCCCACGAGCTGGCTAAGAATTAGAAGAAAGCAGGAGTGCGGGGATGGAAGGTCTGAAAAAAGGAGAGCGCCAGCCAGGGGTGGGATCAAAACGGAGAGAGGACTAGTAGATGAAAGCGGGACTGGAAGCAAAGATGCGGAGGCGAGGGGGGCTCAAGTTTTGCCTAGCCAGCCGGCAGCGCCGACGCTCCCAGCGACGTGCGAGCCTAAGCCCTGACCTCCCACCGGGGTCCGCCCAGCTCCATTCACCTGGCTTCCAGCGCGGCAGGTCCCACCGAGCGCCCTTCACACCCCGCGGCTTCCACGGCACCCACGTCCGGGGCTTTGGGAGCCGCAAGGCTGGCCCCCCACCCGGCGCTTCAGCCATGAGTCCACCGGCGACTCCCAAGCTGAGCGCTGGCGCCTCGGGTGGTCGTACCGGGCCTGAGCCGCTGGCGGGGATGGCGCCCAGGGAGGGAGGGGCTGAGGGAACGACGGCCCCGGTTGCCCCGCCCCCAGAAAAGTTCCACGCCCCCACCTTGAGCAGGAAGCCCCCCTTCTTTATCCTACGCTGGCCTCAAGTCATTTCTTTAGCTGGGCTCCTCTGCCTCGCCCCTCGCCAATGCACCTCCTCTACTGGGTTGCCGTGACCCTCCGGCCTTTTGCATACTGGCCCCCTGTATGAGGGGTGTCTCACCACCGATCCCACTCCTCTTTTGCTGTCCTATGCCAGTGCGAGATAGTGAGGGTCAGCCCCTCCACCTCCCGTCTCCCCCAGATCTCGTCGCCAGGTCAGCCCCTCCACGTCCGGTCTCCCCCAAACCTCGCCAACCACGTTACATGGCAGGAGCCCGTGTGCCACAGCCAGCTGGAGTGGGGAACAGCGGCTCCAGCCCACTTGGTGGACTGACTCACTCACTCCCTCAGCCTCCTCCACGCCCTGCTTCTTACCACCCTCCCAGCCCCATGTTCTGTCTGTCTGACCAGAGCAACAGGACCCTGGCTTCCAAAGAGGACGCCTTGAAGTCCTTCTAGCACCAAGAATATCCGGGACCTTAGGAGCAGAAGCGTTCCTTTCTTATAGACTCTCTTACATTAGAGAAGCAAAACTGAGGCCCAAGAATGCAAATGGCCTGGTGATCATCTCAGTGGGACAATTATCTCTGTTGCAGTGCTGTCGTGAGGCTCCATCGCAGCTCAGCATGGTGCCTGGCACAGCGTGCAGTCTCCATAAAGAAAGATTAACTTCTGGGGCACCTGGCTGGCTCATTCGTTGGGCATCTGCCTTCGGCTCCAGTAGTGGTCCCGGGGTCCTGGGATCGAGCCCCGCATCGGACTCCCTACTCGGCGGGAAGCCTGCTTCTCCCTCTCCCACTCCCCCTGCTTGTGTTCCCTCTCTCGCTGTGTCTCTGCCAAATAAATAAAACCTTAAAAAAAAAAAAGAAAGAAAGATTAACTTCTATTCGCAAAGATATCAGCACTGAGGATCTGCCACGAAGAAAGCCTGGACCAGGACGCTAAATTACATGACTTTCCCTGACCCCTAACCTCCACCCACGGCAAGCAAACTTGCATGCCCTGATTTGGGGATGGTGGGGAGTTCTGTCCGCCTTTGTTTACAGTGGAGGAAAGGCAGAAAGTTGTCAGCTTTCAGACCTGGGTACTTCCACTCCGCTTCTGGTGGTGGCCAGTAAGGAGGCAAGATTCTAATCGTGGCTCTGCATGAACTCAGCAAAGCCTGGGCAGTTTTCCCTCTTGTGCCTCCACTTCCTTGTCTGTAACATGAGGATAATAATCCCATGACTCAATCAGAATAATGGTAAAGGGATACACAGGTGAAGGTCACAGCCCCTCTCTCGACCATCCCCATACCTTGTGCCACTAGACTAGGGCCAAACAGCGCCATTTGTGAGGGACAGGCTAGGAGAAGGAAGAGGGGTTTGTGAATTCGTATGTGCTTATTTGCACAAGATTTGCACTCGCTTTTCATAGATGCCATGGGCAGAGCTGGAAAGGAATGAGAAAGAAACGTGTTGATCTCCGTGCCCGTCACCCTTTGCCCCAGGGCAGTGTTGGCACACAGTAGGCGCTCACAAAGTATTGCACGAACGTATGCTTCCCACGGGGAAGAGAACTTGCCCAAAGTCACTCAGTGAGTCTGTCTCACAGTCAAGACAGATCTCCTGTCTACCCCTACTAGGCCATGCTACTTGACGGAATTTCTTTTCCCCCATATGATCATCAATCAGTGGGGAGCTCATTCCTCTCCCCCGGAACCCTCTGGCCTATCAGCAACCCCCATTCCTGACGAGCTCAGCCAGGAGAGGCAGCCACGGGGAGGCCTCTGTGCCCAGCTTGGTACTAGCAAGCCTTTGACTTCTGAGTTTCTCGCAGCCCCTGCACTGCCTCTGCCCCCCAGGGGCAAGTTCCTCTCTGAGGAGCAGGAGGCCCCAGTCAGCTTCCTCCAAGCACAGGAGTTTCCCTTTTGCTCTCTGGTGGGGTGGGAGTGCGGGACACAGCCTCTCGGAGCAGTAGCCTTGAAGGAAGGGCGGCGGTGGCCATTTCCTACCCTGCTAAAGCATCTCCCTCCCTGGCTAGTCCCTCCCGTTTCCTGAGTTCTGCCACTTCAGCCCCAGCCAGAACAGTGGCATGAAAGGGGCTCCAAAGTTTGCCTTGAGTCGCAGAACCTTGGACCTGGAAAGGACCTCAGAGCTCATTTATTCCCACCTCCTCCCTACTACCGGGAATGCCCTCTGGTAGCAGAGAGGAGGGGGGCATGTGATCTAACCTCTTCCAGCTTTAATTGTCTCCTTCATAAGACGGGCGGGATGACACCTACCCGCCAGTGTTGTTGTGGGAGGGAATGTGAGAACAGATTTAGTAAAAGCTATTGTGCCCTGAGCACTAACTCTATGCCCTGCCTTGTTCCAGGTGCTTTTTGGGTATTCGTCTATTTAATTTTCACCGCAACCCTCTAAAGTAGGTTACTGTTATTATTGTCATCATCATCACCATCGCCCTCTTTGACCCTTTGTCATAAAGGTAACGCGACTTGCTAGGTTCACACAGCTAAGAAGTGACGCTGGCAGAATTTGAACCCTGAACCTCAGTTTTCACCAGTATCATGACGGGGATCATCCTTACCCCAGAGAATGAGCCCTCTTTAAATTCCATGAGCTCACATGTGTCTGTGCGGCTGGAACTTTTGTACCCAATGCCCCTGACGGCTAAGGGGGAAGAATGCGTAGAAACCCTGGGGGAGCTGAAGACACAACCGGAAGCTTTGGCTCCATGCAGAGGATGTCTTTGAAGTCCCCGCTCTTATCTTAAACACCTACTTGGATTTCCTGGTTAACTCTGGTGTACATCCATGTTGTTTTCTGAGAAAAACGGGGGCTTTTCTCCTTTAAGCCTTTGAGGAAAGTTGACACTCCAGGAAGACGGGCTACACTGGTCCTGTGCATCTGTGTGCTCCAGGCCACTGCCTTTTATCCCAGGGGTACCACACACCTGGCATATGGTGGGCCCTTAGTCACTGAGAAGAGCTAATGTTAATGAAGTGCTTTTGTATGAACCAACATTCCCCAACACTTTCCACATATGATTTTAATCATTGTGACAATTCTATGAGGAGGTAAAATGATTATCATTGCCTTTATTTTCTAGTGGGAAAACTGCAGCACAGAGAGGTTAAGCAACTAGCCCCAGGTCACACAGTTTGTGAGTGACCACTAGGCTTTAAACACCCCCAGCCTGAGTGTCAGCCTTGGCTTGTAACGGCTCTACGGACTGCCCCTCAGGCCACAACAGAGCCTCTCTTCCTTACCCGTCTCCACCACTTCCTACCAGGATGATTGAGTTGATTCTTGGCAGAAGCAGGACTTATTCCCATTAGAGGAGCAGCGCCTTGAGGGCGGATACATAGTGTCTCCCCCACCGACCCACCCTTTCCCAGATGACGCTGAGCCAGGCTCTGGGCTGTGCAGACGGCTTGTCCTCCATTCGTGTGTGGCAACTGACTGGTCTCTGACCTGTGGCAGTCTCTTGGACCTAGCACCTACTGGGCTGGTAGACAGAGCACTAGCATTTCACACAGGAATCCTCTGCCACTCTCCTTGGCAAAGATCCAGCTTCGGAAATGGCTGCCCATCATCCACAGGGGACAAGTCCATGCCTCTAACATTGACATTCAACGCGCTGCAAATCGGCTGGCACTCCCAGAACACCCTAGACCTCATTAACCCTCCAGATGTGTTACATGGGATCTTCTCTCTCGCAAAAATGCTCATTCTTATTTCTTTTGACTTTTTGTTTTTCCAAACACTTATATGGTGCTTTCTGTGTGCCTGGCACTGTTCTCAGCTGTTTGCATATTTTAACTCAAGGACTCCTTACAGAAACACTGCAGGTATTGTTACTCTCCCATTCTATAAGTGAGAGAACTGAGGTACAAAGAGGCTAAGTTATTTGCCCTATCTCCTGCACCTGGCAAAGTCCTGCATATTCCTGCAGCCCTTCTTATGAATACCATAAGCCATTCCCTATCTGGGCGTTCCCACAGCTCAGTTGTATCGGCACTCATTCTATGTTGAGTTTAGTTATCTCTGTGTCTTCCTGCCCAATAAGAGTGTGAATTCTCTGAGGGCCAGGACTGTGTTTTATTACTTATGGCCTATCTGTTGCTCGGGAAGGAGTCTGGCATTGAGTTGGCACTTAGGAGATATTGGCTAAAGGACTGATGACAGTTGAGAGAATGAATGAGTGACTGGCCCCAAAGCAGCCTTGACCAAACCAAATGGTGGCTGAGAAATTTGGGGTTTTCTTTCCCCAATGTTATTGGGATAGAGGAACGTAAAGATGACCAAGCATGAAATGCGACCACAGGTAGGGAGAGGGGAAGAGAGAGAACCCCCCCGCCCCGCCCCGACCACCACTGTCCTGCCATTTGTGTGGCTGGACCGCACCTGGCACACAAGGCCATTTGGGTTGACAGGGCATCTAGTAAGCCACAGAAGCTGGCAGCTCTGGGGTCTGCTCTGAAGACCTGAGCTCACTGGATTCTGCGTTTCTCCCTCAGAGACCCCAGGACTGCCTCTGCAATTCAGAGGTTCATATGGAAAAGAGCAAAGGGCTGAACTGTCACCCCAAGGGGTTGGAGTTTGCTGCTTTTGGTCTCAAATGCTATGCTTCAGTGAACTTTGTCTGTCTCTTGCTGGCCAAATGCACTTTGTAGGAAAACAGAGGGGGGTCTGGCCCAACTCTGGCCTCAAGTCCTGCTTCCACCATGCAGTAGCTGTGTTACCTTTGGCAAGTTACCGAACCTAGAAAAATGGAAATAACTTTTTCTGCCCTGCAAACAGAACTTGAGATACTGGATCTGAGAGCCTTTGTAAGGGGAAAATGACCAGATGCAGAGAAAATGGCAGCAGGAGGGCTACTTCTAGCAGCGTTCCGCAGCTTTCCAGTTGAAGGCAGCTAGGTGAGGGACCTGAGCCTCAGCCTCTCCCCTCTCTCACCCTGCCTGAGTATGACTCCGGTACAATCATCAGCCTTTTCTGGGCCTTTGTAAAATGGGAAGGATAATTCCTAGGCCCTTGCAGCCAAGTTGTAGCAGGGTTGCTGGATGGGAAGCAACATGGTATCCATGTATGGATTTTATCAGCTCCAGATAAAGGGATCCCTGAGCACTGCACTGCAACTCTCAAAGCACCCTTGGGTTTGAACACCAGCTTTTTTTTTTTTTTTTAAGATTTTATTTATTTGAGAGAGAGAGAGAGAGAGAGAGAGAGCATGCATGAGTGGGGGGGGGGAGCACAGGGAGAGGGAGAAGCAGGCTCCCAGCTGAGCAGGGAGCCCAACGAGGGGTTCGATCCCAGGACCCCGGGATCACCACCTGAGCCGAAGGCAGATGCTTAACGACTGAGCCACCCAGGCGCCCCTGAACGCCAGCCTTAACACTTACTTGAGGACATGTCATATCACCTCTCTGGGCCTCCGTTTCCTCACTTGTTCAGTGGAGACAATAACACCTACCTCCCTCAAATGTTATGTGGATCAAAAGTGAAAGTGTCAGTGAGATGCCTTTATCAGTGACAGGATGGCCCCTTAGCCCTTCACCCTGCTTCATGTCTTTCTTCCTGCCCTTGAATCATGTAGGCTGCAGAGTTGGGAACTTCACTGATTCTTTCTGCCTTTGTCTGGGTCCAGCCCCAGCCACCCCCCACCCCCGTCCCCAGCCTTAGTCCCTACTCCTTTGCCCTGGTCAAAACTCGCAGAGTCCCTTCCTCCTCTTCCCATCATCTGGCGGGGTGCACCAACAACCCCACAGTAACGCATACCTTGCACTATGGCTCAGGGGTTCAGGGCTCTGTCCATTTGAGCAACTGGCCTTTTGCCATAAGCAAAAGCTGCTTTTATGCCAGAGGAGTGGTTTGCAAGTCAGGGATCATTATTCTGCCTCCTGCATCCCCACCCTCTTGTGACTGGTCCAAAGGGCCAGCAAACCATGGCAGGGGGCAGGCTTTTTTGCATCCATCACCTGGTATGTTCCCCTGGGATTCTAGAGCAGCACATGAGAGAGCACCCAAGTGGTGGGGGGCTTCCACAGAAGACCAGCCTGGAGCTGGTGGGCCCTCAGAGCACATCTGCTCCACTCCTTCATGGTCCAGATGAAGATCTTGAGGCCACCCAGGGAGGGGCAAGCAACTCAGGGCCCCGCACCCTGGCTTTGCCCTCCAGTATTTGCCTCTGGAAGATTCAGTCTTCTAGAGCTCTCATGGGGCCTGAGTTGCTCAACTGATTAGGTCAGAAGAAGGGATTCCAGAGAAGTCCCAAGGTTCTCTGGGAGGAACTTCTCCTGTAATTTCTCCTCCATGGGGTGTCCTCGGGTAACCCATGCTGAAGTCTGGAAATAGAAGTTGGCAGCACAAAGGTTCTCAGATTAAAAAGCAGCACACCTGGAACAGATAGGGGCATCCATGTGCACAGCTGTAAAAGGGGCGGAGCATCGGGCCACTCCCCCACACTTTCCTGACAACAATGGGTTGGAAGCCAGGCTACCTTCCCAGAAGCCTGGAGACGAAGGAGCCTTATAAAAATGCCCAGCTAAGGCCAAGAGTCCAGCCAGAAGGGCAGAATTTAGCCCCAGGTCAGATGCACCCCACGGACTAGAGAGTTCGGGGACAGGGGGCTACATCCCTTGTCCAAACAGAACCCCAGACCCTGTGCAGTGAGAGGCCCCATGACGGTAGGGCACTGTCGTATTGTCTTGAAGTCTAGGGTGGCTCCAGTAGGATATGAGGGTTCACAGGGTCTGCTCACACCCAGGACTCAGGGGCAGGGCCTCTGGCTCAACCTCCCCTTTCCGCCTGCTCACCTTCCTTCCCTAGCTGTTCTCTGCCCAAGCCTAGCGTGTTCTGTGTTCTGGCTTAACCAAGGAGGCTTTTCTCCTCGCCTAAGTTATTGCCCTCCATGCCCCGTGGTGCCACCTGTGCCCCCCTCTAGCTGTGCAACCTTGGGCACATGACTCGCCCTTTCGGGGTTCATGATACCTTCATCTGAGCATGAAAAGGTGGGACGGACTACATCAGCGGGCTTGCAGATTGCTCCTCACAGTGACCAGAGAAGGCCTGCCTTGGGGAGGTTGGGGGAGGAGAGAACACGGGAAGGCTGAGGCAAGAGGCTCTAGGCCCCCACCCCTACTCAACTTTGCTCCAGTCAGAGCCGTAATGCTTTTTATCTGTTCTACATAGCGGAGTTCTACATAGAATTCAGTCCAGGCCGGGGCAAGGAGCCTGCATCTAAGGCAAATTTAAAGGCCAATGGACTCGATGTGTTCCTCTTGCTCCTGGGCCTCAGTTACCTTCTGAGTGATCATTATACACCACGATACAAGTAGAACATTTAGAGCAGTGCCCAGCACATAATGATGATGTCAACTGTAGCCACCATTTGTGGAAAGTTATGTGCCAAGAATTGTGCCAAGGCTGTACCTGGGTCAACTCACCTGATCCTTACAGATCTTCTCAAGAAGGTATTATTATTGGGGCACCTGGGTGGCTCAGATGGTTAAGCGTCTGCCTTTGGCTCAGGTCATGATCCCAGGGCCTGGGATCGAGCTCCACATCGGGCTCCCGGCTCAGCGAGGAGCCTGCTTCTCCCTCTGCCTCTCTCCCTGCTCATGCTTTCTCTCTTTGTATCTCTGTGTCTCAAATGAATAAATAAAATCTTAAAAAAAGAAGGTATTATTATTATCCTCACTTTACAGATAAGCACACTGAGGCACAGAGATGTTAAGCAACTTGTTCCTTTGGTTATTATTTTCATTGGCAAATGACATTACCCCTCGTCTGGAAAAGGGGCTGAGTTCACCTCACAATGTGACTGTGTGCCTAAAATCGGATCGTGGCGGCAGAGTGAGTGCATTCCCACTCTGACGACCAGTCCGGGCTGTACGGATGGTGGTGCCCTCGCGTGCCAAATCTGAAGCCAAATCTACAGTCTGGGGCCACTTCTGCAAACAGTGCCGTGGTAAACTGCTGCATCTGCTAAGAAAGTAAGGACTGGCTTGCACGCTCAGAGTCTAAAAGAAACTGAGCAGCCGAGCTGGTGGGAACTTAGAAGGTGGCTAGATGGGCCTGCGTGCAACAAAACACTACTGACTTGCTACATTCAGCCCTTACTGAGCCTACTACTCCCAATATTCTCCATCTGCCTGGGTTAGCCTTCCTTCTTCTCCTTCTTTTTCCCCTTTTCTGCCCCCCTCTATTTTTCTCTTCCTCTCTCCTCCCTCCCCTTGCTCAGCAATACTCCTCGGAACTTGCTAAACCACAACCCTCATGTTTCTTATATCTCCACTTTCCAGGGGAATTTGGCAGATGGCCCCAACTGCTTCTCCTGATTGATGCCCCCTCTCTGCCCACATTCATCTCTTTTTGGGCCCCACCCACTCTCTCCAGGCCACTTCCCTTAACTTGAGGGCCCTCAGCCCAGCGGCTTGCCTTTTCCCTCAGTAACTTGGCTGTCAGAGCCACTAGCTTCCTGGGAAAATCCCTTCCCTTTTCTGGGTCTCAGTTTCCCCAGCTGGTACAGGTTAGCTCTCGTTTCCATTTACAGCTAGCCCATTTAAAAAATTGAATCTTCTTAGCCACCTCTCCCTCTCTCTCTCCCGTATTTGTATCTATATGTACACCCACAGCACACACATGGGGAACACCAAAAGCATTAGCTGGGCCAGAATCTGAGGAACTGAGACCTGAGGGAGGTAGAGGCTGAAATAGCAGTTGCAGGATTTTCAAAGCCGAGCATCATTTTGAAAGCCAAGTAACTTTAGAAAATAACGGTCCTCTCAGCTGGGTTTGTCTCCAAAGGAAGGTCAAGAACTATGTGCCCAGAAGCAGGACAGGAACAAAGCACCAACCCCTCTAGGTATAGCACACCCTCTGGGATTGAGTTCCGTATCTCCTATCATTCGCCACCTGCCTGTTCTAGACAGGTCATCTGGGCTAAGGGCAATGGAAACTCGGCCCCAGAGGGACCAAGGGTTCTGTTCTCAAGGTGCTTACATTCAAGCTGCAGACACAAGCATGGAGAGAAATAGAACACCCCTTAGAGTTTCCAAAAATGCTTGTATGTCTTTTGTCTCATTTGGTCTCTACAACAGTCCTGTGAGATAGCAGGAGAGGAATTGTTATCCCATTTTACAGAGCAGAGGACTGCGAATCAAAGAAGAGACCGAATTCGCCCAAGCTGATCTGACCAGCAAATGGAGAGCTGAGGCACAAACCCAAGTGTTTAGTCTCCAGAGCCAGCACTCTGTCCAAAGCATCATGCTTTGGCCTTTTCAATAGCTTTGACAGTAGGAGCTTTCCGGGAAGCTGCGAGGAAACCTCCAGACAGTGGTTGGTTATGGAAATTAGGAATGAGGGATTATAGGACTTTGGTTCTCCATTTTATATCCAGATGTACAGGTTGAAATTTTTCCTTGGAGAACATATTTTATTTCCAATCTACATGTGAAAGGAAATAGCTCCAACAGGAGGCAGAGTATGATCCATGCTAGAAGACAGACACACAGTATGCTGGGGATTTGAAGGTAGAGGCAACAGTATTTGAAATGAGCTTTGAAGAATGGCAAAGGTCTAAACAGGCTGAGATGGGGGTGGGGAGTCCCAGAATCCCAGAGACTGCAGTGGTCAGCTTTCCAGCTCAACAGCTGTTGCTGACTTCTGAGACAACGCGCCAGCCTAGAAGGAATTCTTCCTGAACAATTAGGTGCATATAGTGGACAGCATTTCCTGTTTTCTTCCCTTTCCTCATTTTATATTGTGAGTTACCTGGGTCAGAGCCCAGGGCTTGGGAAACACCTGCTTCATCCACTCACCCCTCACCTGGACTGTGATCCCAGACTGCCAGTCCAGCCAGACACAGGCACAAGGACCAGCAGATTGAGAAATGGAAGGGGGTTCCAGCAAGGCCTCCCCACACCGCTTTCCACTGTCTTTTGTTTTTGTTTGTTCGTTTTTGGGGGGTTTGTTTGTTTGTTTTTGTTTTTTTTTACTGGGGTCCAGTATCAAACTATCAGGTGATCAGATTGATCACTTTTTTTTTTTTTTTGGTAAATCAAGGTCAAATACCTTTTCATTTAAGGGTCTCATAACCATAGTGTGTAGGAGATCAAGGGCCTTAGAGCCCCACCCTCTCCAATCTCCTTATTTTAATGGTGAAGAAGTCCAGGCCCAGAAGGAGAAGATACCTGCCCAAGGTCACAGAGTTTGTTAGCAGTCAAATCATCATGCTTGGTTATACTTTAGCTCCTACTGACAAATGACCCTTGCTGTGCGCTGGGCCACCGAGGAGCTCATCGGCAGACATGAGAAAGCAAGCCCATCTGGCCTTTGGAGACCTGAGGTGTATCAGGCACATCTGATCCTTCCATCACTCCAGGGGAAGAAGCTGCCCTCTGGCCTGCACACTGCTTCCCTGAAGTGGGGGTGGGGCTCTACAGCCATGATTCAACATCAGCCTTCCCCATCCCAGAGGCCCAGGGGCTCATTCCTGAGGCCTCAGCTCCTGCCTTCTTAATCTCAAATCAGGCTTCTGGGCTGCAGAAAACATCTCTCCCATCCCTCACCCTCCTGCCTGGGCTAGTCATGGCGGTCATTTTATAATCTTAATAACTATGTTTTGCCTATTGCCTGGGAGCTTATAGAGCACTCTTATACCCACTACCACACTAAGTTCCCACAACAACCCAGGAGATGGGTATTTTGATCTTCATTTTAAAACTGAGGCTCAGAGAGGTAATCACATAGCTAATAAGTGACAGAGTCAGAATTCAACACGGAGCTGTCTGAATTCTCCAGAAACTGAGTTCTTTCCACCACTTTAAGGCTACCTTTTTTTGCTTGTTCCTTGACGAGGACGAATGGGCAGATGGGTGGATGGAAAGATGAAACAAACAGTTCTTGAGCACACCCTGTCTGTGGTTTGCTCTGTATTGGGCATGAAGATACAGAGAGCAATGAGACGAAGTTTCTACCCTCAGGAAGCCCACCATTTCAGTGCATGCTTCTCAAACTTTTGCACCAAAGTACCAGATGGTTGAACAGAATGAACTCATTTCCCACACAGCCCCAAGGAGCTGCAGAAGCCCATGTAGTCAGCCACAAGTGTGAAATTTCTTTGAGGTCTCCACTTTTATCTCACAAATTCATGTGAATTTTGCATGCTATTCCATAACATAATCTGCGCTTGTTTTAATATAAAAATAATGCTCCCCCCACCTGGATCTTTTAAGGAGAATGAGCCATTCCAATCAGATGCTCTTGGAAGCATCTTCCAGGAAGAGGCTCTGCTTACCCCTGGCCCAAAGGGACACATAGTTCCCTTTGAGAAGGAAGAGACAATGGTACATTTTTGTGTTTTGAAGGAACTGTTACTCTGCAAAACTAAGATTTTTGGTAAAGATGCTGTGTGTGTGTATGTGTGCACACGTACATGCATGTAACACATGATCATGTGCCTATAGACGTTCCAGAGGTGACCAGAACTGTTTCTTTGTGGGACCATGTTCCTTTGGCACCCAGATGATCCACACTTTTACCCTGCCAACTACCTGAGAACTAATCAGGTTCCTCAATGCAAAAACCAGAACTGGAAAGGACCTAAGGGGTTCTGGGAGGTTTTTCATTTTTCTTTTTCTTTTTTTTTAATATTTTATTTATTTATTTATTTATTTGAGAGAGAGAGAGAGAGAGAGAGAGAGTAAAGAGAGCACAAGATGGGGGAAGGTCAGAGGGAGAAGCAGACTCCCCGCTGAACAGGGAGCCCAATGCGGGACTCGATCCCGGGACTCCAGGATCATGACCTGAGCCGAAGGCAGTCGCTTAACCAACTGAGCCACCCAGGCGCCCTTTTTTTTCTTTTTAATTTTATTTTTTTATGTTCAATTAATTAACATATAATGTATTCTTAGTTTCAGAAGTAGAGGTCAGTGATTCATCAGTCTTATATAACACCCAGTGCTCATTACATCACATGCCCTCCTTAATGCCCATCACCCAATTACCCCATCCCCTCCCCTCCAGCAACCCTCATTTTGTTTCCTATGGTTAAGAGTCTCTTATGGTTTGTCTCCCTCTCTGATTTTGTCTTGTTTTAATATATACAATGGAATATTATTATTCAGCCATCAGAAAATGAACTCTTGCCATTTGCACCAACATGGATGGAACTAGAGAGTATTATGCTAAGTAAAATAAGTCAGTCAGAGAAAGACAATTATCAGATGATTTCACTCATATGTGGAATTTAAGAATCAAAACAGAGAAGCATAGAGGAAGGGTGGAAGGTTGTTTTTTTTTTATAAAAGACCTTTTGCATTGACTCTTTTGGTAATTGTGGTTGGGAAACCACATCCCAACGACAGAGAGCTGAGAGAGGAGAAAGCCAGGCAAACTTACAGCAGCTCATGTGGGGCAATGAAGTAGTTATCCTGAGAGATATTTGGGGACTGGCAAAGTGCTTCCCTCCTTTCGCGGGCTTTAAGACAAGAGGCATTTACTTTGTGAAGCCTGAATGCTGTTCTGCTGTTTGTGGGTTCTGTAATTAATTTACGTCTGCTTTTTCTTGGTTTTAAAGGAAGGTTCTGAGTGACAGCCTACTTTGATGATACTCAGATAAACAAGAAAGGAGGCTTGGACCTTCTTCTGGGCCATAGGTTAAAGGGAGCAGGGGATCTCTGGGGGCCAGATGTGGTGATAACAGCAGTAAGATCAAAGTACGACATCTCCAAGTGGTGGATAGGGGAGAAGGGTTGGAGATTCTGAAACAGCTGCCCCTCCCCTCTGTAAGAGTCTCCTTTGGCCTTTTTCTCTTTCCAAACCTTGAAGGGCTTTGTGTTTTGTTTTTAATAAGGAGGCCGTTCCCTTCTCTTGTGGAATGTATTCTCTGAAATATCCTGTTCCAGGGGCACATGGACACAGAGTTGGAAGCCTCTGTTCTCAGGAGCCCCACTTCCTATGTTTTCATTTTTCTTCTCAAAATGTAAACCAAACCAGCTCTTCCTGTTTCTGGGTTTGGGATGTGGAAGGTCACACAGCAGGGACCCTCTAGCAAACAGGTCAGTAGGGGCCTCTGAAAGCTGCCCCTTGGCTGCCCTGCCATGGGAGGAGCACTGTTTGAATGGAATTTAGTCCTATGGAAAGAGGAGGAGGAGGAGGAGAACAGCATCCAGGCTGTGGTGAGGGAACAGTTCTGTTTTTGATGCCAGTTTGCTTTCCTTTGCCTTTGCCCTTACCCCAAGCCAATGAAAGCCTGGGTACCATAAAGCTTTCACCAGCTGAGCTGCTGATCTTCAGCCACTGGTTACTGTCAATCAAGAGTAAGTTTAGGGAATAGTCATCAGGACTGTGAGGAATCATTTTAGAGTTGGAGCAATCTACCCTGGGGAAAGACAGATTCAGGGGAAGACGTTATAGATGAGTCAGAACTTGGCTTCTAGTCTCAGTTTTACCACTGATGAGCTGCCTGCTGTTGTGCAGATCATCTGCCTTCTCTGGGCTTTGAGCTCCTCAACTACAATGAAGGCATTGGACTGTATGAACTACAAAGTCACTTCCGTCTATGACTTTGGGAAATTCTAAATGCCAGTAGATAGGTCATAGGGAAGAAGGAACAACTTCCATGAGACTCCAAGGGGTGAAAATGAGACAGCTGGGTGAAAGTTGTAAGGCAGATTCTGGTTCTATATAAATAAGAACTTTCGACTGAGTACAGAATGTAAAGGGATATTTGACCATACCTGGAGAGTTTGGTCCAAGCCCAAGTGGATACATAGCAGGCATGGTATAAAAGGGAGGCCGTTAGCTGTTAAGCACTGGACTAGAGCAGTGGTCTCCAACATCTACTTTTATGTGGTCAACTCCAGTCTCCAAATGAAATCTTCATGAAATCTCCAAAAGGTAAAATAGATTTGGTTGAATGAAGCACCCCTCAATTCTGTCCTCCTTTCACATACCCCAGTGAATCTCTGGGAACTCTAGAGTTCCTCAGTATTTGGTTTGAAAACCACTGGTTAGTAAGGTCCTTAAGTGCCCTTCCTGCCTTGAGATGTAAGGTAACCTCAAAGTTTCCAGGGTTTGGTGGAAATGTGTTTTACATGGATCTGCACCATTAGCTGGAACTACAGGAACTTCAAGACCCCATCTCAAGACAATTTGTCATCTGGAGACAGTGGAGTCTGTGTGTCAATTTAGATTAGCAAGTGCAGAGCTGAAATGATAGAGAAGAAAGTCTGCTGAAAGGAAGAAGTCACTAGCCTGATTACCAGCAGTTCTTTTGCTATGCCATCAAAAATAAAAGACAGTCTTTGCCAGATTCATTGTTTATTTGAGGCCCTGTGTTTAGTCCTGGGACTACAGGAGTCAGTCAGATATAGCTCTCGTACACACATGGTCTGTGGGAGATACAGGAAAGAAAGGAGGTAAATGAGGAACAATATGTTCTGTTATAATAGAGATGTGGAACTGATGGAAAGGGAATCTAGAGGATGGCTTAACAGGCCAAGTGGAGGGGGGTTGTTGGTAAAGACACCCACAGTGAAGAGTCCAATATGAGAGTTCATTATATGTAGAGGAAATAGGGAGTTGTCCCATGGAGCTCAGAAATGTGAGGATGTGGCGGTAGATGAAAGAAAGATAGGTTGTTTAAGTTGTGAAAGACCTTGAATGCCAATGCAAAGAATTTGGACTTTGACCAAAGGTAAGGAACAATCAAAGGTTTTTGAGCATGACCAAATTGTTCTCTTAAAGAGTGAACTCTGGGGGCGCCTGGGTGGCTCAGTCGTTAAGGGTCTGCCTTCGGCTCAGGTCATGATCCCAGGGTCCTGGGATCAAGCCCCACATCAGGCTCCCTCTTCCACGGGGAGCCTGCTTCTCCCTCTCCCACACCCCCCCCCCCGCTTGTGTTCCCTCTCTCGCTATGTCTCTGTCAAATAAATAAATAAAATTTTTAAAATAAATAAATAAATAAAATAAAATAAAATAAAAAGTGAACTCTGGCAGCAGTATGGGAAATGGACTGGAAGGAAAAGCATGGTGACAGGGACACCAGTTAAGAAGCCATAGCAACCATCCTTGCCAGAGCTGCTAAGGTCTGAGATGGAAGGCTATCCTAGTGTGGATGGAAAAGAAGAGGCAGAAGTAGGAAACATTACAAAGAAGTTTCTTGGCCATGATTTGGCAAGTGGATGACAGCAAATGAGAGAGACGGAGGAGTCCAGATGATTCCCAGGATTCTTGCTTGACTGGGGGGATGACGGTGCATTAACCAAGAAAGAGAGTCCTGTAGAAGGAGAAGGTTTCCAGGAATATGATGATGAATAATGATGTTTAGTGTTGACTTTGAAGGATTTATGGGTTGTTCTGGTAGAAGTGTCCAATAACACTTTCCAGATCTTTTCCAGACCTGTCATTCCTCCTGCAGTTCTCATTCCCTTCCTAGCCCCCGGGTAGTTATCCCATGCCATCCAGGCCTTGCTCTGATTCTGGATTGGTCCAAGCTATGAAAATGCCCCACTAGGCTGTGCCTCAGGACATTTGCCTTACCTGCATCTGTAAACCTGGGCCTGACTTTCTGTTTTGCACTCCTGAAAACAGGCGTTGGGAACCTGGACTTCCCAGCCCCTTTTGACCCAAAAGGAAGCGGTTACACTCCTCCACAGGTCTGGAAATCCTTCTCCAATCCCAAAGAACATCTTGAAATTGCCCTTTCCACTGACCCTATCTCCACCTCTCCCTCCTTTCACTCTGACTCTGGCAGGGGTGGAGGATCAAGGATGACACAGAATCAGAGTACCAAGGACTTTGGGACCTTCTATTTCAACATTTTTATTTTCCAGACAAGAAAATTGAGGCCCAGGGAAAGGAAACAACTAAGTCGAAGTCACAGAAGGAGTTAATGTCAGACCTGGGACCAGATCTTAGAATTCTCAACTCACAGTCCAGTATTTTTGCATTGGCTGAATTCATTATAGATCATGGTTGAAAGATTTCCTGTCTCAAGTGATAATCAATTCCAGATGCCCCCTAACTAAGTAGATCTTTATACTATTCCAAGTTGCTGGATAAACTATTTGTCAAATGCTAGATAAGTTATACCTTGCAAATATTTTTCAAGAAATAGCAAATGTTAAATGGCCAAATCTGTCAAGAATTAGTTACAAGAATGATTTGGTCATTTTCAAAAGAAAGAAAGTTAATTGAATTATTATTACTGATTTTCTTTGGCTCAGTATTTCAGTCTCCTGCCCTCCTGAGCCTTGGAAGTGATACCCAACAGCAGCTTAAATAAATGCACTTAAATTAATGTATTTGTTTCTATTTTTTCCCCTTTAAACTGGTCTCCCTGCCCCCTCAGAGCTGAAGGGAGGGGTCTGGGGCAGCTGATACACAGAGTCTGGTGCTAAGGCCAAGCTTGCAGCCAGGCCAGAGCCAGTTGGGTTGGGGAACCAGGCTCTTGTTACAAGCCAGCTATTACCCCCCACGTCACCTCAGCTACTTCTGCAGGAGCCTGGAGAGAGGCCCTGAATGGCTTCAGGCAACAAAAGGAGCTTTGTGCACTGGGGGCAAGGGGCCTCAGGGAGGATTTGGTACAGAGGTAGCAGGAGGTCAGCTCAGCAACCTCCCACCTCTGCAAGCTGCTGGGAGCCAACGGGTTAAGCAGAAGTGTGAGGTCTACAAGTGAAGGAGTCATTGCATTTCAGAGCAGCAAGATACCTTTGAGGCCATTTGACCAAATTATTCATTTTATAGTTGGGGACGCTAAGGCCCAGAGAGGGAATGAGACAGGCCCCAGGTCACACAGCTGGCAAATGGCAGAGCCAAAACTGGAACCTAGAGCTTCTGGTTCCCTAGTCAAGTGTTCTCACTTCAGTATCTGTGAGGCCATTCAGAATTGTGGATTTTGTTTAGAAGGAGGGAGCTCCGTTTAGGCTCCAGAACCTACTTCCATCTCAGGAGCAATTCGTGCTTGCATAACATGATATGAGGACTTGGAAGGAGGATGTAGTATTTCAGGGAGCCCAAGAGCACTTAGTGAGTCTTAGGGTGGGCCCTGAAGGCCTGAACCTCCTTCTGACCTGCTGGTTTGTGTTACTGCTACCTCTGTGTTTCCCAGTGTTTGTATATATGCACAGGATGAGTTGGAGTGATACACTGACATTTTGAATCATGAGAGATATATATTGAATTCAGTATTTATTAGGAAAGATGTAACTAGTAGCACAAACACTAATTTCATAGATATTATGGCTTCGAGTAAGGTTATTGTTTAAAATCGGATTGATGCGAAGAAAAAAAAAATAAGTACGAACTGGCACGGGGTGAAGTGATGGCAAAAACTGTGAAGTTGACTCACAAATATGTAAAATCTGGGAAACACTGTGCTGGTGGATTCTTGGACCATTATAGCACAGCTGTCAGAGGTCCTTCAGCCCATCCTCTTGGGCCTGGGCAGCACTACATATGTTGAAGCAAGTTGGACATTCCTAATGTTCTCCTGTGAAGACAGTGCCAAAGGTGTCCTCTGTCAGTGAGACCACCAGGACAAAAGCAGTAGCATGTCAGAGAACCCTTCCCCTGACTGATCTTAATATGAAGAAGATGACATATGTAAATCATATTCAATTGTCAGCTTTGAATCAATTTCTTGGCTTTTTTTTCTCTACAGTGTCCCTGGTTGGTCCTCTCCTCCATCATATCTGTTCAACTCTGGTGGAAATTGTCAGAATGGCATATGAGAACACAACAGTTTTAATGTGCAGATGGAACATTGAGGGTCAGAGAGGGGAAGGTTCTTAAGATAATTCAGCCGTGAGTGGAACGGTCAAGACTGGATCCCAGGCCTCCCGACATCCAAATTCGTGCTTCTTCCACCTCTGCCCCACATTTCCCGCTCCACAATTCCTTCTCCATTGCCTTTCCCACATATTCCCCTCAGCAGGACGCCCCCCCACTCCAGATCAGGCAGCCACCTCCACTGACGTCCTGTCTAGCAAACTCACTTTAGTCCTTTAAACTCATCAAGGGCCCGAGAAGCTGGTAACATTGGTCACCTCCAAGAGGATTGCTGGGTGGTTGAGAGACAGAGGTGGGAAGAATTTTTATTTTCATATCTCTTGAAGTTTGAGACATGTGAAGGTATTACATATTCCAAAAATAACTGACTAAAAAACCAAAGAGTTCTGCCCTTCCCTGAGCTAGATCTCAGAAATAATATTTGTTCAGCATTTTGACATCCTAATGCACTATCTTGTATGATGCATACTAGAGCTCCATGCAGTAAGTTCCATTTTATAGGTGTGGACACTGGTCCAGAGAAAGGGAGCTCCTTATTTGGGCTCATACAGTGAACTGGTAATGAAATTTGTACTAAAATCTAGGTCCTTTGATTCCCAGTGCCTTGTTGCTTCGGTTGCCACATCCACATAAAGTCATAATTTGTGCCAGATGGTCCTTGGATTGGCCTGAGACAAAGTGTTCACGTTTGCCCTTAAATAGACATTTTCAAACTTTAACCTAAAGAAGTAGGACAAAAACTAGTCCCAGCTCAGCTTTGTCCGTGGCAACTTCTTCTGCCTGGGCCCACCCCCTAAAGGACACTCTCTTTCCTCAGGAAGCCACAGACCTCTCAGCCACCTGGGGCCCACCCTTCCAGGATTCAGCCCTGTTGACTGAGCTTGGCACAGACACTCTAACGAGGCAACTTGGCAACTGCAAGTAACATTCATCTGAGGGGGTCACTATTTCAGGGTCTGAAGGGTTTCTTTTTAGCCTCTGCAGCTGGTGTCTCTGAAATGGAGAAGTTTGTTCTTCTCCCAGGATGGGTAGCCCACAGATATTGTGTCCCCAAAAGTCGCCTTTGCAAAGCAGGAACTGTGCTCAGCAAGAAGTGCTGGAATGGTGAAGGGGGAGGAGGTGGGGAGTGGAAGAGCAGATGTATGCTGTATGCTGATCAACGCAGTGTTCCTACTTCAAAATAGGTCCCCTCTCATCTGCTGTCATGGCAGTGCAAATAAACACCTTGCCCTGACAACTCTTCTTTTTTTCTAGCAGCCACCACCCAAGAACTCAAGATCCTAAGGTGGGAAAGTACTTAGGAGGTCACCAGATACCCTCTCTGCCTTCAGGTAAAACTGTGCCCAAACTGGCTCCAACTACTGGGGGAAGTCTTCAGGAGCAAGAGATCAGGTCATCTCTTCCAATTGCTCCCTAAGCTGCCTCACACAGGCCCTTAGCCTGCCACTTGTTCATTGATGCCTTTCTGTTTCTGTGACCCTCAGCCCTAACTGCCACCTAGAAACCATGCTCAATCAAGTCATGAGCTCATCCTAAAGAAAAACTGTAGCCAATGGGAATGGCTGAGGTTGGGCTAGAGCCAGGAGGATGGCCTACATGGCCTCAGCAAATCTGAGCCAATGCCAGGAGTTCGGACTCTGGCAGCAAATTCACTCCCGGCCAGTATCCTTCTTTCTCTTCCTCTCCAAACCAGGTGTCCCCTCCAGACAGCTGTGTCCTCCTCAATGAAAGTGAGTTGTTCCCAGAATGCCACTAACTTGCCCACACCCAAGTAGGACACCAGGGGCAGAAGGCAAAGAAACTTGTTAGAAAAAGGAGAGAATTTTTCGCTTCAAGGCTATATGTTTTCCCTCAGTCCTCACTAACCCTCTTAGAAGCCTTTCAGATAAAACAAGTGTTGGGACTATCACAGACATTGAATCCTAAATGTCATGTTTCTCTCCTTTACCTTCCATTTACTTATTCCTTTTCCCAACATACCTCCCACCCGTAATATACTTCCTGGGGGAAAGTAGGCACCTGAGAACAAGGGAAGCATATGGATGGCTGCCACTTGCTGATAGTTCTTTAGGGAAATCCTCCCCTGGCTCCCTGACCAGAGAAAACCCTCCATCTGAGAAATAAAGAAGTTCTGCATGCTAACTCCCTTCCAGAAGGAAAGGCTGGAGGAGGTCAGGAAATGCCCACTGGAGGGAGACAGAGGATGTTTCCAGATTTTGCATCTAGGCCATTGATTGGTCAGGAACCAGATCAGCCAGCTCATGAGTACCACTGAGAAGCTCAGCCCCATTGCATGACACTTGTGACCCCCACCTCACACACTTACCGGTGTTCTTCCGCCTCTGCAGCAATGGGAAGCACTACAAAGGAAACAGAGAAGAAATCAACACATTGCAGAGACCCATGCAATGTCAGAACTGGAAGGAATCTTTGGAAGTCAGCAAGTTCAATCTACTCATTTTACAGAAAGACACACTGAGGCTTACAGAAAAGGAAAATGAAGTACAATAGGAAACCAAGTCGAGCCTAGAAGCCCAGACTCCTGCTGCCTGATCCATAATACTTTCTCCCGCTCCACTGACTGACTCCTCTGGTTCACTTCACTCTCATGGACTGGGGAGTGTCCCTAAGTCGGGAGTTGGAGACTGTCTGCACAGCTCACGGTGCTGTTCCAAGAACCGACAGTAAGGATTATCAAAGAATCAGTTAGCATTTGCTTGGCAACATAACGTCATTAGTTAGAAGCAAAGTATGTTGGTGGGAAGAGCAGTATTTAGAATTGGAAAACTCAAGTTCAGGGCTACCTTATTATGTAACATTGGACATACCTTCTTGAGCCTCAGTTTCTGCATCCCTAAGACTACGATGGTAATAATCCCAACCTCACAGGCTTTGTGAGAAATTAATTTACATGAAAGCACTTTTTAAAATAAAACACATTATAAAGTCATTCATTCAATAAATATTTTTAGAACACCAGTACCCTATGGAGCACTATGCACCATGCTAAAGCTGTAGCAGTCATCTAGACAGATAAGGTCCCTGTTCTCATAGAGCAGGGACAAACAATGCATAGGTAAACAAATAAATAAGGAACTTTCAGACATCACTAAGAACCAAGAAGGAGAAACTAAAGAAAACAGGATGAGGTAAGGAGTGATAGGGTAGGAAAAATAGAGATAATTGCTTTAGAAAAGGTGGTCAGAGAGGGTGTCTCAGAGGAGCTGAAATTTTTTTTAAGTTTTTAGTTTCATCCTAATTAGTTAACATATTAGTTTCGTGTGTACAATATAGTGATTCAACAACTCCATACATCACCCGGTGCTCATCACCACAAGCGCACTCCTTAATACCCATCATCACCCCTATCCCCCTCCCCTCTGGTAACCTTCAGTGTGTTCTCTATAACTAAGAGTCTGTTTCTTGGTTCTCTCTCTTTTTTTCCCCCTCTGCTCATTTGTTTTGTTTCTTAAATTCCACATATGAGTAAAATCACATGATATTTGTCTTTCTCTAGCTGACTTATTTCATTTAGCATAATACTCTCTAGCTCCATCCATGTCATTGCAAACGGCAAGATTTCATTCTTATTTATGGCTGAGTAATATTCTATTATATATATAATATATATTATATATACCATATCTTATGTTGTGTGTGTACATATATATACACTATATCTTCTTTATCCATTCATAAGTCATTGGATACTTGGGCTGCTTCCATAATTTGGCTATTGTAAATAATGTTGCTATGAACATAAGGGTATATGTATCCTTTTGAATTAGTGTGTGTATTCTTTGGGTAAATACCGAGCAGTGTAATTGCTAGATCATAGGGTAGTTCTATTTTTACTCTTTGAGAAACCTCCTTACTATTTTCCAGAGTGGCTGCACCAGTTTACATTCCCACCAACAGTGTGTGAGGGTTCCTTTTTCTCCACATCCTCACCAACACCTGTTGTTTCTTGTGTTGTTCATTTGAGCCATTCTGTCAGGTGTGAGGTGATATCTCACTGTAGTGTTGATTAGCATTTCCCTGATGATAAGTGATGATGAACATATTTTCATGTGTCTGTTGGCCATCTGTATGTCTTCTTTGGAGAAATGGTTGTTCATGTCTTCTGCCCATATTTTTTGGATTATTTGTTTTATGGGTGTTGAGTTTCATAAGTTCTTTATATTTTTTTGGATGCTAACCCTTCATCAGATATGTCATTTGCAGTATCTTCTCCCATTCTGTAGGTTGCCTTTTAGTTTTGTTGATTGTTTCCTTTGCTGTGCAGAAATGTTTTCTTTTGATGTAGTCCCAATAGTTCATTTTTGCTTTTGTTTCCCTTGCCTCAGGAGACATATCTACAAAGTTCCTATGGCTAACGTCAAAGAGGTTACTGCCTGTGCTCTCCTCTAGGATTCTGATGGTCAAGTCTCACATTTAGGTCTTTAATCCACTCTGAATTTATTTTTGTGTATGGTGTAAGAACATGGTCCAGTTTCATTCTTTTGCATGCTGCTCTCCAGTTTTCCCAAAACCATTTGTTGAACAGACTGTCTTTTTCCCATTGGATATTCTTTCCTGTTTTGTCAAAGATTAATTGATCATAGAGTTGTGGGTTTATTTCTGGGTTTTATATTCTGTTCTATTGATCTATGTGTCTATTTTTGTGCCTGTACCATAATATTTTGATTACTGCAGCTTTGTAATATAACTTGAAGTCCAGAATTGTGATGCCTCCAACTGTGCTTTTCTTTTTGAGGATTGCTTTGGCTATTTGGGGTCTTTGTGGTTCTATACAAATTTTAGGATTGTTTGTTCTAGTTACGTGAAAAATGCTGGTGGTATTTCGATAGGGAGTGCATTAAATGTGTAGATTACTTTGGGTAGTATAGACATGTTAAAAATATTTGTTCTTTCAATCCATGCGCACGGGATGTCTTTTCACGTCTGTCATCTTCAATTTCTTTCACCAAAGTTTTATGGTTTTCAGAGTATAGGTCTTTCACCCCTTTAGTTAGGTTTATTCCTAGGTATCTCATTATGTTGGGTGCAACTGTACAAGGGATTGTTTTCTTAATTTCTTCCTCTGCTGCCTCATTATTGGTGTATAGAAAGGCAACAGATTTCTGTACATTGACTTTGTATCCTGTGACTTCACTGAATTCGCGTATCAGCTCTTGCAGGTTTTGGGTGGAGTCTCTCATATTTTTTTATATAGAGTATCACGTCATCTGCAAATAGTGAAAGTTTTACTTCTTCCTTACCGATTTGGATGCCTTTTATTTCTTTTTGTTGTCTCATTGCTGTGGTTAGGGCTTCCAGTATTATGTTAAATAAATGTGGTGGGAATGGAAATCCTTGTCTTGTTCATGATCGTAGGGAGAGAACTCTGTTTTTGTCCATTAAGGACGATGTTAGCTGTGGGTTTTTCATAGATGGCCTTTATTATGTTGAGGTATGTTCCCTCTAGCCCTACTTTGTTGAAGGTTTTCATCATGAATGGTTGCTGTACTTTGTCAAATGTTTTTTCTGCGTCTATTGAAATGATCACATGGTTTTTATCCTTTATTTTATTGATGTGATGTATCACAATGATTGATTTGCAAATATGGAACCATCCTTGCAACCCAGGAATAAATTCCACTTGATTGTGGTGAATGATTTTTTTTAAATGTATTGTTGGATTTGGTTTGATAGTATTTTGTTGAGAATTTTTGCATCCATGTTCATCAGGGATATTGGCCTGTAGTTCTCTTTTTTAGTGGAGCCCTTATCTGGTTTTGGTATCTTGGTATCAGGGTAATGCTGGCCTCATAGAATGACTTTGGAAATTTTCCTTCCTTTTTTATTTTTTGGAATAGTTTAAGAAGAGTAAGTATTAAATCCTCTTTAAGTGTTTGGTAGAATTGGCCTGTGAAGCCATCTGGCCCTGGACTTTGGTTTGTTGGGAGTTTTTTGATTACTGATTCGATTTCTTTGCTGGTTATTGGTCTGCTCAAATTTTTTCCTGTTTTAGTTTTGATAGTTTATATGTTTCCAGGAATTTATCCATTTCTTCTAGTTTTTCCAATTTGTTGGCATATACTTTTTCATAATATTCTCTTAGAATTGTTTGTATTTTCATGGTTCTGGTTGTTATTTCTCCTCTCTCATTTGTGATTTTATTTGTTTGAATCTTTTCTCTCTCTTTTTCTTTATAAGTCTGGATAGACGTTTATCAATTTTACTGATTTTTTTTTTTCAAAGAACCAGCTCCTGGTTTCATTGATCTGTTCTACTGTGGGTTTTGTTTTTTTTTTTGGTTTGCTTTTTAGTTTCTATATCATTTATTTCTGCTCTAGTCTTTATTATTTCCTTCCTTCTGCTAATTTTAGGTTTTGTTTGTTGTTCTTTTTCCAGCTCCCTTAGGTATATGGTTAGGTTGTTTATTTGAGGTTTTTCTTGCTTCTTGTGGTAAGCCTGTATTGCTATATACTACCCTCTTACAGATGCATTTGCTGCATCCCAAAAGCTTTGGATGGTTGTGTCTTCATTTTCATTTGTTTCCATATACTTTTATTTCTTCCTTTATTGTTTAGTAGCATGTTATTTAATCTTCATGTGTTTGTGGTCTTTCCAGATATTTTTTTGTGGTTGACTTCTAGTTTCATAGCATTGTGATAAGAAAAAAATGCATGGTGTGACTTTGATTTTTCTTGACATTATTGATGATTGTTTTGTGGACTAATATGTGATCTATTCTGGAGAATGATCCATGTGCACTTGAAAAGAATATGTGTTTTGCTGTTTTAGGATGGAATGTTCTGAATATATCTGTCAAATCCATCTGTTCCAGTGTGTCATTCAAAGCCATTGTTTCCTTGTTGATTTTCTCTTTAGATGATCTGTCCATTGATGTAAGTGGGGTGTTTGAACACCCCCTTACTGAACATCCCCTACTATTACTGCCTTATTATTGATAAGTTCCTTTATGTTTGTTTTTAACTGTTTTATGTATTTGGTGGTCCTATAGTGGGTGCATAAATATTTACAATTGTTATATCTTCTTGTCGGATTGTCCCCTTTATTATTATACAGAGGACCTGAACTTTGAACCAGAGGCCTGCATGATAAGACAGAGCCAGTAATGTGACAATCTGGGTGCAGAACATTCCAGGCAGAGGTTGAAGAGAGAAGCAAGGGGTTTTGAGGGCCGGGGGAATAATTGGGGCTTTGATTTAAATTACGTTAGGAAGACATTGGAGGGTGTAGAGGAGAATGACAATATCTGATTTTCACTTTAAAAAGATCATTCTCTGGCTGCTGTGTGGGGAATGCATTGTGGAGCTACAGTGAAAGCAGGGAGACCTTTTAGGAGGCTTTTGCAGTAGTTCAGGAAAGCAATGTCGAGATGTTACTTTGAAAGAAGGGTTTCTCTTATGCAGTCAATCAAAAGCTTATGGGGAAAGGAGTTGTCATAGTATTTGTCATCTCTCTTATCCCCTGAACAATGATTGCCACACCAGGTGCAGACACTTGACTACAATGATTTCTAGTCTTAGGAGATTAGTCTCAGCCCTAGATCACTTTAAAATGGCTAAAGTTCAGCTCCACCTTGGTAGACCACAAGACAACCTGGTGAACCTTCAACCCACAATTGGCCACAGAAGAGAGGAGGGGTGGGAGGTGTTCCCCTAAGGGTTCATTGACAAGAACCTTGAGGGATGCTAGTATGAGAGAGATGGCAAATTATAGAATGAGATAGGTGTAAAAAGAGGAGAAAGACCAATCAAGAGGGACAGATATGGTATTCCCCTACAAGCTACAAAGGGACCTATGATTAAGCAAGTCGATATAATTCTCAGTGGTGGACAGAAGGGGACTAAAAGAAAAGGGTAAGGGAATGGGAGAGAAGGAGGAAGCAGTCTCCTGTGAGGTCCTAAACGTGACCATTCTGGGAAATTAGGAGATGAACTGTTGGGTGGAAAAGACTGTAACTCTGCAGTCCTGTTCTATTCACATTAAATTCCCTCTTCTCCCACCCTATCCCCCAACCCATCATGGGTGCAACAGATTAAAGATAGAGCAAGAGCTAAATTAGGCTTTAATTTTACACAGGAATTTACAGTTTACAAATAAGTGACCTTGTTCGTCACACACATTCCACATGGTAGGTTTTTTATCCTCATGTAGCACATGAGGAAAATGGGGTCCAGAGAAGTGAAATGACTTACCCAAGGTCACACAGCTAGTAAATATCAGAACCAAGTTTATACTTTAGGCCTACGGAGCTTCCGATTTTATTGTATCCTATTCTTTTCTCCCTGGGGTCCAGGATAACCTGAACTGGGCCAGGACTATGAGTTCCACTCTGCTTTGGACCCTGATCTTAGTAGCTGAGGACCTTACAGGAAAAGGTGAGGCATAAACTTCTATATCAGAGAGTTCTGCTGTAGAGTGGAGGCTCTTTTTGTTTCCTGTTGCAGAACATATTCCTCACACTTGGGGCTGTTCTGAACCCAGGAGTCTAGAAGTTACAGAGACAGCCACCCTGGAAGAGACCAGGATTAGTGGTGACAGTGTTCCCATCATTCATTCATTCATTCATTCACTCCCTACAAGCTTCCTCAGGGCCAGCCCTGTGCTAGGTATTCAGGGATTCAGACAAATCAGGCACATTCCCTGCCCTTGAGTAACTCACAGCCAAGTGGGTGGGAGGGGAAGCCACATGCACATATCATCACAATTCCATGTAAGTGCTATTGGAAAGTATAAAACCCTGTGGACCTGAGCAAATGGAGTAATTGGTTGCTGGGAGTGTGGATGCATTGTCATGAGGGCCTTCATGAAGGAAGCAGCATTTAGAACAGGACTTGAAGGATGAAGTTGTTCATGAGGAAGACAAGAGGGCAAAGAGCACGGCAGGTAGAAAGAAGAGCATAGAAAAGGGCAAGGAGGTATAAAAGCATGTGGTTTGTGGAAGTGTATAGTCTGGCTGGAGAGCGGAGTAAGAAATGAGTCTGGAACAGGGGTAGGGGCCAGATTATGGACCTTGTACGTCATGTGAAGGAACTTGAACTTTATCCAGAGCCCAGTGGGGAGCCATTGAAGGGGCTTAAAGAGAAGGGTACCATAGTCAGATTTATATTTCAAAATGTTATTTTACCTGTTGAGTGAAAAAATAGATTGGGAATGGGACTGGGGGAGGTTAGACAAAACTAGAGACAGAGAGGCCAGAGCAGATTGGAGCAGTGGCCTTTGGGACAGAAAAGGAAAGGACCAACATATGAACTATTTATATGGTAAAACCAAAGTCAATGATAGGATGAATCCAAAGTTTCTGGCCTATGCAACTGGGTGAATAACAGGGCTATTAACTGAGGTCAGGAACAGAGGAACCGGCATGATTGGGGGTAGAGGGAAGGAGAGTCTTCCTTTTGTAATGAATCACAGTTTTGAACTTGTTGGATTTGAGGGGTCTGTGGAGAATCTGTTCAGAGCTGTCCAGAAGGCAGTGTGGTAGACCTACAGAAGCAAAGTCACACAGAAGCAAATATGGTCCCTGTCCTTGAGGATCTTACAGTCTAGTGGGCAATAGAGTGGCCAGCATAAAAAGACAAATCAGGAGTTGTTGAGAGAAATAGGGAATCATGTTGAAAGCGTGAAAAAGAGAGAACACAAGCTAAAAAGGGGATGGGAGCATAAAGCTGGTTGCTGGGTGAGAAGGTGGGAGGTCTAAGCGGGGTGGTTTTGGAGGCAAGCTGCAAAGGCAGACCTTGTCCAGACCCGAGGAGTCCTCAGCAGTAAGTGGCCAGGACGGACCTTACTCTCTCCAGCAGCCTCTCTGCTGTGCTTGCAAGTGCTATGACCAGCCCTTGCCCTGCTATCTGAGGGCAAGCCTGGAGACTTTTCAAACTTTCTTTGCCTGGTTTCTCTGCTCCCTCTCATCCCCTGGCCAGTCCTGTGCCACAGGCCCAAGGCTGGGGCCAGTCATGAGAGCACGTTCTTCACATTCCAGCCTCCCCCAGCCCTATCAGCTAGGACACACAGAGCCTTATTCACAGCCTGACCCTCCTGGCCTCCAGAGTGGGCCCTCACCACCTCCACGTGGAGCCCCAGCTGGGGTTTTGCCAACACAGACTGTGGCCACTGTGGGAAGCAGGCTTTTCTGATTCCTCAAGAGCTTATTTCTCTGCATCTTAGGGTTTCTCTGCTGGGATGGGGTGCAGTGGGTCCGGCCACTAGTATGTGCATGAATATGCATGTATGTCCTATACACTCAGCCAACTTCCTCTAGGCTAGGCCTAGAATAGGGGCTGTGTGTGGCGGGACACGGGTGGATAAGACACAGGCTGGGTCCTTAGAGGAGGTCACAGTCCAGTATGGAGACATCTGGATAATGAAGGGCACTGTGTGGGCTGAGTCTGGAATCATCCTGCCACCAGGTCCTAAATTGGAGCATTGGTGTCATGATGCCACTTTTAAACCCCATCCCGGAGGCCTGGGAACATGTGTTCATGTTCAGGGTGTGATGTCTGCTGAGAGGGGGTGCTACAGCCCTGAGGAATGCCAGTCTTTTTCCTGGAAAGGGGAAAGGAGACCTGATTTAGAGTAAGACCGACCCACACAGGCATTCTGGGCCTAACCATGTGACTTTGACCAATTCTTTGCTGGTCCTCCAATTCTTTGTTGCCTATAATGATAAGAGAGTCCTTGACAATTCTCATCCTCCCATCACAGGGAGGAGGGTAAGGGACAACCCCAGCTGGGAAAGGGCAAAGGAAGACATGATCTCTAGAAGGTCTTTGTAGAACACAGAGTCTGGGACAGCCTTGTGAGGAATCCCCAGAGGGTCTACTTCCTTTGTCCCCTCTCTGAAGGTACAAGCTGTCCCATGCTAGCTAGGAGTGTGGCCCCAGAACGCCTGACTGTCCTTTCCTAGCCACCAGGACTATGGTGGTCTCATATCTACTCACCAACCCCCCCAGAAGAGTACCTGACCTGTAGCCTCAGGAATGCTGATCTACATATCATTTTATAACTCCTCCCATGACAAAGTCCTGCTGCCTTGAACTCTTTTCACCTTAATTCCTTCCTGCCTGTTGTGGAAGGGTCTCCTTTCCTCTTCTCTCCCCATTTCTCACCTGGCCAGCAGGGTTGTTCCAGGCCCAGCCCTTTGCCTTCTGTCCTTCCTTACTGTCCTTCTGCCTCCACAGCAGGCAAGAGAGCTTGAGCCAGGGAGGAGAGTGAGCAGCTGCAACCCCCAGGGGTTCTCTGGATAATCTCAGGAATGTCATATCCCTAAGTCTTGACTTTCCCACCAGCCAACAGGGACCCTCCTTCCTGCCCACAGCTTGAGAGTCCTTCCAGGAGAGGGGCCTTGGATGGGGCGAGCGCAGGGAAAGACTGAAGGGGAGAGACACAGTGGTTCCAGGGTGGAGCAAAGCCTCTTTTCCAGACTCTGCAACTAGTTCAACAAGGGTTGGGAGAAGGGGTGGGGAGAAAAGAGGGGAATCACCTAAACAGTCCACTTCCTGAGCCTCAGGGTAGTAACATCAGGTTTCCTACTGTCTTTTTACTTCCAGAGGATGTTCCCAAGTCCACGCTCTCCTCAGGCAGGTAAATCTTATTTTTCAGATCAGGAAACTCAGAGCACAAACCGTGGGCCCAGGATCACCTAGAGCAACCAATCAACTATCTTCAAATTTAACTCAGACTTACTGAGCACCTACTCTGTGGCAGGCCCTTTCATATATGTCCTCGTTGCAATCAATTGTGAAGTAGAGAATATTCTCCCCATGTTGTACATGAGGAAACTGGGGCTCAGAGAGGGGAAGTAGAGGCTGACCCTGGGCTAGCTGATTGGTGTCCTATTTCCAGCAGCTACTGGATTATATCATTATACCATATTCTTCTCCCAAGGTCCGAGGGTGACCCAGGCCCGGGCAGAGGAGAGTCCAGGGAAAGTCAGCCCACACCAATTTCCAGGACCTCAAACCCCATTCCCCAAGTGCAGGGCTTCCTTTCTTCTACCCCTTGGCAACCCCAGCCTTGGAACTGCCAGCTGAACTGGACTTCAAGGTCCCTGGTTGCAGCAACAGCAGCTTGAGGGGTGGGCCAGAGAGGTGGGGGTCAAGGAGCTCCATTCCTCCACCCCTCTGTGAAACCTCTGACCCCACATCCCAGCGTAGGCCACTTAAGCTCTGCTCCCTGTTATTGTTCTTAGTGACTTGGAAATGCAGGCCAGGCCCTGGCTCCCAGAGCTTGTCAAGCCTCCAGCTGTCCTCAGGCCCTACTGGCTGCTGAGAGGACCAACCTCCAGGGCAGGCTCATTCTCCTGAGCCTGAGCTCCCTTCCCCTTCCCCAGGGACCTTGAGTAGAAATCACTGACATTTGGGGAGCAGGTTTTTTTTTTCCACTTTGCTTGGAAGTTCAAAGAACTATATATGAAAAATGATGAGAGTGGCAGAGCTGGGGAGACTCTCAGAGATAAACCAGTCTAACATAGTCATTTTATAGGTGGAAAACTGAGCAGAGATTATATAAACATAGTGGATAGAACATGGACTTTGGACCCGGATTACATGGGTTTAAAATCCCAATAATAGCTGTGTGACCTTGGATAAGTTTCTTAACATTGTTCTGTGTTTCAGTAAAATGAGGATGATGGGAATAATAGCCTTGCAGTTCTTGTAATGATAAACTGAGTTAATATATGTGAAGGGCACGGAACAGTGTCTACCACATAATGTGTGCTCTATAAATGTTAGCAATTAATATTAGTTTTAACTTTCTGTAGTGCTTTGGAGGGAAAAAACCAACCTGGCATTGCCAATCCACAACCTTTTCCAGTTACTTCTGCCTTCACCAGCCATATTGTCAGATATGTCTTCCACCACCACCCCCCACCAGCCCCCACTCATACTCCTTTTGGTGCCAATGAAACTAAAGGTAAAGTAAGAATTAGTGTCCAAGACATAAGTTAGACACTCCCCTTCTCACCTCCCCACTGCCCATCTCCATCTCTCCTAGTTCCCAGAACAAATATTGTCCAATCTCTTGATGACTTGATCAAACAGTACAAATTGTGCTGAAATGGGGCAACTGGGAGAGAGGGACAAGGGCTAGGAGTTCAGATCAGGCAAATTCTGGAGGTCCCCATCTCCATCTCCAGGCTGGGCCCACTTTTAAGATTGTTCTGGCTATGCTGTTGCAAGAAGTACCAGGGACTCCAGTTTAGCCATTCCTTTGCCTTGAAGACTAGGTGGGAATTGCCATGCACTGGTGCTAGATAGACTAAAATTGTTAAGCAAACAGTTTCATGCCCTGGCATTTTCTGGACTGAATCAGTCATACTCACCAACAGGGCACTTGGGGGTTGTGAGTATGAAAAACTCTCATTTTATATCCACTAGACAGTAAGTTCCATGAGGTTAAAGACCCACAACTATTTTATTAACCATTATCTATCCCCTCAGGGCCTGATGCATAGTAGGCCCTGAATAAATATTGCTTGGTAATGACTGAAGGAATGAATTCCTCAAGGCTATTCCCAGCTTAAGGAAACCTCCCATTTTCTTCAAGATAACAATAAATAAACATGTCAACAGTCCTTGCTGTCATTATTTCATGCATTCCTCACTACAACCTTGTGAGGTAGGAATTATGATTTTCCCCAGTGTACAAATAATAAAAATGGTTAATACTCACTAACTGGGTGCCAGGTGTTTTATACATGTCAACTCAGTTAAGCCTCGTAACAACTTTATGAAGTGGGTACTATTATTAGCTCCATTTCACAGAGCAGGAAACTAAAGCTCAGAGGGGTGAAGTACTTTTCTCAAAGTCACACAGCTAGAAAGTTGTGGCTCAGAGAGTGAAGGGCTTGACTCCTTGTTTTGTTACTCTAGGGACCCTGGTTTTTTCACTGCATCAAGAGAACACTAAGTAAAGTCGAACTCCCACACACAAATTTGCAAGTTTCTAATTTTGACCCTTGCTCCCATAACTGTACACATCCAATTTCTACATCCAGGGCAAGTCCCCTGGTTCTCTGTGCCTCCTCTTTCTCCTGTCTCCAACCTTACCCCTCCTTGAAGAAGCCTCCCTCCTTTTCTCCATAGATCATCTCTTCAGATTCTGATCCAATTGTGCATCTACCATGTGTTGGGCTTGTAAATCCATTATTTCCTTGGCAATTCCACTAAGTCTTATCCACTGAGGAAAGATGGCTTGCCCAAGACCACTCAGCTTAGATGTGGCAGAGGTGTGCACTACATCCAAGCCAGTCTGACTCCATGTCCAGTGTTCTTTCTGCCACACCCAGCTGCCTTCTGTTCTGAGCCAGGAAACTCCTCCCAGAAAGCTTTCTAGATCACCAAGAAACCTACTCAAAACTCTCTTTAAGTCCATGTTTTGTCAATAACATTAGCACACCTGTTCTTTTACTTCAGCCCATTGACCTGGGCCTCACAAATTTGTGACATATGCCAGCATCTAGGCAATTTACAATTAGCCACACAAGGAGAAGCCATAGTGTGGATTTTTCACCCATGTCAGGAGCCAGTGCCCACCACTCAAGTTGACTAAGCTGTGGAACTACAAAGAGAGGTCCTGAGGGTGAAGACTCCTTCTATGGGGTATAAGACCTTGCCCTGTCCTCTCTAAGTGGTTTTTCCATGACCTGGGAGAGTATGTCATAGTTCCTTTCTTTGGGTCCAGTAATTGAGAGGGGACCATATGTACAAGTCTCAGATGTACAAGTATACACCTACCACTTACACACACACAACACACACACACACACACACACACACACACTGGTTAAGGGACTCATGGCAGTATCCTGGGTGGTGCAGTCAGTTAAGCATCTGGCTCTTGGTTTTCACTCAGGTCATGATCTCGGAGTTGTGAGATTAAGCCCCGTGTTGGACTCCATGCTCAGTGGGGAGTCAGCTTGGGACTCTGTCTCTCTCTCTCTCTCTCCCTCTGCCCCCCTTTTCTCTCTCTCAAATAAATAAATAAATCTTAAAAAAAAAAGAAACAGGCTATTGGAGGAGGTGGTGAGCTCTACATCACTGGAGGTATGCAAAAATGTCTAGCCATCCTTTTGGCAAGATGTGATAGGACTCCTACATGGAATGTGGGAATGGCATCCAGAAGCATTTAAGAGTTTCTATACACTCATATGCTCTCCTGAATTCTCTACACTCCTTCCTGCCCCTCTCACAATGAATACACTCTACATGTGGAAAATGGGTCTTGCTTGAGACAATAAGGGCCAAGGCCTGGAAAAGTAGAGACATCCTGGAGGCTGGGAGTACAACTGCTGAATCACCCAGTTACCATCACACTTTCACCCTATATCCTGCCAGGCTGATTCTGGACAAAGACTGCGAAGTTGTGAGTTCGCCTGGGGACAGAAAGAGCCCCAGGGGTGAAGAAGCACGCATGAGTATGTGTGCTCACATGAGTGTATATATGTACATAAATATGAGCGGGCGGAGGGAGTGTGAAAGCACACACACCCATATGAACAGGTGCCTAGGAGCCAGGTATAAGAACAGCCACATACAAGTCCCATGCACACTGTGGCAGTGAATTCATAGGAGACAGTGCTTGAGAATATGTCCTTGGGTGAATCAGGAGAGCCCTTGTGCACATATGCACTGATATGCATGACTAAGTATGTGAATATAGTGACTGGGGAAAAGTGTGGTGTCCCTTGTTGGACCATGACTGGATGGTTAAACTCTCTGAGGCTTCCCAGCTTACAAAGGACTTTTCTCTCCATAATTTGCTTTGCCTCCCATAGAAGCTCTGCAAGTAAGTGAGACAGGGTTATTACCATGTGTGGTTATATGTGACACGTGTGTTAAAGTCCCACCTGATATTGCCCTTGGATTCTACTGCAGACAAGTTGTGTTTGGATTTGGCCACAGGGAAGGAAGGAGATTATGGTCTATTACATAGACCATGTGTGGACCCGGCTGTGTCCTGACTGCCCCACCTGTGACCTTGGGCACAGCTCTTTCCATCTTTGGGCCTCATCCATAGTTTAGAGGGAGGGAAGGGGGAGGAACAGGTGACCTCTATGGGCCTTTCCATCTCTGACATTGTATGACTATCTGGTATAAGAGAAAAGAATTGAAAGACAGCAGGGAGTATTGACCCTCTCAAAGTCACCTAGAGGTCATGGCTTAGATAGAGCTCCAGCCAGATTCTCCACCTTCCAGGTCAGTGCCCTCCAGGAACAGATATGCCCACCTGATACAAAGAGAGTTCCATGAAAGAGGATCCAAATTCTGGTCACTTGTTATGTGCATTAACACCATGCTAAGTGCTGGAAGGGAGCAAAAGGACACATCGAAGGAGTCCTGTGTGTGTGCATGTTTGAGTGTGAGGCTGGAGTGCGGACCCATATGCATGCTCGGTTTTGGTAAGAGCCCATTGATACCTTTCTGGCCCCTGCCAGCCTGTGGGGAAGACACATCAGCCACATATGAAACTATTTATACTGGGTTCATCTCACATCCGAAGGTCTTATCCCTTGGCTGCCCCTAACCCCAGTGCAGCTCAAGCAGTCCTGGGCCCTGGCCTGGCATCTTGCTACCTTCTCAGTATCCCTGGCTTCTGAGGTAGCACTCTTCAGCTCCCAAATGGGTTGCTTCTGGTCCTAGATTCACGCAGGGCCAGAGTATAGAGTGCTGAAGGGAAATTGTGGCTAAGGAGCAGATAAGACCTGAGCTCTCAACCCTGGAGTTTCCAAATATGGAATAATCCTTGTTCTTTGCCTGGTGCCCCCCCCCACTGTGTGTCATTTGGAAACCTATTTCCAACAAGTCATGTGTTGACCACCTACCTACTCCATGCCAAGCACCTTAAAGACACCAACTCCCCAAATCCTCATGACATCTCTGTGAGGCAGGCACTGATTAGTATCATTTTTTTAGATAAGAAAACGGAGGCTCAGAGAGGACTTGCTCAAAAGCACACAGCTAGTGTGTGTGTGTGTGTGTGTGTGTGTGTGTGTGTATCAGGGGGGTGGAATTCAAACCTACGTTTCTCTGCTTCCCCCCCCTTCACACCTCTTCAGCTGATGGAGAGCACCATATAGTATGGGATGGTAGGGGGCTCGGTTTCTCCATTAGGACCACAAGAAGGTTGAATGAGATGATCTAAAAGATCCCTTTCAGCTATGGCAGACTCTGCTACAACCTGCCCCTCTCTGCACTCAGCTCTCCCACAGTCAGGCAACTGCTCACAAGGGGGCCTGGCTCAGAAAGGGAGGGTGACTCAGAGTAGCCCAGAAGGCCTGCCTCTCTGACCAGGACCTCAAAGCAGTAGCATTGGAAAAGTAGCATGTATGTGGGTCTGTCAGGCTGCCTCTTAGCCCTGAGATATAACCATGTGTTGATTCACATCTGCCACAGCCCTGTGTGTGGGAGGGCATGCATATGTACCTTTGTGCCATGTGCATGATTTTGTATACCTACGTGATTTGGTGTATGTGCCTAGGTCTGTGTGTGTCTGCATGCATGTGCATGGGACGGTATCTATTTGTGTACATGTGTGCCTGTCTCTGTATGTGTATGCAGGCATACATGCGTGAGTTTACATGATAGTGGATGTACGCTGTATGTGCATGTGCATGTGCATGTGTTTGTCCTGAAATGCATGTGTGTGCACACTTGAATGGTGTGTCTATGCACCTGAGTGTGTAACTATAAACATATACACATGTGTACATCCTGTGTTTGTGGAAATGCATGAGAGAATGTGTGTGTGTGTGTGTGTGTGTGTGTGTGTGTATGCCAGTGTCTAGGACTGGGATAGAGGTCTCCAAGCCTTCTGGGGGTGGATTCTCCTGCCCTAACAATTTCTAAGAGGCTGAAATGGGCAGGGAGTGTTTGCTGGGAGTCTGAGAGACTGAGGTAATGAATGCAAAGTGATTCCAATCCCTGCCAAGCACCCAGAATGGTTAGCCGGAGTAGAGGACAGTGGTGCCAATCAGGTGTCAAATCTCACAGATATTTTTGCTTCCCTGTTGCCTTGTCCTTATCATTAGATCCATCTCCCATCATCTCCTCCCCACCCAGCCTCATTGCCATCGCAGCCACCTTCCTGGCCTCAGCATCACCACTTGGGCCCTTCCACACCGGAGTGGAAGGCTGCTGGAGTGCATTTCTTAAAAGTGTCCACTGAATTATATCCCTACTTCACTGAATTCCTCCTGATCCCCTAAAACAACAGTCTCTGGACTTTGGAATTTCACAGATGAGAAAGACAATTTTTAAATAAATACATAAGGGAACAGAGCACTGCAAACTTTTTATTTTGCTGAGGACAGATATTTTTAAAGTCTCTTACTCTTGAACCCCACCTCATTGGAAAGACGTAATAATCTCCAAATAAAGAATAGTCTTTTGAATTGAATTAATTTAGCTTTCTGAAAATTGTACTACATTATTCCCACTTTTCTCCCATTTCACTGCAGATGGGTGAGAATCTCATTTAGGACCCCCACTAGGTAAAGACCACAGCCCCATGGATCAGTTGCAGACCCTATGGGAGGCAGCCCCATTCCCCCCTCTCTAGCATCTCTTCCCTCAGACCCTGTACTGGAGGCACCCCGCCCCCCCAACTCTGCCAGGCACGCCTGGAATGCCCTTCCCCGCTTTTTGGACTGACAAAGTCTTCCTTCAAGCCTCAGGCCCAGCCCAAATGTGACCTCCGGTGAAACCTTTCCAAGTCCCTTCTGGTGGAAGTGATTTTTCCTTCCAAGGGTCCCAGCCTTCTCTTCGTCCTGTTTTACAATCAGGCTAGTTATTTAAAAGTTTCCCTACTGAATTAAACTGTGGGACGCCACATAGTGTCAAGAGAGTTATGGACTTAGGAGTTCAGATCCCAACTCTGCCAGGCATATCTGAGTGACCTTCCTTAATCTTTTACAGTGTCCCTTCCGCATCTATAAAAACAGGAAAACAGTGGGTTTTGGTAAAGATTACCACCACAGTTAATGAACTGAAAGTGCCTCTGTCTGATACATAGCAGATACTAAATAAATATCAATTTCTAGGATCTTGAGAGCAGAAATTATGCCCTGCACATCCTTGTGGGTCCTGTTGTGCTCATGTATTCCCCATGTCCAAGATATAGTAGGCATTCAACAAGTATTTACCGACCATCTAGCATAGTATCTAGCATATAGTAGGTGCTTGATAAAGATCTGTCACTTTTCCTACCTCCTCTTTGAGGACAGAAGCCATGTCCCTTTTTGTCTTCATGTAACTCCTATGGTGCCTAGCACAGAGCTTGATATATGTTGATGGAAACTAGTAATAGTAATCATAATAATAGTTACTGTTACTCAGATGGATGCTCTATGCAAGACATCACGCTAGGAACTTAACACACATTATCTCTTTTATTTGCAAACATTTAGTATGTAAACAAAAATACCAACCTCATCGCCTTATTGAGGTTGGTACCCCTACTGTCTTCATTTTAAAGCTGAGGAAACTGAGGCTCAAAGGGGCTAAGAATCTTGCCTTTGTGGCAAGGCCTGGGAAGCAATGGAGGCAAGTTTTATGATAGGCAGCTAGCCTACTTATTTTTATGGGAAAGCAGCAGACATTTACAGAGCTGGTTAAGTGACAAAAGCAAGACTTGAATCCAATTCTTTCTAGCTCCAAGGTAGTCTCAGAAGCCCATCTGCCTTCCACCTGGCACACAGTGGTCCCCGGCTGCCTCTGTCCCCTCTGAGCCCTTCTGAGTGGAGTGGGCTGGGTCTGGGCAGCCACTTACCTTCACTTTCCTGAAGCAAGCCCAGAAAACGTCCAGCAGAGGCATGGTGGGGTGCAGGGAGCTGGCAGGGTCAGGCAGAGTTCTGCCGGGCACAGGCCTCTTTCTCTCTAGGGACTAGACTAGAGAGGATGCGGGCCTCCGTGAGAATCAGCCCTGGCCCTGTGCTCCATCAGCCGCACCGGGCACACCAGTGAGGGGAGACGCACAGAGCAGCCTGGCCTGAGCTCAGTTTGCCTCCTCTTCAGGCGCCTCCCAGAGGGCCCCAGGGAGGGAAGTAGGAAGGGAGGGAGGGAAGGAGGGAGGGAGAGAGAGGCTAGCTAAGGAGGAGGGACCAGGAGGCGGGTCACTGATTCAAACTCGGCACCGTTAACCAGTTGGCTGGGAGTGGAGAGCAATGCCAGTTGAAATTCCTTGAACATTACAGTTCCCAGGCTTGGAGAGTCCGGCCTGCCTGCCGGCTCACCCGTCACTCTGCCACCGGCACTCTGGCATGCATTCCTTCTTGCCTCCTGCTGAATGACACACCAGCTCTCCCTGGGGGCCACTGGGGACAACCAAGACCACACAGGTGCTGTGGAAAGAGAGCGCAGCAAGGGGAACTTTCAACCCAGGCAGGACCTAGGCCAAGTGTGAAGGCGGTTGGTGGAAGCAGAAAAGCTATGAGCCTGGGGAACTTTCTCAGACATGAGACTCTGGGCCCTTGGTCACTGGGTCATTCTCCAACCCCCACTTTAAAGTTAAGAATCGTGAATCACTCTGGCACCTTGGGGAGGCACCTTCCTTTCTGGACCTCAGTTTTCCTGGCTGTGCAATGACAGGCAGGGTCACAGGTGTCTACGTCTCAAGTATGTATGACTCCTGTTTGGAGTTAGGTACAGGGCAAGTCTAGAAGAAACTGCATTCTGGACAACAATTACAGCTCCTCTCAGAACTCCTGTGTGGCCCATAAGAGGTCAGGTAATGTTCCAAAGCCAATCTGAGCCCACAAAGGCCATTTCATTGATTTGCCTGCCTCAGGGCATCATAACTCTTGCCCGCCTCAGATAACCTGGGTGGATGCCATTTTCTGAACATCTGAGGAGATGATAGCTTTCCTCCTTTATCTAGTCCCATGCTCAGAAACCTGAGCATTCCAGGCTGAACTTCTGGATCTGTTCAGCCTAGAATGCTCAGGTTTCTGTTCAGCCTGGAATCTGAACTTGAACCTCCTGGAAACACTGAAGTCAGTTCTTTCAGCAAAAATAAAGTTAGCACTAGGCAGTTCTAGAGGTTTTATGGGCAGGAAGCCATTAAGAAGCAGTGATTCTCCCCTCCCCCAAGCCTCAGCAGGCAGGGTGCTGTGGCTGGCAGCCAAAAGCCTCCTAGGAACCCCATGGCAAAGGGCCAGGCGTGAGTCTCTCGGGGCATGTGTCATCACAAGGCCCAGAATAACTTACTCCCCCTGGCCTCACTTCCCTTTCAGAGACCCCAGCTGGTCAGGCAAAGGACCAAATCCTGGGACCCTTTGAGGATGCCTCTGCTTCTTTGAGGACTTTCTTCATTACTGGTTTGGTCCAGAGGTTTGTCCCTAGAGTCTGTGAGAATCTTTCCAGCTCTGCTTACAATTTACTCTGTGGCCCTCTGTTTCCCCATTTGTCTCCTGGGGAGCTTACGATAACTGATCTCTCATCTTCTCTCTAGCCCTGACCTCTGGGGTGCCTCAGATGGTCTGTTCTGTTGGGCCCTGTCAGGATGACAGTCAGCCATAGATAAGACAAGTGGCTCCTTCCCACTCACCTCCAGCTGGACACAGTCTTATAAGGCAAAGCCCCCTGTATGGGGCAGAAGGGTAACATGAAGACGCAGAGCAGAGTAGTGTTCCCTCCTTTGAGTATATGCCCTCTTCCCCCACAGCCAGAGACCTGAAGATGGAGAACCATGAAACAACTGTTGGAGGAGAGGCTCTATGGCAGGAGAACAGACCTCCTAGGATGGCCCCATGACCTCTGGAGTCCATCTCCTTCTTTAGATTCAGGCCACTGCGAGGAGGTGGCTTTGGCCATTCACTCTAGAGGTGAGAGTGCACAATACACTGACCGGAGAGACCAGGAGAATGGTTTCAGTTCCAGGCTTCTCACACCAGTTTAGCCTTGAGGATATTAGAAAACAGTAATAAGCCCATGAACTCTGGAGGTAGACTGCCTGGATTCAAATCCCAGCTTTGTTACTTTCTAAATGGGTGACCTCGGGCTTGCTGTGGCCTTAGTTTTCCCATCTGTAAAATGGGGAATAATAATAGCACCCAGCTAGTTGGGAGGTTTAAATTAAATGAGTTAAAGCATTTAGCATAGGTTTAGTATCGTGCCTGGCATAAAGTAAATTCTCAATAGATGTTATTTGTTATTACTGAAGAAGCTAAGGCTTTGGGACCAGACAGTCTTAGATTTGAATGCTGGCTCTGTTACCTTTTAGCAGGGTTCCCTTAGGAAACGCACTTCACTTCTCGCAGCCTGGTGCCTCATCTGTAAACTGTGGATTCACTGTTTACATAAGGGGACCACTGCTGGGAGTCAATGAGGTAACATCCATTTATACTTAGCATGCTCAGCACATAGTAAGTGTTCAATAGATATTAGTTCCCTTTTTCTCTCTTCCTGTCCTGGGTGTTCCTGACTCTCCCTGCTTCTGGTAAAGCAGAAGGAGCATTGATTTGGCATCATCCAGACCTGAGTTCCGATCCAAGCCCAGGCACTTTTTGACTGTGTAACCACCTAAGGCAAGTCACTTTATCTCTAGGACTCTGTTTCCCTGGCTGTAACATGGGGAGGAAGATAAAGATATTTACTCACCTCCCAGCCTTGTCATTAAGGAAGGAGGGACATGAAGAACCTGAAAATGTTGTGGGTTCTCTCAGTTAACATGAATTCTCCCTCCTCTCTTTCTTCTTTCTGCCTCCGACACTCCATAAGGACTCTGAATCTGTGAGCGCTTCCCTTGCCTCACACCGAATACCTCCCAAGATCAGAATAACAGACATGAAGCCTGCTTTCCTTGATGGTGGGTAGAGGGTGGTGGTTGGGAGGAAAGTCAGGGAAGGGGGTTGGCTGTATAGGAAGTGCAGCACTTAGGGCAAGGGAACAAGCAGGTGTGTGTGTGGGGGGGCTATCTATCACATTAACATTCACCAGGCCAGCTGCTTTATTTCCTTACCCAGGAACTGGCACTGCCTGTGATAGGGTGTCTTGTTTAAGGCCAGAATCACCAGTCCATGCCAAGGAACCCAGGTGAAGGAGAAGAAGAATCTTGGTACGGTTGAGACCTGTGAGTTAGGAAGAATGGCCTTCCTCTCAGGGTAACTGTGTCCATCCTTCTGCCAGATATTGCGCAGATCACAGTTGGAACCACTGGAAGGAGAAGCCTGTACCAAATGAAGACAGGAAGTCAGAGACATACCAGAACAGCGGTTCTCAAGCTTGATTGCTCTCCAGACACCTTTCCACTATTAAAAGTTATTAAAGACCAGAAATTTTATTTATGTGGGCTATATCTATGGATATTTACCATATTAGAAATTAAAACTGAGACATTTAATGAATACTCATTGATTTTATTCATTCAAAAAACATGCTTACAATTTAGACATGTTAACATAATGACATATTTTAGAACACGTCTGTATTTTATTTCATTTTAGTTTAATTCCAGTTAGTTAACATACAGTGTTGTATTAGTTTCAGGTGTACAATTTAGTGACTCAACACTTCCGTGCATCACCTGGTGCTCATCACAAGTGCCCTCCTCCTTCATCCCCATCACCTATTTCCCCCAGCCCCCACCCCCTCCCCTCTGGCAACCATCAGTTTATGCCCTAGAGGTAGGAGTCTGTTTCTTGGTTTGTCTTTCTCTCTTCTTTTTTCCTTTTGTTCATTTGTTTCATTTCTTAAATTCCACATATGAGTGAAATCGTATGGTATTTGTCTTTCTCTGACTGACTTATTTTGCTTAGCATTATACCCTAGCTCTATCCATGTCCTTGTATATGGCAATATTTCATTATTTTTAATGGTTGAATAATATTCCATTGTATATATACGCCCCTTCTTTATCCATTCATCAATTAATGGACACTTGAGCTGCTTCCACATCTTGACTATTGTAAATAATGCTGCTATAAACATAGGGGTTCAGGTATCTCTTTAAATTAGTATTTTTGTATTCCTTGGGTAAATACCCAGGGGTGTGATTGCTGGATCATAAGGTAATTCTATTTTCCACCTTTTGAGGAACCTCCATACTGTTTTGCAGAGTGACTGCACCACTTTGCATTCTAACAATACAAGAGGGTTCCCCTTTCTCCACATCCTTGCCAATACCTGTTGTTTCTTGTGTTGTTCATTTTAGCCATTCTGACAGGTGTGAGGTGATATTGCGGTGTAGTTTTGATTTGCATTTCCCTGATGATGAGTGATGTTGAGCATTGTTTCATGTGGCTGTTGGCCATCTGGATGTCTTCTTTGGGAAATGTCTGTTCATTTCTTCTGCTCATTTTAATTGGATTATTTGTTTCTTGGGTGATTTGTATAAGTTCCTTATATACATTGGATACTAACCCTTTATTATTGGATATGTCATTTGCAAATATCTTCTCTCATTCTGCAGGTTGCCTTTTAGTTTTGATGATTGCTTTCTATGCTGTGCAGTTTATTTTTACTCTTATTTCCCTTGCTCAGGAGACATATCTAAAAAAAGAAAATGCTGCTATGGCTGATGTCAGAGACCTTACTGCCTATGCTCTCTCTAGGATTTTTATGGTTTCAGGTCTCACATTTAGGTCTCTAACCCACTTTGAATTTATTTTTATCTATGGTGTAAGAAAGCTGTCTAGCTTCATTCTTTTGCATGTTGCCATCCAGTTTGCCCCAAACCATTTGTTGAAGAGACTGTCTTCCCATTGGATATTCTTTCTTGTTCTGTCGAAGATTCATTGATCATATGGTTGTAGGTTCATTTCTGGGTTTTCTATTCTGTTCTATTGGTCTATGTGTCTATTTTTTGTGCCAGAACCATACTGTTTTGATTATTACAGCTTTGTAATATGACTTGAAGTCCAGAATTGTGATGCCTCCAGCTCTGCTTTTCTTTTTCAAGATTGCTTTGGCTATTCAGGGTATTTTGTGGTTCCATAGAAATTTTAGGATTGTTTGTTCTAGCTCTGTGAAAAGTACTGTTGATATTTTGATAAGAACTATCTTAAATATGTAGATTGCTTTGGGTAGTATAGATATTTTAAACATATTTGTTCTTTCAAATCATGAGCATGGAATGCTGTTCCATTTCTTTGTGTCATCTTCAATGTCTTTCATTAGTTGTTTTATAATTATCAGAGTACAGGGCTTTCAACTCTTTAGTTAGGTTTCTTCCCAGGTATCTTATTGTTTTTGGTGAATTGTAAATGGGATCGAATCCTTAATTTCTCTTTCTGCTGCTTCATTATTGGTGTATGGAAATGCAACAGATTTCTGTACACTGATTTTGTATCCTGTGACGTTATTGAATTTGTGTATCAGTTCTAGTAATTTTTTGATGGAGTCTTTTGGGTTTTCTATATATAGTATCATGTCATCTGCAAATAGTGAGTTTCACTTCTTCCTTGCTAATTTGGATGCCTTTTATTTCTTTTTGTTCTATGATTACTGTGGCTAGAACTTCCAGTACTCTGTTGAATAAATGTGGTGAGAGTAGACATCCTTGTTTTGTTCCTGACCTGATGCTAGGTGACGGTTTTTCATAGATGGCCTTTATTATGTTGTGGATGTTCCCTCTAAACCTACTTTGTTAAGAGTTTTTATCATGAATCGATGTTTTACTTTGTTGAGTGCTTTTTCTGCACATACTGAAGTGATCATATGGTTTTTATCCTTTCTTTTATTAATGTGATGTATCACATTGATTGGTTTGCAAATATTGAAGGATGCCTGCAACCCAGGAATAAACGCCACTCGATTCTGGTGAATATTTTTTTAATGTATTCTTGGATTAAGTTTGGTGGTATTCTGTTGAGGATTTTTGCATCTATGTTCATCAGAGATATTGCCCTACAGTCTCTTTTTTTTGTGTGGTGTCTTTATCTGGTTTTGGTATCATGGTAATGTTGACCTCATCGAATGATATTGGAAGTTTTCCCTCCTTTTTTTTTAGTTTTTGGAATAGTTTGAGAAGAATAGGTATTAACTCTTCTTTAAATGTTTGGTAGAATTGGCCTGTGAAGCCATCTGGCCCTGGGCTTTGGTTTGTTGGGAGATTTTTGATTACTGATTAAATTTCTTTGCTGGTTATCTGTTCAAGTTTTCTATTTCTCCCTGTTTGTTTTGGTAGTTTATATGTTTCTAGGAATTTATCCATTTCTTCCACATTGTCCAATTTGTTAGCATATCATTTTTCATAATATTCTCTTAGAATTGTTTGTATTTCTGGGCGCCTGGGTGGCTCAGTTGGTTAAGCGACTGTCTTCGGCTCAGGTCATGATCCTGGAGTCCCTGGATCGAGTCCCGCATCGGGCTCCCTGCTCAGCAGGGAGTCTGCTTCTCCCTCTGACCCTCCCCCCATCTCATGTGCTTTCTCTCTCATTCTCTCTGTCTCTCAAATAAATAAATAAAATCTAAAAAAAAAAAAAAAAGAATTGTTTGTATTTCTGTGCTGTTGGCTATTATTTCTCCTCTCTCATTTGTGATTTTCTTTATTAGAGTCCTTTTTCTTTTCTTTTTGGTAAGTCTGGCTCGAGGTTTATCAATTTTCTTAATTTTTTCAAAGAACTAGCTCCCAGTTTCATTGATCTGTTCAGCTGTTTGTTTTTTAGTTTCTATATCATTTCTGCTCTAATCTTTACTATTTCCTTCCTTCTGCAGACTTTAGGCTTCATTTGTTGTTGTTTTTCTCTGTTAGGTGTAAGGTACGTTTGTTTGAGATTTTTCTTGCTTCTTGAGGTATGTGTGTATTGCTATATACTTCCCTCTTAGGACCACTTTTGCTGCATCCCGGAAATTTTGGACCATCGTGTTTTCATTTTCATTTCTTTCCATGTATTTTTTGTTTGTTTCTATATTTCCTGGTTCACCCATTCATTGTTTAGTAGCATGTTACTTAACCTGCATGTATCTGTGGTCTTTCCATATTTTTTCTTGTGATTGACTCCTAGTTTCATAGCGTTATGGTCAGAAAAGATGCATGGTATGACTTTTCTGTTTGTTGAGGCCTTTTTTGTGGCCTAATATGTGGTCTATTCTGGAGAATGTTTCATGTGCTCTTGAAAAGAATGTGTATTCTGCTGTTTTAGGATGAAATGTTCTGAATATATTTGTTAAGTCCATCTGTTCCAGTGTGTCATTCAAAGCCTTTGTTTCTTTCTTGATTTTCTATTTAGATGATCTGTCCATTGATTTGAGTGGGGTCTTAAAGTCCCCTACTGTTATTGTTCTGTTATGAATTTAGTTCTTTTATGTTTCTTATTAATTGTTTTATATATTTGGGTGCTCCCACATTGATATATTTGGGTGCTCCCACATTGGGTGCATAAATATTTATAACTGTTGCATCTTCTTGTTGGATTGTCCCCTTTATTATTATATACTGCCCTTCTTTGTCTTTTGTCACAGTCTTTGTTTTAAAGTCTAGTTTGTCTGATATAAGTATTGCTACTCTGGCTTTCTTTTGACATCCATTTGCATGATAGATGTTTCACCATCCCCTCAATTTCAATCTTCAGGTGTCTTTTTGTTTAAAATGAGTCTCTTGTGGGCTTGTTTTTTTATCTATTCTGCCACCCTATGTCTTTTGATTGGAGCATTTAGTCAATTTATATTCAGAGTAATTACTCATATATTTGTATTTAGTGCCATTTTGTTCCTTGTTTTGTTGTTGTTTCTGGAGATTTTCTCTGATCCTTTCTTGTCTTTCTTTCATGATTTGCTGATTTTCTTTAGTGATATATTTGGATTTCTTTCTCTTTATTCTTTGTATGTTTATTAGTGGTTTTTGATATATGGTTACCATTAGGTTTGTATTTAATCTTTATGCAAATAGCAGTCTATTAAGCTGATGGTCATTTAAGTTTGAACCCATTTTTTATGCTTCTCCTCGTTTTAGGTATATATATTATATTTTATATCTTTTATTGTGAGTTCCTTGACTGATTTTTTTACAGAAATATTTATTTTTACTGCTTTTGTGTTTCCTGCCTTTATACTCTCACTTTTGGTCTCTTCTTTGCACTTAAAGTGTCCCCTTTAATATTTCTTGCAGGGCTGGTTTGTGGTCGTAAACTCCTTTAGTTTTTGTTTGGGAAACTCTTTATCTCTCCAATTCTGAATGATAGCCTTGCTGGATAGACTATTCTTGGCTGCAATTTTTTTCTTTTTAGCACTTTGAATATATCATGTCACTCTCTTCTGTGTTGGAAAGTTTCTGCAAAAAATCCCCTTCTGGGGTTTCTCTTATAAGTTAATGACTTCTTTTGTCTTGCTGCTTTTAAGACTGTCTTTATCGCTATATTTTGCCTACTTAATTGCAATATGTCTTTATCTGGATTTGCTTTTTGTTGATTTTGATGAGAATTCTCTGCTTCCTGGATCTGGATGTCTGTTTCCTTCCCCCAAATTAGGGAAGTTCTCAGCTATTATTTCCTCAAATAAATTTTCTTCCTTCTTTTCTCTCTCTTCTTCTGGGACTCCTGCAATAGGAATATTACTATATTTGGTGAAGTCACTGAGCTCCCTAAGTCTATTCTTGTGTTCTATAATTCTTCTTTCTCTCTTTTGTTCAGCTTCATTGTTTTCTGTTACTGTGTCTTCCAGGTCATTAATTTGTTCCTTTACTTCTTCCCACCTGCTATTCATTCCATTGAGCATGTTTCTAATCTCCTTAATTGCACTCTTCCTCTTTGATTCTTTTTAACTCTTTAATTTCTTTGGTAAGGGTCTTACTGATGTTTTCAATTCTTTTCTCAAGCCCAGTGAGTATCCTTATGATTGTTGCTTTAAATAGTCCATCAGGCATGTTACTTATATCTGTTTCACTTAGATACCTGGCCGTGGACTTATCTTGTTCTTTCATTTAGGATAAATTCCTCCATCTTCACATTTTGTCTAAGTCTCTGCCTTCTCTGTTTTAGAAAAGCCAGTTATGTCTCCTGCTCCTGAAAGTATTGGCCTTAGGAAGAAAGGTCATGTAGTGCCCAGGACTTGATGTTTCAGTAAGTGTCTCCAATGTGGTTGTGTGTGCTCTGCTGTTGTGTTTTGGCTGCCCTGTCCTTCAGGAGAGTCATCTGAAGAGGCTCTCCTTGCCTGCAGTGGGAAGTGTTTGGTCCCTGGTCTGATTGTGGTTGAGTTTTAACTAGGTGTGCTCAGGTCTGCTTGTGAAATGAGACCTGTCACCACCTCCACTGGAACTAGGCCCTCCAAAACTTTGTTTTGGGGAGATGTGGTATGGACAAGGGTTTGTGTTGGTCTTCTCAGTGAGGGGTCCACCTCACTGAAACTGAGTCAAGTTTGACTAAGACGGGGAGACCTCCTAGAGCGCAGGCAGGGGTGGAGCTTGGTGCAAGCACGTTAGGCAGCCATTGTCCATGCTGAGCTGCTTCCTGCAGGTGGCTCTGTGTTTATGTTGAGAGGCGGGGGATGGAAATGTTGCCAGTCAGCTCCTTTGTTCCTGGAGTGGTGTCTCTGTGAATGCTGATTCTCATGGACTCCCTCTGAGAAGAGCAAATACTCTCCCCGCTGTGTACCCCAGGCAGTCTTCAGATCACTGTTTCCACACTGTCTGTCCCTGGTTTGTTTGCTGCCTTCTCTCCAAGAGCAGCACAGTAGTCTCTGGGCTCTAACCCAGCCAAGCCCACTGACTTTTAAAACTCCAGGCTTTAAGCCCCACTGGCTGCAAGAACTTACAAGATTCAGCCACTCTCATTTTCCAAGCCAGTGGCTATGGGAAAATGTTCTCTTTGTGGGATCCCCTGTGTGCTCCTCTTTCTCATTTGCCCTTCTCCACCACCTCCCTCTCCTCTGTAGCAGCCAGGATCCATTTCTCCTCTAAATCACATCTCCAACACTTCCTACCTTCTTAGATGTGGCTTCTTCTCTTTTTAGTTGTGGAGTTTGTTCTGTCAGTCTTCAGGTTGATTTCTGGGGTACTTAGGATGATTTGTTAGTTATCTAGCTGTATTCATGGGACGAGGCAAGCCTAGGGTCCTCCTACTCCACTACCATCTTCCTCCCTGTCTCTAGAACATGCTTTTAGTATAGTTTATAAATAATAATATTTTCTATAGCTAAGATAAATTGACTGAGAAGAGGGGCATGGTTTCACATTTTTTGATATTCTCTTTAATGTCTGTCTTAATAGAGGAGAACTGCATTCTCATAGATGCTCCTACATTCAGTCTGCTGTGATATGCTGTTTTGGTTGAAGTATATGAAAAGCATACTTCCTCCCACAGATATATAGTTTGAAAAGGAAGACCTCACTGAACCTTGGAAAGGGTGTCAGTTATCCGTAGGGATTCTTGGGCCACTTTGAGAACCACTGTATTATGAGATCTTGATTAGACCTCATTACAGGATGCTAGAATATGTGAGCTGGAAGAATCTAGCAGATCATCCAGTTTGAGACTGTCATTGTGCAAAAAGGGAATCCGAGGGCCACATAAGGAAGGGATTACCCCAATTATACACAGTAAGTCAATGGCAGAGCTCAGATGTGGACCCAGGTCACCTGCTACTTAGGAAAGTTCTTTTCTCAACACCTCTGAATAAATATAGCTTTATAATTCCAAGGGTACTACAATGGACAGTACCCTAGTCTGATTTATAGAGAGTTTTGGGTTCTAGTACCGATCTGTCATTGATGCAGCAGTCAGAGTTTTTCAGAGCATTCAAAGATCATAGAATCAATAAGAACATTGCAACAATTATAAAGTAGTGAGCCCCCTATCACTGGACATATACAAAGGAAAAGTTGGCCCAACTAACCTCTCATGTTCCTATTGGCTTCAAGAGCCTACTGGTGGTGACTATAAATGGTACTTGCACCAAAGTTCAGGCAGGGTTCCTGTGGCAGGGCCTGATCGGTCACTTTTCCAGGTTGAACTAGGAATGTGATAGGCACCTACTATATATCAAGCAATATACTGAGTGTCTTGTTCCAACAAAAGCCATACGTGATTTCAGATGATAATAATACATATCACTGCACTAGAAAACCATCTATCTCACTTCCTTTTGTTTCAAGTTCTACCTGTTTATTTTATGCTCATTTTAATAAATGCCATGGACCCAGTGAACCCTCAAATTGTTGGGGGTGGCAATGGTGAGGAATCAGAAAAGTGAACCTGAACAGAACATGGCATTTTTATCTCATCTTTTCCCCCCTTGATTTCCAAGTATTTGCCAATCTTTCAATCAATGACTTTCACTGTAACAAAGGGAGAGAGCAAAGCCCAATGGAAATAGAGTTTCTTGGCAGTCCATAGGAAGGTAAGGATAGAGTGAAAGGCACAAGTCTAGATTTTCATTTCCAATAATTATTGTAGAGACTAGAAGCATAGAAGAGACAAACTGTGGGACAATCTCCAAACAACAATTTATGCCCCCAGAGAGGAATATGGTATTATATACAGCTCCTCAAGGGCAGAAACTTTCTCCTAGGGGAGCACGGTTTTCCAATGAACATGTATTTTCAATGCAAAGCTGTTCACATTGGCATCTAGCATTGTCAGTAGGGCACAGGGTCTTATATCCAGGCCTTTTACTTTTATTCGTGTATTCATGTATTCATTCATTTATTCACTCAGTAGATTTTACTGATAACTACTCTGTGCTTCACTCTGAGGTTACAGAGATAGTGATTTATAACAATAGCTAACATATATTGAGCACTTTCTGTATACTAGCTCTGTTCTAAGTGCTCTCAAAGCTTCATCTCATTTAGTTTTCACAGCAACCCTATGTAGAAATTACTCTTAAAATTCCCATTTTACAGATGAAGAAACTGAATACCAAAAAGATGAAAAATCTTGCCCAAGGTCATACAGCTGGTAAGTGGCAGAACAGTAGAACAGATCAATGAAACTAGGAGCTGGTTCTTTGAAAGAATTAACAAGATTGATAAACCCCTGTCCAGACTTATCAAAAAGAAAAGAGAAATGACCCAAATCAACAAAATCATGAATGAAAGAGGAGAGATCACAACCAACACCAAAGAAATACAAACAATTATAAGAACATATTAGGAGCAACTCTATGCCAGCAAATTAGATAACCTGGAAGAAATGGATGCATTCCTAGAGATGTACCAACTACCAAAATTGAACCAGGAAGAAATAGAAAACCTGAACAGACCTATAACCACTAAGGAAATTGAAGCAGTCATCAAAAATCTCCCAAGAAACAAAAGCCCAGGGCCAGATGGCTTCCCAGGGGAATTCTACCAGACATTTAAAGAAGAATTAATACCTATTCTCCTGAAACTGTTCCAAAAAATAGAAATGGAAGGAAAACTTCCAAACTCATTTTATGAGGCCACCATTACCTTGATCCCAAAACCAGACAAAGACCCCATCAAAAAGGAGAATTCCAGACCAATATCCTTGATGAACATGGATGCAAAAATTCTCACCAAAATACTAGCCAATAGGATCCAACAGTACATTAAACGGATTATTCACCACGACCAAGTGGGATTTATCCCTGGGCTGCAAGGCTGGTTCAGCATCCGCAAATCAATCAACGTGATACAATACATTAACAAAAGAAAGAACAAGAATCATATGATCCTCTCAATAGGTGCAGAAAAAGCATTTGACAAAGTACAGCATCCTTTCTTGATCAAAACTCTTCAGAGTATAGGGATAGAGGGTATATACCTCAATATCATAAAAGCCATCTATGAAAAACCTACAGCGAATATCATTCTCAATGGGGAAAAGCTGAGAGCTTTTCCCCTAAGGTCAGGAACGCGTCAGGGATGTCCACTCTCACCACTGCTATTCAACATAGTATTAGAAGTCCTAGCCACAGCAATCAGACAACAAAAAGAAATCAAAGGCATCCAAATTGGCAAGGAGGAAGTCAAACTCTCACTCTTTGCAGATGATATGATACTGTATGTGGAAAACCCAAAAGACTCCACCCCAAAACTGCCGGAACTCATACAGGAATTCAGTAAAGTAGGAGGCTATAAAATCAATGCACAGAAATCAGTGGCATTCCTATACACCAACAACAAGACAGAAGAGAGACAAATCAAGGAGTCAATCCCATTTACAATTGCACCCAAGACCATAAGATACCTAGGAATAAATTTAGCCAAAGAGGCAAAGGATCTGTACTCAGAAAACTATAAAATACTCATGAAAGAAATTGAAGAAGACACAAAGAAATGGAAAAACGTTCCACGCTCATGGATTGGAAGAACAAATATTGTGAAGATGTCAGTGCTACCTAGAGCAATCTACACATTCAATGCAATCCCCATCAAAATACCATCCACCTTTTTCAAAGAAATGGAACAAATAATCCTAAAATTTGTATGGAACAAGAAGAGACCCCAAATAGCCAGAGGAATATTGAAAAAGAAAAGCAAAGCTGGTGGCATCACAATTCCGGACTTCTAGCTCTATTACAAAGCTGTCATCATCAAGACAGTATGGGACTGGCACAAAAACAGACACATAGATCAATGGAACAGAATCGAGAGCCCAGAAATGGACTCTCAACTCTACGGTCAACTCATCTTCGACAAAGCAGGAAAGAATGTCCAATGGAAAAAAGACAGTCTCTTCAACAAATGGTGTTGGGAAAATTGGACAGCCACATGTAGGAGAATGAAATTGGACCATTTCCTTACACCACACACAAAAATAGACTCCAAATGGTCGAAAGACCTAAACGTTAGACAGGACTCCATCAAAATCCTAAAGGAGAACACAGGCAGCAACCTCTTGGACCTCAGCCACAGCAACTTCTTCCTAGAAACATCGCCAAAGGCAAGGGAAGCCAGGGCAAAAAATGAACTATTGGGATTTCATCAAGATAAAAAGCTTTTGCACAGCAAAAGAAACAGTCCACAAGACCAAAAGACAACCGACAGAATGGGAGAAAATATTTGCAAATGACATATCAGATAAAGGGCTAGTATCCAAAATCTATAAAGAACTTATCAAACTCAACACCCAAAGAAGAAATAATCCAATCAAGAAATGGGCAGAAGACATGAACAGACATTTTTCCAAAGAAGACATCCAAATGGCCAACAGATACATGAAAAAGTGCTCAACATCGCTCGGCATCAGGGAAATCCAAATCAAAACCTCAATGAGATACCACCTCACACCCGTCAGAATGGCTAAAATTAACAAGTCAGGAAACGACAGATGTTGGCAGGGATGTGGAGAAAGGGGAACCCTCCTACACTGTTGGGAATGGAAGCTGGTGCAACCACTCTGGAAAACAGTATGGAGGTTCCTCAAACAGTTGAAAATAGAGCTACCATACGATCCAGCAATTGCACTACTGGGTATTTACCCCAAAGATACAAATGTAGGGACCTGAAGGGGTATGTGCACCCCAATGTTTATAGCAGCAATGTCCACAATAGCCAAACTGCAGAAAGAGCCAAGATGTCCATCGACAGATGAATGGATAAAGAAGAGGTGGTATATATACACAATGGAATATTATGCAGCCATCAAAAGGAATGAGTTCTTGCCATTTGTAACGATGTGGATGGAACTGGAGGGTGTTACGCTGAGTGAAATAAGTCAATCAGAGAAAGACATGTATCATATGACCTCATTGATATGAGGAATTCTTAATCTCAGGAAACAAACTGAGGGTTGCTGGAGTGGTGGGGGTGGGAGGGATGGGGTGGCTGGGTGATAGACATTGGGGAGGGTATGTGCTATGGTGAGCACTGTGAATTGTACAAGACTGATGAATCACGGATCTGTACTTCTGAAGCAAATAATGCAATATATGTTAAGAAAAAAAAAGAAGAAGAAGATAGCAGGAGGGGAAGAATGAAGGGGAGTAAGTCGGAGGGGGAGACGAACGATTAGAGACAATGGACTCTGAAAAACAAACTGAGGGTTCTAGAGGGGGGGTGGGGGGATGGGTTAGCCTGGTGATGGGTATTAAAGAGGGCACATTCTGCGTGGAGCACTGGGTGTTATGCACAAACAATGAATCATGGAACACTACATCAAAAACTAATGATGTAATGTATGGTGATTAACATAACAATAAAAAATATTTAAAAATTTTAACAAAAAAATAAATAAGAAAGCTAAAGATAAAATGTGGCATTAGGGTTGAAGACTGGGCAAGATTTGGGAAAATAATGGGATGAGTATTCCAGACAGAGAGAACAGCATAAGCAAAGGCCTAGAAGAAAAATTTCAGAAATTACATCTGGCACATATGACAAAGTTCATTCAGGTGGTCTGTGGTGTTGGGTGCTTGGAGTTGCCAGACTGAGCTAATATGAGTACAGGATGCTCAGTTAAATTAAATTTAAATTTCAGATAAACAGTGAATAATCTTTGTAGTATAAGTATGTCTGAAATTAAAATTTAACTGGCATCCTGAATATTATATAGCAACCATAAGGGTGTATAATTGAAATGCTAGAATGAGAAAAGATAAATTAGAACTGATCATAGAAGGCTTTCAATGTCAGGTTAGGTAGTTGCCATATGACCTTGAAAATATGCCTCTCTGAGCCTCAGTTCTCCCATCTGTAATGTGAGTGCACTGGACTAGACCAGAGCTTCCTGAACCTGGCTGCACATCTATATTTAAAAATATAGACTGTCAGGCCCCTCCCTAGATATTCTTAGTCAGAACCTTAAGGGGTAGGACCTGGATCTCTGGTGATTCTGATGAATAGCTGGGTTTGGAAACCAATGGGCTGGGTGGTTCTAAGGGTCCTTCTAGCTCCCATGTTCTTTGTGACCAATCCAAGAATTGATTATGCTGGAGAAGCAGGATATACCTTTATGCTTTTAAATCCCTGAGACCCTTCTGTCCCCCAGGTTTCCTTACCAGGGAGGCCTAACACAAAAGACTTCGGAATTCCCATTCTATTCCTCTCCCAGTGGCAAAAGGCTACCATTTTAAATGCCCACACTATGGGGAGTTCTGGCAGATGGGAAGGAGGTAATCGTTTCTTTGCTGAAAAATGACCTTTGTCTTGGCAGGAATTTCTTACTGCCCAAGGCAAGGGACCAGGGATGGCTGGAGGATGGGATGTAGACTAGAGTTCTGTGTGTCACAGGACCATCAGGGTAAGCAGCCAGAGATTGAGGCAGGCCAAAAGGTGATGCCCAGAAAAGACATTAAATGCCCCTTGGAGAAGTGAATCCCTGGGGTGGGAAATACTGACTCTCCAGCTCAGGAACACAGTGGCTCTGCCCATAAGTAGGTCAGCTCAGCACCTCCTACCTCCTGTTGCCCCTACCTCAACCAGCCTGGTATGCTGAGAGTTAAGGAAGGGCAGGGGACATGATCCCTAAGGACCAAGTTCTGGGACCTAGCCAGGCCCAGCAACCCATACTTTAAGCCACTTTACTCTGCCTCTCTGGGGAGGCCTTCGGCTCCTTTCTTTCTTTCTTTTTTTTTTTCAAGTATGATTAACATACAGTGTTACATTCATTTCAGGTATACAATATGATTTAGCAATTCTATGCATTTCATCAGGATAAATGTACTCAATTTCCTTCATCTGTCTTACCTATCCCCCTTTCCCCCTCCCCTCTGGCACCACCAGCTTGTTCTCTGTCTTTAGGAGTCTCTGTCTTTAGGAGTCTGATTTTTTCTTTGTTTATTCATTTGCTTCATTTCTTAAATGCCACATATGAGTGAAATCATATGGTATTTGTCTTACTCTGACTTATTTCACTTAACATTATACCCTCTAGGTCCATCCATGTTGCAAATGGCAAGATCTCATTCTTTTTTATGGCTGAGTAGTATGAAGTATTTTATATATATATATGAAGATTATATAGTGTGTGTGTGTGTGTGTGTATATATATATATATCTCCATTCATCTATCGATCGACACCTGGGTTGTTTCCATATCTTTATTGCAATAAACATAGAAGTGCATATATCTTTTTGAATTGGTGTTTCTGTTTTCTTTGGGTAAATACCCAGTAGTGGAATTACTGGATCATATGGTAATTTTATTTTTAATTTTATATTTAATTTTCTGAGGAATCACCATATTGCTTTTCACAGTGGCTGCACCAACAATTTGCACTCCCACCAACAGTGCAAAAAAGATTCCTTTTTCTCCACATCATCAGCAACATTATTTCCTGTTTTTGAATTTAGGCATTCTGACAGGTGTAAAGTGTATCTCATCATGGTGTGTACAGATGGTGCGGAACTTTGTTTCTCCAAGTAGATCGTAAACTGAAGGCAGAAATTAGTACAGTCCCCAGCAGATGGGTGAAAACCCCGTTTCCCACCATATTATTAAGCTACCTGATTGATGTGGCTTAGGTTAAGTAGGTAGATATGATTTTAGTTTGGCAAGGAACTAATATGGAAGACTATGGAGTCATAAAACCTGAGTTTGAACCCTGGTTGCACCACTCACTGTGACTCTGGGCAATTTATTTAACCTCCCCAAATTTCCAGGTTCCAAAACTTTGAAATAAGGATAATACCAAAACTTTAAAAGGCTGCTGTGATTAGAGGAGATACTGTTATAAAGTAGTTAACATAACACCTGGTATATATTACTTGCTCAGTAAATGTGATTTCCCTTTTTGCTTGCTGCCTGTGCAATCCTACACAGCATTCAGTATTGTCTGATCACAATATATTACATCTGAAAACAGTATGCAGCAAATGTCTGTGTCTTTCAGCTCAAGAATAGGCACGTACAAAATCTCCTTTTCCAGTGTTTTTATTTGCACATTTAACATTCACAAATCATTTTACAGATTTATTCTTTCCACAGGTTCATTATTTACAGGAAAGATCAGGATTAAAATGGAGTATTGAAGAGAACCAAGAAATTACCAGCAGTGATAGCATAGAGTACAAAGGCTCTGAAATAAACAGAACAGAGTGGACAACAGCAGCGTGTGGCCACTTCCTACCAGGCGGAACCACTGACTTCATTGCCTTAAGGCAAAGCCTTTACTCTGTTATTTCTCCCACCTAGTTTAACCCAAATAAAAAAGGATTTTACTCTCACGCTACTGCTCTCTGAGGTCTTAGAAATATAATTGGTATTATAAATGACTAGATGCATCCCCTGACTATAAACACCTGAATAAACAGGTTAAATTTTGATGCATTAACCATCCCTCTGGGAGAATAAAAATGAAAAGAGGCAGAAGTCACTTGACTCTTAAGACTTTGGGAAAAAGGAGAGGAGAGAGAAAGAGAGAGTGTGTGTGTATGTGTGTTGGGTGGGGGGAAAGGAGAGAAAAGGGGCTCAAGTTTGGGGAGGGCAGCAAACCTAACTCTTTCCGATGTACAGCTGCTCTTGTGTTTTCCGCAGATGCTAATATAGTGTTCTATTATTCAGGGGGAAAAAAAAAGGATGAGAGTTATGTATCTCCAGTCAGTTGTAGGGTGTAATGGCTAATGACAAGGAGCATACCCTGGGAAAGGGGTACATTCATTTCATGTATATAACAATGCAATTCAAAACTGTCTTACTATGCTCCCATCTACAGTGTTTTCCTATTTTAAATCAATTTACTGTGTGACCTTGGGCAATTTACTTAACCCTTCTGTGACTCAATTTTCTACTTGTAAAATGAGAATTATAGCACTTTATGTTAAGGAGTAGAGGAGATACATAAAAAGCACTTAAGAATAGTGCCTGGCCAAACCAACAGAGACAGAAAGCAGATTGGTGGTTGCCAGAGGCTGGGGAGAAGGGGAAAAGGAAGTGATGCTACTGGATATGGGATTTTATTGTGATGTGATGAAAATGTTTTAAAATGAACTAGTGGTGATAATTACACAATTATGTGAATATACTGAAAAATTACTTAATTGTACATCACTTTAAAAGGGTGAATTTTATGGTAAAAGTATATCTCAATAAAGCTGTTATAAAAATTCTTAAAAAAATAGAATATTGCCCGGCACAATGTAAGTGCCCAATAAATGTTAAGCCATTATTAGTAGTAATATTATTGTCATTATTATTACTTGGCCATCCTATGGCCTGAGTAAATTCCTAGAAATTCTTTATTTTCAGTAAAAGCCCACAGAATCTAGAAAAGTATTTCTAATTTACATACATGAATTAACATTCACACATTTATTTCTGTCCAAATTGTCTCAGAAGTTAACAGTCTAATTAAGAATAACAATTTCAGTATTTTACTCTGGAATAAAACAGCTCATGCAATGGATGTCTGATCGTATCATTATAGCATTTAAATAAATTTCAATGACTTGATGTCACTGCAATGACCGAAGATTTTCATTTTCATCTTCAGGAATAAACAGGAAGTCCAGGTACAGTAAGTAGTTAGATTATAAGAAGTATACAATTAAATCTTCAAATACAGGCTTGCTAGCCTTCTAATCACATCTAGCGGATACTTCATAAAAAGACAAATATAGTAAACAATAAAATGCAGACTGGTCCTATGCCCTATGACAAGCCCACCTTGCCCAACAACAGGAAAAAACCCATCACAATAAAAAGATCCTATTCAACTCATGTAATAAGACTCCTAAGAGGCAAAAGACTTGACAGTTAATGGTTGACATTTAAGACTACACTGCACATTCAAACATGTTTGCATCAGTTGAGTTTTTATAATCTGAACAGCAATTACATCCAGTCTTCACCTTTCCTATTGCTAAAGAATGTGACAACGGAGGCTCAATCTCAGAAGTAGGAGCAGCAAATGACAAGCCATGACAGTGATGTACCACATTTGGTAATGATGCTCACACACTTGAGTTTCATCTAAAGCATGAAACTTCCCAATTCCTGGAACAGGGTTTCCTTTGTTAAAATCCCCGTTAAAATCCCCTTCTCTTCTAGTCTTTGTTTCTAAAATTAGCCATATGCCTTTGCAGCAAACCAGGGAAAGCTGCGTTGAGGGTTACAACTTCCAGATAATCAGGTCTTCTGCCACAGAGAGCAATGCACTTTTTTTTTTGCATATATTAAGAAAATAATCATTTATACCATAAAACTGACCATTCATTTCCAGAAAGATAATCTCCATTTTACCCATCTTCATTTAAATCAAATGAAACCATTCCTTAAGTCACCCGAGAGCAACAGATTAACACACAGAACAAGCTGCCTTAATACCCAATGTGATAACCCCCTCTCCCCGCCCTCTACCCACACAACCCCCACCCCTGTTGTAGCCTTAAAAATTTCTGACCAAAATATTTAGCCTGAGTACAATTCAGTAGGCAATTCCCTTTTGAGAAACATGATCATTTCTTTAATTTTTACATTATAACCATTGGGACGGATTATGAAATAACTTTCTAAGAGAGATGTTTTTAGTAAAGGTTAGGAAATTTCAGACAATGGAAATAGATGATAACTTAAGGACCAATTTCAAAATCAAAACCAGTTTCAAAATATTGTCTTTACCAATTCAAGATTGAAAAATTGGCTTTGTGCTCACCAGGTTTATTTTAATTAGAAGGGAAACTGAAATGAATATAAATATATAAACAAAACCTCTGGACAAGGCTGGGACAGAAGGGACCAACTCTGTAATGCTCACTAATTTAATATCACTCCAAGAACTCATTTATCCTAGTAGTGCTCTTGGTTAATCTGGGAATGGAGAAAATACGTTTTTAAAATTATATATCTATGTGTAGTCTTTAGATACAAAATGAATAAATATTTAGATTCCATGATAAAGAAAAACCGTGGAATAAATTCCTATCTTTGTAAGTAACTGTATATACAATGAATGTTTTCTGCCTGACTCCTAATCTTTTGTCTATTAAGAGTTCTTCAATGTGCAATTTATAGAAGGCAGTAGCTCATATTACCTTAAAGGAGCGCTGTTTAGCTTAGAATCAGCCTTTCCAGACACTCTGCTCCCTGAAAAGCCTTCACACTTGTGTGTATAAATAGCTGAGAATACAAGTAGGTGCACATGTGCAAAAAAAGTACTCGTCTAAAGAAGAGCTAAGTAGCTTTACAAATAAAGTCTAAAACCAAGAAAACAAATTGCTATTCCCCGACCCAAAAAGCACATCTAATGAAAAAACTGCTAAGCCCACTATGAAGAGGTGGCAGCTGTAAACCCACGTCATCCAACGTCATGCTCTAAGCATCTAGTTGTTCTGTGAACCAGCCATCAGAACACTAAATCCCTCCATGTGCATACGGTTAAATGCAGGCTTCTGATTTAGCTTTACTCTCTAGTTAGAAGCCAGACTACACAGAATAATGAAGAATTCCTTAGAGCTATGCTGTATCCAAACTGCCTCATTCTACCCTGAAGAAGAAACAAGTGCCCAAATGATAATATGCATTAAGGACCAACCAATCTAAATTTCGGAAGTCTTCCACCCAGATAAGTTCAAGCACTGGTCCACTGAGAGCTTTAATGAAAGGAAAATTACATATTGACTGCTAACAGCTTACATATTCAGAGCTAGGGAGTAAGATTAAAAACTAGAGTGTCAATGAGGTGCTGTTAATAAGCATGGCGGAAAAGGGACTATACAGAACGACTAAAGAAGCTGATTCTTTAGATGTCCTTTGCTTTTTTAAAAAGCAACGAGTGCAGAATTTTCTCCAGTCAAAATCTGAATACTGGTTAATGCATGTTTTCTCCTCCCCAATTATGAACCCCGTTCCCAACGTCTGTCATTGCCTTTTTAAGCCTAAGAAAGAAATAAAACAACATGGATAGACTACCCATTCCTATTTATGAAAAGAGAGGCATATTCTAATAGTCATAAGGCAATGTGTTTAAGAGCTGCACCTGAACTGGTATTCTCAAAACTGAAAATATAGTTGCTAATTCCACTCAACTTGCAGGATGTATCCATGTGCTTCCCAAATCGTTGGTTGTCACTCAAATGGACCACAGTGATCCTATCATGCCTTGAGGCAGCACTATACTGCACATACTACGTATTTTGAAGAAATAACATCAAGAGGCAAAGGACAGCCTTTCAAACATCGGTTCCTTACATAAGCAGTGATGGTGCTTTATGGCTCCCTTTTAAATCTCCTCACATACCAAATACCTCCAAAATTAGACAAAAGAGGGCCAGAGGCAAAGCTCCATGGTGAATTGCATCTTTCAGATGAGCTTTCAATTCACTGGTTTTTAGTTTCCATTTCCTGATTTACTGAGGAGTGAATGTGAGAATCATCCAACTGATGACAAAATAGAACAAGAAAACGGGATAAATGGCCAGGGCTTTGCGGTTTGGAGGCTGGCTATCGGCCAGAAAAGCTGTAGAGGCTAAACGAAACAAACAAAACAAAATGGAATCTTTAGTATAATAAGATTGTCACAACCACTAACATTTACTACACTTTAATGTGCTTGGCATAGTCTGGAACACAAAATTATACAAAAAGCTCAGTTATATTTGTGATCTTCAGAGAAAAAGGCATTCTGCAGCATAGTTTTCCAGACAGTTGAGAGCTACTTGTTTCCAATACTAAACTTTGAAAGTTTTCGACCATTTCACATGAAAATCTTTCTAAAAGGAGCTTCCTACCCTTTTCTGAGAAGTTACTGACCTGTGCCGAATACACTGAGAAAGATGTATAAGGCGAGTTGCTCCTATGGCAAATGGCCTCATACTGCTGTGCTTTTTGAGTAATTGTGTTATTGGCTCTTTTAGATGCCATTCTTCTTGTCCACCCAGGAAATGAGACTCATCCTTTTACTCATCAGTGATCACCCTTCACGGGCAATCTTTCCTGAACAACCATCTTGTATTCTGCCATCCCAGGCGGAACTGCCCACTTACCGCCTCTGTGTCCCTACCATACCCTGCACAGACTTCCATCTCCCGCCTGGGACGCCTATTGCCCTTAAGTGTTTCCCTGTCTGGCTGTTCCACTAAGTTCTGAACTCTGAGGATAGAGACCATGCCTAGCAAAATGCCTGACACATAGTTTGTGCTCAAGAAATATCTGCTGAATTAAAAAATGGAATGCCTCTCTCTCTCTTCTAAAATTCTACTTTCTGAACTGCCATAAGCCTGGACACTGGATATTTAGAACTACAAGTATGGTAAATTATCAGACTCTAAGTGAGGGAATGAGGGGGTTCTCCCATGGGTAAAGCACTTGAGCTTAACACACAGTCTTCATAATATCAATTGTGGCATTCTCAGACCTTATTTTTGGGTTACTTCTTGGATTTTAACCATGTTTCAGAGCAAAGATATGTTAATGCACTTAAAAATATTAGGCAGTCTGTCTATCCCATGAAGTAAGAAGCCAGTGAACAGTTCTAGTTGAAGGTAGAATTTTAAGAGAATTTTAGGAATGCAGCAACAACGAGCCCATAGCATGCACTGCCACCGCTATAGGCTCTTCCTAATCTTTGGCAGAATTTTCTACTGAAGCAGAAAAGTACTGTAGATGATATACCTAACAACCTATACTGGGAGGTAGTATAATACAGTTCTAAACAGGTGTGTCATCTGCTTGGATTTGAAACTTAATTCCGTATTCACTAGTTTTGTGTCCTAGGGCAAGTTGCTTAACCTCACTGGCTCTGTTCCTCATCTGTAAAAATGGGACTAATAATACTAGTTTTTATTTATTAGAGTTGTGAGGGTTAAGTGAGATAATGCATATAAAACACTCACAACGGTGCTTGCCTAGAATAAGCAATCTGTAAATGCTGGCTACTATTCTCATCATGATTAATTTGTCAGGAAAAAGCCCAAGTCATTTCTCAAGTCACCTATGCCTCATCCTATATGCTAGGATCTGAGCTAGGTCTAATGTAATCTCCTTTCCCAACCCTATCCATTATTTAAGAATAAAAAAGAAAGGATATGACTGTCCACATCTCAGAAGTCCAGATATCCAACTCAGATAAGATGGACAGCATCCCTATCATTGCCTACTTAGAGAAGAGGGTTCTATGGATGATACTGGCAAGAATCCTACCACTCACATATGACTCAGGAGTTACACTGCACTTCATCCAGTCTTCATCTCTAACTCATGTTTTTGTTTGCTTTGCTATTGTAGAGATAAGTACATTCTTACCTACTATAGACCAGGCAAACATGACGATCACCACAAAGAGCCGGACCATGAAGTTTATAGGTCCTGGCTCAGCCAAAAGCACCAACCGGCAAACCAGCATTGCCACTGTCAAGGGAAGTATACAGTAACCCAGCACACAGAGGCTCTGAAAAAAAGATCTAAAAAATAACATACATCTGTAAAGATCATAAATATAGTTGATCTGTATCATGATACAGTTTATTACACAGATTTCTATATATCATGGATTGTTACCTTCCTTCAAATACATAATACCTATACCCTAACGTTGATTTTATGAGGAGAGCCTTCTGTATTAAGCATATGCTTTAATTTTTCTCTCCCCATACTCTTCCTCCTTTCCTCTCAAACTCCTGAGAGTCAACCACCTAGGGTACCAGATGATCTACTCTAATTCCTAGAGACTTCCTTCTCCCACCGAACCTCTAAGACAGTTGTTCTTAATCTTTTCTAGTTGAAAGACCTATTTGAGAATTTGTTGAAAGCTACAGACCATCTTTTATGCAAAATGGACATAATCTTCTAACACAAAAAAAGTCTCCATATGATTTCAGGAGCTGGAGAAAGCATCTGAAGCTTATCATAGGACCCTAGATAATTTAAGGTAAGTTAAACTAGGTTATCCCTGTTCAGTGGGTTTAAGAGAACTTTCTCTTTAGCCCTCATTTATTTTCATTTTTTCTTTTAAAAAAAATACCTAACTAGCCAGACTTCATTAAAAATCTAAGATATGCTACCTGGCAAGGGAAAAAGTATATTTTAGTAATACTCACATGTTTCCTCCAAGAAGTTTTGAGTTGAGGGTGATAGTAACTGCACCAAACCAGACAATGACAAACACTTCTGCAAACTGGGGCCCTCCATCCTTTTCACTATCTATAGAGCTTCTTTGAAGCATTCTGTGACAAGGAAATGGCATGAGAATTGCTTCATCTTTTATTTAGAGCAATAAAGTTAAGGCAAACTTTGAAACAGGAAGCTGTCCTAAACCTTACCTGAAGATCTGTAATATATAGGTTGTACGAAAGTAAAATGCCAGAAATATTTGGCAAGGCTCCCTTACTTCCAATTCCAAATGCCTCAGGACTACAAGGGTCACCTCACTTGGCCTTGTTGGGATGTGTAAATGGATTATTGAAGACCTTTTTGGTTAAGCAGAGGTTATAAATTGAAGGGTCAAATGTGACTCACAGACATGAGGTTGTCAGTCCATACAAGACTTAAAATGGGTTTAAATTCAAGTGACGGTTTTTAAAATTGGGAGGTTTCACCTAAAAATATGTATTTCTGGATTTTCCTGAAAAACCTGAAGACTTTCTAACAGTGGGCTTACGTTCCTACATGGCAACAACTGAGAGCAGTTGACTGACATAGAAGCAGGTCCCTTCACAAGGGGCTTCAGGTCACCAAATCAGGCACACATTTAGGTTACTTCTCTAGCCCCTAGACACATTTGCATTTGTAATCCTTTGGTTAAGGCTTTAGTTCTGACATTTATTATTTTTTTAAGATTTTATTTGAGAGAGAGAGAGCAGAGCAAGAGAGAAAGTATGAGCGGGGGGCGGGAGGGGGAGCATAGGGAGAGGAAGAAACAGGCTCCCCACTGAGCAGGGAGCACGACATAGGGCTGGATCCCAGGACCCCAGGATCATGAACTGAGCCCAAGGCAGACACTTAACTGACTGAGCCACCCAGGTGCCCCTAGTTCTGACATTTCAAAATGGAAACAGTCTATAAACCTATTTAGGTGATTCTTTTGAATCAAAACACAGATTATTACTAAAAGACTTTGCTTTAAAATGGAGTAGCTGAACAGTCACTGAAATATTTTTTCTTTGTCTAAGAATTTTACAGACATAAACTGTTTTGAATTGTGGACTAGAACACTTGGACTGAGTGTCATTTTTTTCCCCAGAAAAATAGTAACACGAAGCTCCCAATCTCTTTTTATTACATAGTATAGAGGAATCACATAGTAAGTCTCGCCCTGCTATGCTGTTTGCCGGGACAGGCTTCTGTATTCTACAGTTGTAAGTACTCCATTCTGCGTCCAGACAATCCAATGCAAGGAATGCTGGCACTCATCACTTGTTGTCTAGAATCTCTACTGCTTCAGCATGTATGATGGGAGAACATTAACAGGCCTCGAAGGCAGGAGATCCAGAGAGTGATCCTAGTTCTGTCACTAGGTGTATAAACTAGAATAAATCACTTGATGTCTTGGGACTCCAGTTGTCCTCTCTGCAAATAAATTGGATTAAACTACATAATCTCTAATGTTAACCTTTTTAAAACTAAAAAAATATATGCTCAGTGATTCTACTATAAACCTGTCTGTCAAGGCACTGGAGTATTGCCCTTGATGTGGTTATTAAAGGCATAAGAAATAGCACTCTATGTTATTACCTAAGTTACATTAAAAATGGGTAGAAAAATCATTAGAAATTTGCTGAATTTAGAATCATAAAAGGTCAAGCCTGGAAGGGATCCTTAGCCATCTCCTTTTATAGATATGGAAGAGGAGACCCAGAGGGGTTAGTTGGGAAGAGATGTATAATAATCACAGAGGAAGAAAATGGGCAATCAAGGAAATCTGAGGTTGAATCCCAGGTCTACCACTGATTGTAGTGATCTCGGTTCAGTCCCCAATCTCTTTGAACCTAAGCTTGTTTGTCAAAAAAGAAAGAAAATAATATTCTTGCTATGAGGATAAAATAGAGAGAAGGTATTTAAAAGTTTTCTGTAAACCGGGAAAAATCATTATACACATTTTAGGGTTCCAGGTAGCCCCAAATCGCTTTGCAGACAGCACAGTCAGGATGAGAACCCAGAACCGAATCCTAATGCAGTATTTTTTTCCATGCTACCAATGGTTATATTCCCCTTTCCAATGGAACTTCGCTCTTCTGTCTTCTCCAAGTACAATGTGTATGGAAAGCCTACCACTTTGAAACATGATCTTGCTTTGAACTCTATCAGTTCTACTCTAATTTATTCTCATTCTCATCTGTATTATTATTAAGATTTAAAAAGACCTATGTTTGCAAATAAACAGTGCTTAAACCTATAGATATTTAATTCACTTAGTTTAATGATGGGGAGGTGCATGAGAGTAAACAAATGTCAGTTCAACAGAAATGCCTAAAACAGGCTAAGAAGTTATTGGTAAACAGAGAGGAGCGCAATTTTCATGTCTTTAATTCCATCACTCTTTGAATTGATCTGGAAACCTGCTTCACTTTTTAGATTTAAATCATAAGGAGTACAATATGTCATAGAAGTCCCAAATTAAATATTCAAAATTCCCCTCAATTTTGAAACTCCACACAAAAAAAGTACAGTCTATCTCAAATGACAAAGGAAGGAAATGTAAGTACTTACAATGCAAGTGTCACACAAAGGATCAAAGGGCCCCATAGATCCCCTATGAGGCAAGAAAAAACAGACTATTAAGAAACAACTACGTAGTATTTTCTAACTTTATTCCAATTATCTACCTCTCCCACTCTTGGAATGCAGACATCAAGGCTCCTTCTGTCGGCCCAAGCCTTCCCACTTCTCCTACCCCTCTACCTGCCCTCCCTGCTCCCCAATTCTGAATGCCCTTCTTCATATATCCTTTAAATTTTGTTGACTTCTTAGACCACAAATCACCTCTCTCCCACCTACTAAGCCACATTCCAGCATGCTATAAAGACCAAGGGGCAGGGAGTCAAAAGACTTAGGTGCCCCACCCTCAGAAAGACTAGAGCCAAGTCACTCCACAAAACTGAGACTACATTAGACAAAGCAAGTATAATCAGGCTCACCTCAAGAATATGAGAAATGAAGCTTAGAAGGAAGTGATTTCCCCAAGTTTATATAAATAGTTAGGTGTGGAGGGGGGACCAGACCCCCTGGTCTTCTGAGTCCTACTCCAGAGCTCTTTCCACTCTGCCACACTGCTTCCCTTCTATAATCCATTACACTGAACTAGTATGGAATTGCTGTTCTTATAGGTGAAAAAACAGGCCAATATTGGTAATTTCATTAGGTCAAACCTTAGCAAATAACATGAAAGCTTTTGGAAAAGTATAAAAGGCTCTGCCAACATCAGGTCTAAGCACAGCGGTTCTCAATTAATAGCTGTTAGGTAAATTAATCAGCCAACAGTTCAGTAACATACAGCCTACAGCAAAATTACCTTCCTCCACTAATATGAAAAAAGATACATACACCATTTCTAACTTTAACCTCTTACGTACATAACTTTAAAGAAGTATGCATATGTACATACTTATATTGTTTTTTTTCACATTATATATGTAATTTTGACACCACTGAGGAAAGTTTGGAAAAGGTATAAAGAAAAATTATAATCCTACCACTCTGATAAAATATTGTTTTTCTTGTTAAATTTTTGAACTTATCAACTAAAAAAGTGAATTCAAGTACAACTGACATTAATATACTGGCTTTTAAAAAAATACACTTAAGTTTTTTTAATTCATAAAAAATCTGTAATAGTATTTTAAAACTATTTTCTTATTTTAGCAGAATATATATATATTTAGAATATATTCTATTTTTAGTAGAATATATTCTATTTAGTAGAATATATATATACCTTAATAGAATATATATATATCTATAGATATATATATATATCACAAAATTTACCATTTTAGTCACTTTTAAGTGTACAGGCTTTGGGTACATTCATTGTTGTACAACTTTTTTTTTTCATTGTTGTACAACCTTTGTATCATCCATCTCCAGAACTTTTTCATCTTCCCAAACTAAAACTCCAACCCGTGAAATAATAACTCCCATTCCCCACTTAGCCTCCAGCAATCATCATTTTACTTTCTATCAATTCAACTACTCTAGGAACCAAATATAAGTGAAAAAAACGTATGTCCTTTTGTGACTGGCCTATTTTACTTAGCACAATGTCTTCACGGCTAATCCATGTTGTAGCCTGGATCAGAATTTCACTCCTTTTTAAAACTGAGTCATAGTCTATTAGTATACGGTATATGTCACGGTGTATATACCACAATTTGTCTATCCATCCGTCTACCTTCTGGCTATTGTGAATAAGGCTGCTATAGACATGGGTGCACAAATATCTGCTTGAGTTCCTGCTTTCAATTTTTGGGTATATACCTAGAAGTAGAATTGCTGGATCATATAGTAATTCTATGCTTAATTTTCTGAGGAACCACCATGCTATTTTGCACAAAAACTGCACCATTTTACATTCCCACTAGCAATGCGCAAGGGTTCCAATTTCTCCACATCCTCACCAATATTTGTGATTTCTGTTTCTTTGATAACGGCCATCCTATTGGGTGTGAAGTGATATCACATTGTGGTTTTTTTTTAATTTATTTTTAAGTTGTGAATTTTTTCCTTGCCACTTTACCAAGGGCTATGCTAACAGGGCAGGGCAGAAGTGCAAATTTGGGCCATGACTGACTTACCCTTTGTGCCAGCCTATGTGTCTATCCCCACAAGGTCTGGGAATGGACCTTAACACAAGACATAGCTAATCATCATCACTAATCGGCAAGATAACACACTGGTTCTGCACTGTCACTGAAGCAAACTTGCTTTGGACTGAGCCACAGCAGCAGTTGAAAGGGTATCCTCACATCTGGGATAGCAGTGGTAGAATGGAAAGGGCAATGAACTTGAAAACTGGGTGCTAGTCCTGCCTGTGTCATCTTGACCAGACACTCAGCTTCTCTGAGACTCATTCTCCTCATCTGTAAAACAGGAGCAATAATTCGTACTTCACAAGGTTGTTGTAAGGATTAAAAAAGAGGTATGTGTAGGGGAAGGGCAAGGCACTAGAGTAACAGCTAACATTTATGGGCTGCCTACGAAATGTCAGATGCTGTGCGAGGTGGTTGATATGCATTATCTCTAAGCCTCACCAGCAGATACACGGTATTATCTCCACTTTAACAGAGGAAGAAACTTGAGCCTCAGAAAAGTTAACTGTCTTATCCAAGATCACATAGGTAGTGATGGAACCACTATTCAAACCCAGATCTGTCCATGCTCTTTCCACTATATACCAGCAGTAGCAAATCATGTCAGCTCCAACCCACAGTGTACTATGTTAAAAAAGATTCTGACACTGCATCCATGTGCCACATACTTGACATCCCTACATTACAGCTGAAATGCTGCCAAAATAGAAGGTACACTCATGTACAACATCATTGTTACTACTCTCAAACAACTGATTCAATTTTTCTGATAAAGGGTACTATGAATGCAAAAATAAAAGGTCTAACAATTTTAATAATAAATTCTAAATAAGAGCATAATTTATTGCAAACACTGTTTTGATAGAACTCGTGGACAAAAAAAAGCAGTCAGCAGACTAAGTAATAGTTCTGCAAATAGAAATGTCAATAAGGGTATTAATTTGTTAATCCTTAATGGGTATTAGCTGTTATTCTAATTTAATATTCAAACATTTTGCCTTTCCCTTGGAGACTGTCAGTTCTGTGGTTGAATAAAGTCCCTATGTGTTTGCAGCTTCCAGAAATATTTTTTTCAGTGGCAGGTGAAGATATACAGTCTATATTTATTAATGAAGACAATATATTAAGCAAATTCTTCCAATCTCTGAAATTCCATTCTAAATGTTTAAATTCTTCAGAATGTTCATTTGCATGTTCATTTATGTATTTTTTCATTCTGCAAAATGTCAGTTTTCTTATCACAGAAATTTAGCCACAAAAAAGTATTTATGATAAGGTATGCTGAAAAATAGCAAATCCTCAAGAAACTCATACTTACAATCTCTCAAAAGAGTATTACTTTTCCTTGGGTACAAAACATGCATGAATTTTTTCCCAACAGCTTTTAGATCACGCATCTGAAAGACAGAAACAACTTATTGTAGTGTCATGACTAAGGTTACCAAGTAGTCCCCTCACTTAATTTGCTCAAATTTCTTTTATTTTAACCTCCTGGGTTCATTGAATTTGGGAGCTACAATTCCAGTTTAACTCCTTCACTATACAAACAGAAAGGTAGTGTGTTTCTTATTAACTTTTTTCTTTTTTTAATTTATTTAAATTCACTTAACTAACATATAATGTATAATTGGTTTCAGAGGTAGAGGTCAGTGATTCATCAGTCTTATATACTACCCAGTGTTCTATTAACTTTTTTATTAACTCCTTAAGCCAACATTTAACTCTTTACCACATCCACCAGCTCTGTTTTGATTTTTAAAGCTCTGTAAAAGAGAAATATAGCTGTCCCAATATATTACTTAAAGAAACTAAAATAATATAACTATTAAAAATCTACTCTGCAACACATGGCATCTGACTTTCAGTTCATAACTGATGAAGTCCTAAGGGCCAATTAGCCTGCTCCCCGGCTACCGCATTATATACAATATAAAACAAATTAATCTCCAACATTCCCAATTTAACTGGTAAATGAATCCTAAAAGCTAGATTTTTAAAAATCAAGACAGTTGAGGGGCACCTGGGTGGCTCAGGTCACGATCTCACAGTCCTGGGATTGAGCCCCCTGTTGGGCTTCCTGCTCAGCAGGGAGTCTGCTTCTCCTTCTCACTCTCCCCCTGCCCCCACCCCATTCATTTTCCCTCTCTCTCTCAAATAAATAAAAAAAACCTTTAAAAAAAATCATGACATTTGAGGTAATACAAATATAACCTGCCAAAATATAGTTGAGATAATTCTGTCCTGCCTTTTTTACCTAGAAATTTCTTCATGTCATTTAACAGTTCTTTGTAAATACATTTTGAACGGTTGTTTAGTATTCCATTACATAGATGTAACATAATTTACTTAACTGATATCCCCTCTGTTGTTCAATTTCCCCTTATTATAAGGAATGCTGTAATAAACATCTTTGTATATTAATATTCTTCTGTATTTTGAAAAATATTTTTTAAAAAAATTCCATATACTGTATGTGGAGCAGAATTATCAGCTTAAAAATATTCAAACATTATAAGATTCTTAATACTCATTATGGTGAAACTGCTCTCCAAAAAGGCTGTACCGAATTATTCTCTAGGGGAAAATCTTAAACTTCAATCAATAAGATATACTGAAAATCAGTGAGCCAAATAAAAATTATTACAAAGTACTATAGTTATTTAGTCCCATGATACTGAATAGAAGTTCTCTCAGCTAGTCTCACTTACAATGGTATTCTGAACAGATTCATTTAATGTGGAGCTGTCAAATTCCCGAATGTGAGATCTCATAGGAATGGTGATTTCTCCTTCCACGGGGATGTCTTGTGAGATCGATATATCGGAAAGGCCTGCAAACTGAGAATAGTTGGGGAAAAAAAGTAAAGTCTATAATCAACTGCATTCCTCAAAGACAACATTTCCTAGTGAGTAAGGACTACTTCTTTTTGTAGGGATTTACACAATTTTTCAAGTAACGTATTAGTTTACCAGACATTAAACAATACGGTCAACTAAAATTCTCAAATGCTTATTTCTTTTAACTTAAAGAAGGAGATGGCATATGATGGGAAAAATTACGAAGTAAATGGCATAGACACTTTCTTGCCCTCAAATATTTGCTTTCTTTCAAGCATGAAACCTTCACATGGCACAAGCTAACAAGACTGCAAAGCTATTTGAAAGCAACCTTTCGGCAACCACATCTTCACAGAGCCACAATTCTGTAGCTCTTCTGCTCCTTGGTAGGCTCCGGTGGCCTCTGCTGGCTAGAAAGGAGCATTAGGTGAAGCCTAACGGGAAACTGGGAAGAACAGGGAAATAGCAAAATAAATCTTGATTTCTACTCTTTTTACCAGGTTACCTAGCAAACCAGATCAAATAACATTTCCAAAGTGAATTATGAGATTGCAAGCTTATAAACTCTTATGTCCATCTGCCAAATTTTATTATTCTAACTAAAACTCTGAAATCTTCAAGTTCCTAAGAAAACAAAAGCAATCCCTTCTCACATGGATTTTGGCCCAACAGGCACAATATTTAGAGGGTAGCAGTTGTAGGTAAACCAAGTACAAGACAGTATACTGAAATTTTAGGAAGAATAACGTTGCTCAAAGAACTTATGAAAAATAAATTCTCAAACACACTTTTAATAAGAAATGCAAATTAAAGCTACTTGTAATAAAAATTTTTCCCTGTTAAGACTGGCAAAAATCCAACAGTTTGACAACATACTCTGCAGGTGAAGCATTCACACACATCTGGTACTACAGTCTACTGAAGATAAATCTGGCAATATCTAGCAAATTTATATATGGATCGTCCACTGACTAAGCAATGCCACTTTTAGGAGTCTAAAGACAAAGTGGCAAAAACACAAAAGGACATATAAACAAAACTACTTATTATAACACTACTTGTAAAAGCAAAATCCTGAGAATAATCCATATGCCCATCAACAGAGGACTACTTGAATAAAGTATGGGATATGCACATAACAGAGTTCTATGCAGCTGTAAAAGGAATGGGAGTATCTCCAAAGAACTATTTATGGAGTGTTAAATAAAAAAGCAACGTGGAGAAAAGTTTGTATAATATGCTACCATTTATCTAAGAAAGGAGGGAATACAAATACACACTCTCACACCTGAACGTTATCTTTTAAATGTAAGAAACGTGTAAGAGATAAATCATGCAGTGTGATGTAAGTCATATGTAAGAAGTAAGTCATATGATTTTTTTTTAAAGAGGCTTCCTATTAAGGAAAGTGGGGAATAAGGTAGAGAAGACAGGGAGAGAAGTTAGGCTTCTTCAAATACAAGTTGTTCTATATATATGACTTGAGAGCTTGAAATCATATAAATAGTTGCAATAATTATGAAACAAAATTAAAACTTAAAAGAAGTCCTTAAGACTGAAAGAAAAATGAAACAAATGAACCTACTGTACGTTGAATTAAATGCACAACCACACAGCAACTATTTCAAGTGACTTTAATACACCGTAATTTGACTTGTGATTAGAATGTAGAAAGCTGGAAAGAATACCCCTCCCACTAGAACAATGAGAAAAAGTTAGATAAACTACAAAATCATAACTTTCCTTGAACCCATCAGAGAGTGGAGGTTGTAGAGCAACCAAGCAGCCTGATTAAAATCTAAGAAAAGAGAGGTACTTCCAGGAAAACATGGGACATGAGCACTACTTTGCACATTGTATCATAACACAGAGAATGACACTAGGCATCACACAGATGCTTAAGAATTCTGCTAAAATTTAGAATGAATTGCTAAAGGCCAAGCATGGACTAGTACAAGAGTACAGAGCCCCTGGAAGCATCAGACACAAGGGGAGTTCACACCCACTTGCAGAGTCTTCTCCACCGACTTCCACTGGGTCTGGGTTTTGGGGGAGGGAGGAGCTGCCAATTCCGAGAAAAGCAAAGAGCCCTGCTCAGACTCTTCTCCCCTACAGAACAACAGCCTTAGAGCTACTGGGAGAACTCTGTTGTCTCCAGGGCACAGGCGAAGACCCACTGTGGCTGGGGAAAGGGAAAAGACAAATCTCTCTACTCCTGGGGGAGGGATAGGAAAACATCCTGAGGCCAGACCACGACAGTCTCCTTCAGCTGGAGAGAGAAACAGAATCAGTGAAAGTCCCACTCAGGAGACACAAGGATACACGGTTTACTTAAGGCTGAGGCTGGACCAACACAGCAAAGAATCCCCCCTCCCAGCCCCATCCCCTAGAGTAGCAAGTATGGAGTCAAAACCAACAGCAGTCTACTGCTAGGGGAGGGCCTAAAGGTTGGAGAGAGAACCACTATCTTATGCAAGGGCAAAGGGAAAATGCAGAGAGCTGAGAATAGAACAGGAACGGTAGGAAAAACACAGGGATGATCTAGCACTCACCCCAAGCACAATGTAACAGAAGAGGAATTTGAAGTTGGTGACACACTGAAGGTTCCCATAGCAAGGATGAAACTCAAGCACAGTTCAACTCCTGACCAGACTGATTTAATCCCCACAGGAAAACCTTGGCAGAAAAGATGTGCCACTTCCAGGCAGTCTCTACTGTTCTATACATGATGGCCAGCATTCAATAAAAAAAATTACTCCCCCCACAATGAAGAAACAACCCACTATGATGAGACATAGCAATCAACAAAACCAGAGACTCTGAGATGCCCCAGATGTTAGAATTACCAGAGGAAAATTAATAGGACTATGATTAATATGTTAAAGGCTCTAGTAGAAAAGGCATGTGCACAAACGATGGTGAATTTCTGCAAAGAGATGGAAACTGTAAAAGTCAAATGGTAATCCCAGAAATAAATGAACACAGTAACAGATGAAGAATGCCTTTGACAGCTTTATCTGTAGATTCAACACAGCCAAAGAAAGAAATCAGTGATAGGTCAGTCAAAATTATCCAGACTAAAACAAAAAGAGAAAATTTTAAGGAGAAAAAAATATATCAAATCATTGTTGTACACCTTAAACTTAAACAATGTTATTATGTCAATTATATCTCAATAAAAGTTGAAAAAACAAACAAAACCCAAAACAGAATAAGCATCCAAGAGCTGTGGGTCAATATTAAATGGTCTTTTATATATATATATATATATATATATATATAATTGGAATCCCAGAAGAGTGAGAAAATGTGTCTGAAGAAATATTTGGAAAAATAATGGCTGAATATTTTCCAAAAATAATGACACACATCAAATGACAGATCCAAGCCCAGAGAACCTCACTCAAGATAAATACCTAAAGACAAAACAAAACCAAAAATCCACAAACCTGGACACAATCAAACTACTGAAAACCAAAAATAAAGAAAATCCTGAAGGCCGCCAGAGAAAGACACTGCATTCAGCGGGACAAAGATAAATAACAGACATTTCACCCACAACTATCCAAGCTAGAAGAAAATGGAAATACCTTTAGAATGCTGCAAAAAACTGTCAACCCAGAATTCTAAACCCAGGAAAAACAGCTATCAAAAATGAAGGCAAAATACTTTTTTCAGACAAGCAAAAGCTGAGACACACACTACAAGAAATGTTAAAGAAAGATCTTCAAGAATGTGATATCAGAACGAAACTTGGACTTACACAGGAAAAGAAGATCTCCAGAAGTGGTTAAAATGAAGATAATTATAAAAAATATTTTTTCTTGTTTTAAATTATTCTAAAAGATGATTGCCTAGAGCAAGGGTCACAAAATTTTTTCTTTAAAGGGTGCCAAAAGTAAGTGTTTCAGGCTCTGAGAGCCATGTAGATTCTGTTGCAACTACTGAACTCTGCTGCTGTAGCATGAAAGCAGTCCAAGACAAGACATAAACAATTAATAAAACCTTATTTATAAAAATAGGTAGTGGGCCAGATTTTAAATCATAAAAATATGACATTTAGGAGATAACTGGAAATTTGAACACTGACAAGATATTTGATATTAGGGAATTACTAATGAAAGACCATTAAAGATTGAAGGGAATTAAGGAAAAACAACAACTCAAGGCAATGTGAGATCCTGGATAAGATCTTGAAACATTAGTAGAAATGTGGTCTAATTCAAGTAAGATCTGTGATTTAGTTAATAGTATTGTGTCAATGTTAATTTGCTGATTCTGATCATTGTACTATAGTTATGTACAATGTTAACATTAGAGGAAACTGGGTAAGGGCTATATAGGAACTCTCTGTTGCAACTTTTCTGTAGGTATAAAATTAGTTAAAAATAAACAGGTTAAAACTCATACTCCAAAGAAAAAGGAACCTTTGTGCATCTCTGGGGGGAATGCAAGCTGGTGCAAGCCACTGTGGAAAACAGTATGGAGGTGCCTCAGAAAATTAAAAAGAGAATTACCATAGGATTCAGTAATTCCACTACTGGGTATTTACCCAAAGAAAACAAAAACACTAATTTGAAAAGATATATGCACCCCTATGTTTATTGCAGAATTATTTACAATAGCCTAGATATGAAAGCAGACCAAGTGTCCTTTGATAGATGAATGGATAAAGATGTGGTATAGATGCACAATGGAATATTATTCAGCTATAAAAAAGATTGAGATCTTGCCATTTGCAGCAACATGGATGGATCTGGAGGGTAAGTAATGCTAAGTAAAATAAGTCAGAGAAAGGCAAGTACCATATGATTTCACTCATAAGTGGAGTTTAGGAAACAAAAACAAATGAGCAAAGAAAAAAAGAGACCAAAAAACCAGACTCTTAAACATAGAGAACAAATCTGTGGTTGCAAGATGGGAGGCTGATTGGGGGGATGGGTGAACAAGATAAAGGGGATTAAGAGTACACTTATTGTGATGAGCAGCACTGAGATGTGTATAGAATTGTTGAATCATTATATTGTACACCTGAAACTAGTATAACACTGTATGTTATACATACTTGAACTTAAAAAATAAACAAAAAAAAAGATTAAACAAAAAAATAAAATCGTATTCCAGAAAAAAAATGTGGGGAGATGAAATAAGAATAGCAGAATTTTGATAGGTACCTGGGTTCATTATACCACTCTTTATTTTATTTATATACTTAAAAGCTTCTGTAATAGAATTTTTAAATACACCATTTCCTTGTTTCTGCCATTCCCTCGAACTACTCTCCTTCCCCTCCTCGTCCCTGATCAAACTGCTCTGCAATTTGCCTACTCCCTTAATCCTTTGTAACTTGGCACTTTGCCTTCCCACAACTTTACTTTCCCCACGACTCTGTAACAGTGACCTCATAACCAAGAAGTACAAGGATCCCTTCACCCTCTGAATATTCTTCAGCACTTAATATGTCAATCACCCCTTTTGAAGCTGTATTCTCTCACTACTATGACACTGACCTTTCAAGCTCCAGGATTGCTGTTTTGAGTTTTCATGCTGCCTGCAACTGCTAGGGAAGGCAAAGCAGTACAGAAGGAATGAGCTTCAAAGCCAAACTGGGCTCTGCCCTCACTTGGAGACAACACCTCATGCTCAACACAACATGCTCAACATACGATATTTAGAGTGTATTGGTTAAGAGTGCTGCTGGAAGCCACCCAGCTCTAACATTTACTACCTACGTGACACTGAGCAGGTTCCTTAACCTCTCCATACCTCAGTTCCTCATCTATAAAACTGAGAGAATAGTATCATCATCACAGGGTTGTTGTGAGGAAGAAATGCATTACTATGTGTAAAGCACTTAGTAAGAGGCTCACAGCAGGGGCTAGATACATGTTAGCTCTAGTTCAAGATTCCCAGGGGGTCAATTCCAGTTCTGTCCCTTGTATAAAATGGGGAATTTGGCTGGCCTTTGTCTCCTGTTCCTGCAAGGTAGCCTGTAAACCCTTGGAATTTCCTAAATGATAGTGTTATTTTTGTTATTCATGGTAGGCCCTAACAGTTTAGCTAACAGGTGAGTCATGGTAGGCCCTTAGACAGTTTATGCTAATGAGATGACTCAGCATGGGGGCAAACCATTCCAGACAGACAAAACACAATATTAGAGGGCTGAAGCTTTGACTCCTGTGACATAAACCTGGCCTCTGGGGAGGGGAGGAGTCAATGATCTATCCAGTCAATCATGCCTACATAAAGAAACACTAATAAAGACTCTAGATACATGAGTGCACTTCACTGGTTGGCAATATTCTGCCTGTTGTCACAGATTGATGTATCAGGGGGTTAACAGGGTCCTGACTCCACAGGGAGAAGACAAGGAAGCTTTGTGTTAGGGGGACCCTCCCAGATCTCACCCTATGCATCTACCCCTTTTGCTGGTTTGAAGTGTATCCTTTTGCTATAATAAAACTGTAATTTTAAGTATGGTGCTCTCCTGAATTCTATGAACCATTCTAGTGAAGTATGGAGCTTGAGGGGATCATGGGAACCCCTGAATTTGCAGCCAGTAGGTCAGAAGTAAGGGTGGTCCTGGGAACATCCAAACCTGTGGCTGGTGTCTGAAGTAAGGGCAGTCTTGTGGAAGACTGTGCCCTTAACCTGTGAAGTTTGGCCTAACTCCAGCTAATTGGTTTTGGAAGTCACTGCAGTCACTAAAGTGTCATGTGATTCCTATCCTATCCCCCATCCCAACATTTCCTTAGTACCTCTTCTCAGGAGAATCAGTGATACGGTTCAGAGAGCTGAGCCAGGATCTGTGGACTTCAAGCCCCACCTATGACAAACAGGACTTCTAGGCCCTCAGCTAGTCAGGTCTAGTGGACCTTGCTCTCTGACTAGCCTCTCAGCGGGGATGAAAGGTGCCTTGGACCCAATGTCTCTTCCCTTCTCCCTCTGCAGGCAGGCTCAGGCACATATATGCACACATGTGCACAGAAACCCATGTGTACACTCTGCTGCCTAGCTTGGGCCAAGGAGGGGAGCAGGTAGAGGCAGGGCCAAAAAGATACAGTAGAAGCAGGGACTGCAGACTTAAGAAAGCAGCTGGGACCAGATGGGTTATACTACTGACCAAAATCCTGGAGCAAAGAGTCAACAAGTTGGGGGGGTAGGCATCAAGCAGAAACCAGCTCAGTCCAAGAGGCTTGGCTCCAAGAAGTGGGGAGGGGTGACTAGTGGTGTGGTCTCCAGCCAGCCCCTTTACCTGAGGCCTTCCAGACCTCAGGCTAAAGCCATTATTATAACTTTTTCCTGCTCCCTAAACAGACAAACAATAGATAAGCATTACCAAAGACTGTCTTCTCAACTCTATGCAAATGACTCCTAATTAAACCTAGTCCTGACTTCTGAGCCCTGAAGTCCAGGTTTTAGACAAACTGCCTGCTGGATATCTATTGGATGGCCTGCCAATATCTCAAACTAAACATGTCCAAAAGTGAATTAATCAACTTTTATGGTCCTCATCCTCCTCTTACGTATTTCTGTTCAGGGCATCAGTATCTTGCTTTTCAAAATGTGGTACTGGGAGCAGCAGCGGCAGCAGAATCACCTGGGAGCTTGTCAGAAATGCAGACTCGCAGGTGTCCTCTCAGACCTACCAAATCAGAATCTGCCATTTAACAAGATCCCCTAGATGACTGCTATGCACATTACAGTTCGAAAAACTCTGATCCAAGACACAGTCTCCCTAGCACTCCAAACCCTCAAGGAGCCTGCCTGTGTCCAGTCTTCACGGCTCCCATCACTGCTATAGTCCAGGTAGCAATCACTTGTTCCTAGAACTACTGGTTTCGCTAGTCTAGCTTCCAAACATTCCTCATGGTAACTCTCCCTCAATTATGTTGTCAAATTCATAATTTTAAACCCTTCCCTCCTCAAAAATTTCCATTGGCTCCTCATTGCCTATTAAAGCTTAGTAGTCAACAAGAAGAAATATTGTATGATCATTATTATTATTGTATGATCATTATGTGCCAGGCACTCTACCAAGTGCTTCACGTGTCTTAACTCATTTAATCCACTAACAACCTTATGAGCTAATTATTACTGTATCTTCATTCTACAGATGGGGAAACGGAGGCATGGAGAGGTTAGATGACAGAGCTGGGAATCAAACCTAGGCAATTTGACCCCAGTGCACAAATTCCTAACCACTGTTTCATACTGCTCCCTAATTCAGTGGCCTTATTTTTTTAAGGCTTACCTCCTAAGACTTCCCTGTAATTTAGCCAAAGTGATCTACCTGTTGTTCTATAAATACATTAACATTTCCCAACTTCTGAGAGGTTGTGCAGTCTTAATGGAAATAATCCGGGCTTCGAAAGCGGACCTAGTTTAGGGGCGCCTGGGTGGCTCAGATGGTTAAGCATCTGCCTTCGGCTCAGGTCATGATCCCAGGGTCCTGGCATCGAGTCCCACATCGGGCTCCCTGCTCAGCGGGGAGCCTGCTTCTCCCTCTGCTTCTCTCTCTCTCTCTTTTCTCTCTGTCTCTCATGAATAAATAAATAAAAATCTTAAAAAAAAAAAAAAAAAGCGGACCTAGTTTCAAATTTTAGGCCTGGCCACTAACTGGTTCTAAGACCCTAGGGAAATGATCAAACCTCTCTGAGTCTCCTCTCCTCATCTGCAAGTAAAACACAATTTAAAAACCACCTAACTGAAATGGTTGCTGTGAAGTTTAGAAAATATGCAGAGGATGTCTAGTACAATCTTGGCACATAGCAAGTGCTCAATCATTGATAGCTCTTATGCTCACCTGAAATTTCAAATCTTACCCACCCTTTGACGCCCTCTCAAATATAACTTCTACTGTGTAGCTTGCTTTGTCACCCCAAATGGACATGATAGCATCTTCCTTTAATTTTTGTTAATATTTTACGTGTAACTCTCTCTGATTTACTACCTTATTTTAACATTGTACTTGTGTCGTATTAGACTGTAAGCACCATAAGGGCAAGCCCTAAAACATTTAGGGCAATGCCCTAAAACAGCTAGCATAATGCATTGCACATTGTGGGAGTTCAATAAACATTACTGAGTAGAGGCGGATTGGACATTGAGTAATGAATGACCAGAACCACTAAAATTAATTGGGGAAAACTTCATTTAAAAAAAGAGGTGGAACAGGAACTAAAAACAGCTAAGCATCTGTAACTATGTCGCACGAGGCACTGTGTGTATAATAATAGCTCATTAGTACTCTCATTAATTCTGTGATGAGTTACTATCCCATTTTCCAAATGAGGACACTGGGGTTGAGAGTGACTTCCTCAAGGTCACAATTGTTCCATGAGAACTTGAACCCACTCACTCTCTTTCACTGCTGTATCCCCAGTGCCTAAAGGAGTGCCAGGAACACAGTAGATATAACACACAATAAATATTTGTTGAATGAATGAAGAAATGAAAAAATAGTGCTAGTAAGCAGAACCAGGACTAGAAGCAATTTCACCTGACTCCCAGTTCAGTCCTCTGCTGTGAATTTGCCAATCTAAAACAGAGGAAAGGGATGTACCATTTATTAAACTGCTATAAAACTGAACACCGTTTGGGAAGAGGGATCCTAGGGCAGAATGCTGAATAATTACACTCCTCAGTTCATGACACTGTGTTTGACACTTTACATAAATTATATCATTTCATCTTCCTAAAAACTCTTTGAGGCAGGTATTTTTATATCCATTTTACGGATGAAGAAACACTCTCCGTGAAATGATTTGCCCAAACTCTCATAAGAGGCAGAGCGGGTGATTCCAGCCCAGGTAAGTTTAACTCCAAAACTTGTGTTCTTAAATACTTGTCCAGGCTTTGGGCTTGTACTTGCAATGGAAATCGTACCCCCTGTAGCGACAGGAGCAAGACAGCATCATGAACAGCAGGGCATCATGAAGAGCATTGCAAGGAACTGCAACAGGGAGGGCAGGGATTAAATCAAGACTACTGAGGTCACTGAACAAATCAATAATCAAGTTATAACGTCCTTTGGGAAGCAATCTCATTAATCCAAGAATGCTGCTACTCCAACAAGAACTAGTGACAGAACTTGATAACATTAAGGACAGCAGGGGCAAAGATACTTAAGAAATCACCTAAAGCTCAGCATTTAACACAATGTACGGGAGGAGGACAAGCCCTGAGAGTATGGGACAGGAAAATGAATAGGAGTTTCACAAGAAGGCGTGGAAGGAACGAGGAGGACAGGGGGAAAGCGGTTAGCCCAAAGAGCAGGTGCAGTGTTGAGACTGGTTCTGGCATCGGGTATAGGAAGGGCCTACCGGGAGGAAGGAGTTCCGGCCTTCTCCGGCCAGAAGCCCGTCACCCGACTTCCTTAAGGGCACTCTGCCTCACCCTCAGTCCCTTTTGCCGCAGAACCCAAGCTCACCAGGGGCCTGGGCGATGTTGTCCCCGGGTCTCCTGAAGACTCGGCCGCTTTCGCCATCTTGGCCCTCCTTCTCCCCGGTCGCTCCCACAGGCCTTTGCGGAACCTGAGACGTGGAGGCCGCGGCTGCTCAGCGCGCGTCATCGCGCGGCGGTCGCGTCACCGAAGGGCGCCTGGTAACGGCTGTCGGTCCCGTCACACGTTGCTGTCCCTGTCCTCCGGGTGTCCGGGAGAGGTCCGAGTCGCCGCGCCTCGCTTCGCTTCTTAGGGACCGCAGGTCCCTTCAGACATGCTCCCCCTTTTCATACTCAACCCCGATCCTAAGATCGGTCCACGGCTGCCTTTTTTTTTTTTTTTTTTTTTAATCCATCGCACGCGCGCACCCGTTTCTCGCCCTCAGGGCGGGTCCGCAGAGCTAGCACTTCGCGGAAAAAGCCTGCGCCTCCCCGGACCGCAGAAGAAATTCGCGTTTCCGTGCTTCTGAATAAAGAGATCAAGTCCGCCTGACCACCTGCTTCCTCCGCCGTCGCTCCTGCCTTGCGCTCCCCCCCGCCCCGCTACCAGCCGCTTTCCACTTCCCAGCTTTTATAAACTATACAAGATTACTTTTCTTATTCCCTCACCCCCTTTGAGGAGGGTCGAAGCTAGCTTCTCTATATACGTTGGCCAAAATTTTAATCTCACTACAACTTCTAAAATTGCTAAGTGATTTGGAGCAAGTACTAAAGATGTTTAAGGTCTAAAAGAGGGTGATTATTGTAAGAATAACAACAACAACAACAAAAACAAACCTGCATGTCCCAACCTCTTTTCCCCACCTAATTCCGGGTCTTTCTCACTCCATTTTACCTCGGGCCCAGGTTAAAATGCGATCAGGTAATACAGTCATTTTTGATGCAAGGAGGATTCAGGATACCTGAGTGTCCTTTGGTGGTATGAATATCAGGTTTCCGCTTTTAAGAAACAGGGTAGGGATGGGTGTGTAATAAAGTGCTTTCTATTTTTGGATAGGCAATCCAGAAAGAAATCAAGTGTTAAATTTAAGAAGAAAGAATGTGGATGGGCGCCTGGGTGGCTCAGTTGGTTACGGGACTGCCTTCGGCTCAGGTCATGATCCTGGAGTCCCGGGATCGAGTCCCACATCAGGTTCCCCGCTCAGCGGGGAGTCGGCTTCTCCCTCTGACCCTCCCCCCTCTCATGCTCTCTCTCTCTCTCATTCTCTCTCTCTAAATAAATAAATAAATAAAATCTTTTAAAAAAAAAGAATGTGGAATATGGTGGGAGGAAATTCTCAAATAAATGTTGGGGTGGGGGGTGTGTGGGGTTTTTTTTGTTTAAATATTCTCATAATTCTTCAGCTCAAGCACATTTTCAATACTTGCTCAAGTACTGATGGGAGTGATATTAAAATTGAGGCCAATAGATTTGAAACTTTTTTTTAAAAGATTTTACTTATTTGAGGTAGAGCGAGAGAGCAGGAGCAAGGGAGCAGAGGGAGAGGGAGAAGCAGACTCCCCGCTGAGCAGGGAGCCCCACGTGGGGCTGATCCCAGGACAGCGGCATCATGACCTGAGCGGAAGGCAGACATTTAATGACTGAGCCAGCGAGGAGTCCCTTAAACATTTTTTTTTTACAAGAGAATATTAGGTACAATTCCCCAGCCCCAGCTTTGCCACCCACTCTACCCCTCCCGCTTCCACCCCAGTCCAGATTTCTGGCACTTGTTATCAGGTTACCAAGTCCCTTCCCGTTTTTCTGAGGCTGTTGATAATCTCTTCTATTTCCTTGCCAACCTCCAAAATTAAGTTATCTCTCCCTAACTCCAAGCTCCAACTTCTGCCACCTAACCTCATCTCTTGGCCTCTTTGCTACTGGTTTCAAGATGGCTCTGATGCTGGGTTAAGAAGAGGACAGGCCATAAAACAATTGTTCAGGCAGTCAGTGTTCAGGTTCCCTAGGCATTAATTAGTTCCGGCTAAAATGTCAGTTTCCCTCGGGTGCCTGGGTGGCTCAGATGGTTAAGCGTCTGCCTTCGGCTCAGGTCATGATCCCGGGGTCCTGGGATCGAGTCCCACATCGGGCTCCCTGCTCCTTGGGAGCCTGCTTCTCCCTCTGCTTCTCTCTCTCTCTCTCCCTCTCTCATGAATAAATAAATGAAATCTTTAAAAAAAATAAAATAAAAAAATAAAATGTCAGTTTCCCTCATTTAACTAATAGGGTACAGGTTGAATATGAGGTAATATGCTGTGAAGAAAAAAACTCAGAAAGAAAGGTTGTAGAGGAGGCAGGTGGCATAGGGACATGCTCCTAAAATAGGAATTATTTTATGTTTTTGTTTTTTTTTTAAGATTTTATTTATTCATTTGAGAGAGAGAGCACAGGCAGGGGGAGCGGCACACAGAAGGAGAAGCAGGCTTCCCTCCAAGCAGGGAGCCCAATACGGGACTCAATCCCAGGACCCTGGGATCATGACCTGAGCTGAAGGCAGTTGCTTAAGGACTGAGCCACCCAGGCGCCCCAGAATTATTTTATGTTTTAGTTGCAAATATATCTTACAAAATTGCCAAACTCAGTATTCTTTAACACGCTTTCGGTCATTACCCTCTGTTAGACTATGAACATTTACAGTGCAGCAGGACTCAACATGACTTGCCCAAAGTTGCCCAGAAACTTTGTAAGTGGTGGAAGTGAGATTAATATTTAGGCCAATAGGTATGGAGAACTTTTTTAGTTGTTCTAAATTACAGGACAATACAAAGCGCAACTCTAAGAAAACAACTAGAAAATATTGAGGAAACAGGCAGTTTCCTAGAAAAATGGTCAAAATTAATTCAAAAAGGAAGTAGGGAATTTCGTTGGGATAAAATTTTGGAAATGAAAAATCAAATATATAAAAAGAAAAGTACAGAACAGTTTGTATGGTATGCTACCATCTGGGTAAAAAGTAAGGGGGAGGGAATATATATTCATATACTTGAATTTTCACTGACTATGTCCCAATGGCTACACAAGAGATTGGTAACAGTGGTTGCCTCGGGAGACAAACGGAGGGACTGGCAGTAAGAGGTGGGAGGGACTACTTAATGACTTTCAAGGGAGGATTTTTGTTGTATAAACTTTCATGCAGTTTGAAATTTTTACCATAGACATGTATTACTTTAACATAAAGTTGTCAAAATCTATCCTTCCCTCCCACCCACAAAGTGCTGGATGGTTTCACAGGCTATTCATTCAAGCCTTCAAGGAGCAGATCATTTCTACATTACATAATTTTTTCCAGAGAGAGGGAAAAAGAAAATTTACAGATTTATTCTGGGGACCCAGTATAAAAATGGTATCAATCCTGACAAAGAGTACTAAAAGAGAAAACTGTAGCAGTCTCACTATCAATATTAGGTACAAACATCTCACACTAGCAAATCAAAACTGGCAAAATAATACAATAATAATATCCCATGACCAAGTAGAGTTTTTCTCAGAAATGTACAGTTCATTCAGAAACAGGAAATGCAATAGTGATAACTGACCATTTTAACATGTCAAAGAAAAAAACCATCATCTTGATGCTGAAAATTCAACTTCATTCCTGAAAATAAATACATTATTAATAATAACTACATAATAACTACATTAGGATACTTAATTTCATAAAGAAATCTGTCTCAAACCAAAAGCATCTTGCTATACCTGGCATTCTATTTAAGCCAAGACCAAGAGAAGAATGCTTATTATCACCACTATCATTTGACACTGTTCTGCAAGTGCCAGGCAGTGCAATTAGACTCTTCCTCCACTGGGGGCCAGGGGTAGCCTTGCTCATTCTCTTTGAGGCCATTGGTCCCCCTGGATATTCTCACCCATAAACCCCACCTTAACCCTCTCTCTCTAATACACAAGCAAACTTCTAGCCCTAGAAACTCCAAGTCTGTTTCGCACTTCCAGTATTTTCTTTTCTTGGCACTTGCCTCTCCCAAAGTATAGCACTTCTCTATGTAAACACTCCACCCTTCCTGGTGTAAACATAGTTTCTTCCCTCTCCTATTGTAAAGAATTACTGATAACTCCCCTCCCTAACCTATCTGCCTCCACCTCTTTCCCAGTTGCTGCCTTGGCCCAGCCCTTCCCTTACCCCATTCTCCTCCAGTCCTTTTCCACTTTTTGAGGCTTAAAAAAATAAAAAGATTTTATTTATTTACTTGAGTGAGTGAGAGAGCAGCGAGAGAAAGAGCATAAGCAGGGGAGAGGGGCAGAGAGAGAGGGAGAAGCAGACTCCCCGCTGAGCAGGGAGCCCAATGCTGGGCTCAATCCCAGGACCCCAGGACCCCAGGACCTCAGGACCATGACCTGAGCTGAAGGCAGATGCTTAACTGACTGAGCAACCCAGGTGCCCCAACCGAGGCTTTTTATACCTTTTATTTTCACACCTATCTCCAAACTAGGTTATTGCTCTGACTCCTCTACCGTGTACCTCATCCCTGGGCTTTCTCAGCGCTTCCGACTCAGGACTGCCTTGCCCCTGGGCTAGGAGGAGGTCAGGCTATAACGCTCTAAAGGTGAAAAGATGTAAAGGACATAAACAACTCACAGAATAGGAATTGCCATCGCATTTTTTCCTGTTACAGACATATCCAACAACATTTATGATTGTGTATACCTACATTAATTATTCTTTTTAAAAACATGGATATTTTCTGGGGCGGCTGAGAGACTCAGTCGTAAAGTGTCTGCCTTTGGCTCAGGTCATGATCCCAGGGTCCTGGGATTGAGCCCCGCATTGGGCTCCCTGCTCCGTGGGAAGGCTGCTTCTCCTTCTCCCACTCCCCCTGCTTGTGTTCCCTCTCTCTCTCTGTCAAATAAATAAATAAAATCTTTTTTTAAAAAATGGATATTTTCAATAGAGCAGTTGACATTTGATTTTTTTATCCATAAAATTATATTCACAATCTTAACATGTGACAAATTATAATTTTGTAGCAAAAGAAATAATTTTATAATTTATTTTTTAATATTTGTACATTTGTCCATATTATTCTATTTGATTCATACTTCCCCAAAATTTTGCTATGAAAATATCCAAATATATCCAAATATCCAAATATATAGAAAAGTTGAAAGACTAGTACAGTGAGCCTCCACCTAGATTTCTACAATTCACATTTTGCTATTTCTGCCATCATACATGGATACATCTCTATCCATCTGTCCATCCAACAAATCTCTTCATGCATCATTCATTTCATTCTTTATACATTTCAAAGCAAAGACATTAGTATACTTCATGCCTAAACACTTAAGCATGCATTGTTTGGAAAAGGAAAAATAGATCTTTGTGTATTGACATATGAAGATGTCCATGATATATTAAAAGAAAAAAGCGGCATATAAAAAACAGTATTTGTGTTAAGTATAGAGGTTAATGCAGACAGGAATTTAATTGCCTCAACAATATCCATTTTTCCCTTATTCCTTCTTGATAGACCCCACTTTTGTTCAGTTCGGCAATGTGTCCAGACCCAAGTATTGAATCATGATCAATTCAAGTCAATCATGGCAATCTTCCCAACTTCCTTTGCTGACATGGATGACCATATGATCCAGTTCTGGCTAATGAGAACAAAAAGAAGTCATCCAGGGAGGCTTCTGGGAAAGGCTTTGTAAGATAGAAGAAACAAATTCAGCTTGCATGGCTTGCCTCTTCCCCCACTCTTCCTTCCCTGAATGCAGGTATGATGTCTGGAGGTGTAGCGGCTAACTTGCAACTAAGAGAAGACAAAGATATGGACAAATTGTCATGGGCTGAGAATGGTCTTTTCATATTCTATGTAATTTTTTAAAAGAATCATCACATGTTATTGCAATATATGAATAAGTATATCTCTATGAAAATGGAGATATACTGTCAACACTTAATTCAAACTAAATTTTGGAGGCTTAAATGAGAAAGTAGCAAAGTGTGGACAATAAAGTTAAAGTTAAATATACTCTATTGGAAGAGTAGTCTGTCTTACCCTGCATTTCCTTCAGAAAGCAGAGCCTGAGACAAGGACTTTTATATACATGTTGATGTTGGGAAGTGATCCCAGGCAACAGTAGGAACTGGGAAGAGTGAAGCAGAAATGGAAGGAAGTTCATTAGAAGGGTACATTTTCAAGCTGCAAAACTGGGGATAGATACCACTGGGGAACCATGTAGAATGTGCTTTACATTTGTCCCTGGAGAGACAGAAGAGGGAACTATTTCTCTACAGTTCCCACATCCCATTGTCAAAGGTCACTATGTGGAGTGTTAAGTCTCTTGTATCTCCAAACATGCGCGCATTTCAGAATGGCAGAAGAGATTTCCATAGGCCTATGACAGAAGGTGAAATATAGCACAGCATAGACAAGTGCTTTTCGGTTCAGCCTGGCAGAATGGAGGGCTGAGAGGATTGAGGCCCGGCAAGAGAGGTAGATGCCTAGTCTAAACACAAGATGATGGACATCTGCAAAATAGTGGTGGCAGTAGGAATGCCAAAGGAGCAATTTTGTTTTACTTTTTTCTTTATTTTTATATTTGCATTTATAAAAAGAGAGGCAACTTAGTGAAGTGAATAAGAACATAAACTCTGGAACCAGAGCACTTGGGTATGAAACTCAACTCCACCATTTACTCATTTACTTCTTACTTGACTTTTGTCAAGTTACTAAACCTCTCTGTGCCTCAGACTCATCATCTGTAAAATGGAGACAATAACAATAGCTGACTTACAGAGTTGTAAGGACTATGAGTTAAACGTTAGCTATTAATACTTACAATGGAAATACATGTTTGTCGTAAGGAATCAAAATACCTAAGTATATAAAACACAAAATGTCCTGTATCTGTTAGAATGCTTTTGTTTTCAAGTGAAAGAAAAGCAAACCACACTGCCAGGGAGGGATTGGACATGGATAGGATATTGAGATAGGAAATCTCGGGCTTAGGTAGTTGGAAGGTGACACAAAGCTATTCTGTCAGCAATGTCAGGTCAGGTCAAGTGTTGAGGGAAACTGAGGAGTGGAAAGCAAAGCAGGTAAATTGAGTGGTGAGTGTTAGTATCTAGCTAGCCAAGGAGGAGTATTCCTTCCCTTACCTCCTTTGGTTATTCCTTCTGCCTCTTTTTCTCGTCCTTCACTATCTTGCTTGTTAGCAGCAATGCCCTCCTCTTTTGTAGCTAGGAAGAAGGAGGACATGGGACTACTGTGAGAGAATTTCTTGGCTCAGTGGACCACAGGAACTAAAAATGTAGAATGTCTGGTCAGTGTTTGTTCTGAATAAGTTCATCTGAAAAGTGTACTTTTCTTTTTTTTCTTTTTTTAAAAGATTTTATTTATTTATTTGACAGAGAGAGACACAGTGAGAGAGGGAACACAAGCAGGGGGAGTGGGAGAGGGAGAAGCAAGCTTCCCGCGGAGCAGGGAGCCCGATGCGGGGCTCGATCCCAGGACCCTGGGATCATGACCTGAGGCGAAGGCAGACGCTTAACGACTGAGCCACCCAGGCGCCCCTGAAAAGTGTACTTTTCAAAAGTGAACAAAACCTTTGCAATTAGACTTTCATTGAAATTACACACAGAGCAAAGAGAAATGTGTCTGCTGGACTATACATTTCTTCTTCCCACCCTTCCCCAACATCTCTTTTTCAAAAAGGGAGGTTGTAAATAAGGAGAGCAGGAGGAAGGATAGGAAAGGAAAGAACACTCTGAGGAGTATGGAACAGCTTCACTTCTCTTTCTTTAAGTAAACTGCAATATGAAAACACCATTTGGAATCATTTTGAGGTAGGTTTCCTCTATAAGAAGGTTGGGAAAGGAAAATGGTGTGAGTGGGCATGACAAAGTGGGGCTGAGGCCACTGATTTTCCTAGATCTTGCAGTCCCTAAGGAAGCATACATAGGGTGCCTGGGTGGCTCAGTTGGTTGAGCGGCTGCCTTCGGCTCAGGTCATGATCCTGGAGTCCCTGGATCGAGTCCCGCATCGGGCTCCCTGCTCGACAGGGAGTCTGCTTCTCCCTTGACCCTCCCCCCTCTCATGTGCTCTCTCTCTCTCAAATAAATAAATAAAATCTTAAAAAAAATTAAGGAAGCATACATAATCCACTAATATCTGAACTACTTGTATGAGAACTTAAAATATAGTTACTTCTTTAGTTCAGCTCACCAAATTATTTCCTACCTCTGTTTATGTGTGAATTCTTAGAAAAGCCCACTGCTTTAATGTATGTGAGATGAGCAAGAAACAAGCTCAGGGAGAAACAAAACCACCTCACTCCTTCTCTTCTTTGATTTCATTGGGACTTAAAATTAATTGATCTACTGATATTTCACTGTCCCACATCCCGCTGATATCTTCTCTTCCCTACTTATTCCGCTCAAACTCCGTTGATGATCACTGTACTCATGCCCTTGCAAAACTCTCAACTCCTTTGACCCTGTTTTGCTTCATCGTATTTATGTGGCAAAAGTCTAGCCCTGGTTGAAGGCAACACCAGATCTTCTTGGTGCCTGCCACAGTTAGCTAGGTGTGATTAGAGTAAAGCCTGCAACTACGCTGACTGGTCTCACTTTAAATGACCACAAAGTTTTATGGACTGGTTAATGCTGCCTGGTGATCACACATATTTTATAAGTCCAGTCACTCACCCAATCGCTTAGACGAGTATTTTATTATACCTCTGTCTCCTCAACATTTTCTCTCTAGTCCTGAATTTCACATGACAACTTTGCCTTCAACTTCACTAACATAAAAGCAATAAAAAGAGAACTTCTACAGACTTTCACCACCACAACTACCCACTTATAAACATCTGTAACCACACTCTCTGCCCTTGCTCCCGACAAATGTCACTATTATATAGGGCTAACCCCCTTCACTCGTGTACTAGATCCAATCCCCTATCTTCCCACTCAAAGATAACATGTCAAAGTTAAAAGGAAATGTCTACATAAATGAAATGAGTTGGTTAAAATAACAAATAACCTAGCAGGTTAAAAATAACAACTAGCCTCAACTTGGGCTCAACTATTTTAGAAACGAATTTCACATACATTATTGCATCTTATCCTCACAAAAATTGTGAGGTAACTTTTGTTATTCTTCCCATTTTATGAGACTATGAGACTTAAAACAAGATACGTGATTTGTTCCAAATCACTCAGAAATTTTGTAGTGATAAAAGTGGGCTTAAAATTAAGCCAAGAGTAATAATGAAGGTTTTTTAAATTTATATAAGAGTACTATATACATATCCATGCAAACAAGTTTAAAAACATCAAAGAGATGGATAGATTCTTAGGAAAATATAAATCGAAACTGCCCCAGGAGGATTTAAAAAACCTTATCAGAACAATACCTTTGTAATAACATATTTTATTTTTAAAAAATATTTTACTTGAGTATGGCTGACACACAATATTACATTAGTTTCAGTTGTACAACATAGTGATTCGACTTCTGTATATGTTATGCTGTGCTTACCACAAGGGTAGCTACCATCTGTCACCATACAATGCTATTACAATATCATTGACTATATTTCTTATGGTGTGCTATTTTATTCCTTTGATTTATTTATTCCATAACTGGAAACCTGTATCTCCCATTCTCCTTCACCCATTTTGTACAACACACTCTCCTCCTTCCCTCTGACAACCACCAATACTCTGTATTTGCAGGTCTGATTCTGTTCTTTGTTTGTTTATTCATTTGTTTTGTTTTTTAGATTCCACATATGAATGAAATCATGTGACATTTGTCATTCCCAGTCTGACTTATTTCACATAGCATGGTACTCTCTAGATCCAAGCATGGTGTTGCAAATTGCAAGAACTCATCCTTTTTATGGCTGTGTAATATTGCACTATATTTATCTCAATGGACACTTAGGTTACTTCAATATCTTGGTTACTAAATAATGCTGCAGTAAGCATAGAGGTGCATATATCTTTTCAAATTAGTGTTTTCATTTTCTTTTGGTAAATACCCAGTAGTGGAATAACTGGATTGTATGGTATTTCTATGTTCAATTTATTGAGGGACCTCCACAAATCTTACCACAGTGGCTGCACTAATTTACATTCCTACCAACAGTGCATGAGGGTTCCTTTTTCTCCATATCCTTGCCAACACTTGTTTCTTGTCTTTTTGATATTAGCCATTCTGACAGGTGTGAGGTGATATCTCATTATGGTTTTATTTTGCATTTCTCTGATGATTAATGATGTGAAACATCTTTCCATACATCTGTTAGCCAATTCTATGTCGTCTTTACAAAAATACCTATTCAAGTGTCTGCCATTTTTAAATCAGATTATTTGTGAAGTTTTTTGGTGCTGAGTTGATTAAATTTTTATATATTTTGGGAGATATTAAGCCTTTATTGAATACATCATTTGCAAATATCTTCTCCCGTTCAGTAGGTTGTTTTTTTGTTTTGTTGGTTTCCTTTGCTGTGAAAAAGTTTTTTATTTTGATGTAGTTCCAATAGTTTATTTTTGGTTTTGTTTTCCTTGCCTTAGGAAACATGCTTAGAAAAATGTTGCTACAGCCGATGTCAGAGAAATTACTGCTTGTGTTCTCTTCTAGGACTTTTATGGTTTCAGGTCTCACATTTAGGTCTTTAATGATTTGTAGTTTATTTTTGTGTATGGTGTAAGTGGTCCAGTTTCATTCTTTGTATGTCACTGTCCAATTTTCCCATTGGATATTCTTGCCTCCTTTGTTGTAGATTGAAAATATAAGCATGGGGGCGCCTGGGTGGCTCAGTCGTTAAGCATCTGCCTTCTGCTCAGGTCATGACCCCAGGGTCCTGGGATCGAGCCCCGCATGGGGCTCCCTGCTCAGCAGGAAACCTGCTTCTCCCTCTCCCACTCCCTCTGCTTGTGTTCCCTCTCTCACTGTCTCTCTCTGTCAAATAAGTAAATAAAATCTTTAAAAAAAATAAGCATGGGTTTATTTCTGGGCTCTCTACTCTGTTCTATTGATCTATGTGTCTATTTTTGTGCCAGTTGGGCGGAATTTATCTGTGAATCCATCTGGTCCTGGACTTTTAAGTTTTTGGTTTTGTTTTTATTACTGATTCAATTTAGTTATTACTAATTGGTTTGTTCAGATTTTATACTTATTTCTGATTCAGTTTTGGAAAATTATGTGTTTCTAGGAATTTATCCATTTATTCTAGGTTGTCCAATATACAGGCATATATTTCTTTGTAGTATTCTCTTATGATTCTTTGTTTTTCTGTAGTGTCTGTTTTTACTTCTTTTCTTTCTTTTTTGATTTTATTTATTTTGGTCCTTTTTCTTTTTTTCTTGATGAGTCTACCTAAGGATTTATCAATTTTATTTATCTTTTCAAAGAAGCACCTCTTGGTTTCATCGATTTTTTTATTTTATTTATTTTTTTTGGACTCTATGTGATTTATTTCTGCTCTGATCTGTATTATTTCTTTCCTTCTACTCACCTTGCGTCTTTTTTGTTCTTCTTTTTCTAGTTCCTTTAGGTGGAAAATTCGATTGTTTATTCAAGATTTTTCTTGTTTCTTGAGGTAGACCTGTATTGCTATTTATTTTCCTCTTAGAACTGCTTTCATCCCATTTTAAAGATTTAGAACATTTGTGTTTTCATTTCATTTTTTCCATGTATTTTTAAATTTCTTCTTTAATTTCTTCATTGACACATTGGTTTTTTTATTAACATGTTGCTTAATGTCCGTGTGTTTGTGTTTTTTCCAGTTTTTTTCTTGTGATTGATTTATAGTTTCGTATCATTGTGGTTGAAAATGATGCATGGTATAATTTTAGTCTCCTTAAATTTATTGAAACTTGTTTTGTTGCGTAACATACGATCTATTCTAGAGAATGTTCCATGTGCACTTAAAAAAATGTGTATTCTGTTGTTTTTGGATAGAATGTTCTATATAAATCTGTTATGTCCATCTGGTCTAATGTGTCATTCAAAGACACTGTTAATTTATTGAGTACCTGCCTGAATATCCATTGATGGAAGTGGAATGTTAAACTGCCCTACTATTATTTTATTATCATTCATGTCTCTGTATGTCCATTAGAATCGCTTTATGTATTCACATGCTCCAATGTTGGCTACATAGACATTTACAGTTGTTATAGTCTCTTGTTGGATTAATCTCTTTATCTTTATGTAACGCCCTTCTTTGTCTCTTGTTACAGTTTTTTTTAATTGCTAATTTTATGTATTTTGTGCACACATTAGGTAACATGCGGTTTTGAGTGATGGGATAACAGATCACTTTTTCACTCTGAATCCAACCAAATCCCATTTTAATCCCATGAATATTGTGAACTTAAACTGATGTCACTTTATCAACTTTAAATATTTGGAAATTCTAAAATATTATTTTTGTTTACTTTTTCACTTTGTTTTCTAATAGATATTTTTAAGAGTGACTTTTAAAAAGTATTTTACTAATTTATTTATTTAAGAGAGAGCAAGTGAGCACACGAGCGAGGGTGGGGGAGAGGGAGAGGGTGAAGCAGACCCCCTGCCGAGCTGCAAGCTTGATGTGTGGCTCCATCCCAGAACCCCAAGATCACATCCTGAGGCCAAGTCAGATGCTTAACAGACTGAGCCACCTAGGCACCCCTAAAGGTGATTTTTTTAAAAAAGATTTTTTTTTGTTTTTATTTTGAAATGAGTATAGACTTACAGAAAGTTGCAAAGTACAAAAGAGTCATAGGTAATTCTGACCCCAGAGTGATATCTTATATACTTGTAGTACGATGTCAAAACCAAAAAATTGACATCAGAGAACTAGACTACCAAGAACTAGAGAACTAGACTACAGACTTTAGTAAATTTTCACCTTTTTAAAACCTACATTTGTGTGTGTGTGTGTGTGTGTGTGTGTGTGTGTGTGATTCATTACAGTCTTTATTTTAAAGTCTATTTTGTCTGATTTAAGTATTGGTCCCCAGTTTTTAAGAAAACATTTTAAATAGTCAGAGAATCAGTTCTATAAATCAGAGGTTGAAAAATATTACTTGTAAAAGGACAGATAGTAAATGCTTTTGGCTTTGAAGACCTATTGCTTCTCTTACATGTTCTTTTTGTTTTATTTTGAATTTTTACAGCTCTTTAAAAATGTAGTGTCTTAGCCTGTTTGAACTGCTACAACAAAATACCACAGACTGGGCTCCTTATAAACAATAGAAATATATTTTTCACGATTCTGGATGCTAGAAGTCCATGATCCAAGCACTAACACCAAGGCCCTCTTTCTGGTCATAGCTGGTACATTTTCACTATGTCCTCATATAGTGGAATGGGCTAGAGGGCTCTGTGGGTTCTCTTTTATAAAAGTGCTAATCCCAGTCATGAGGGCTCTACCCTCATGACCTAATAACCTCCTCAAAGCTCCACCTACTAATACCATCCCTTTGGGGTTAGAATTTCAACATATGAATCCGAGGGAGGGGACACAAACTTATAGACCATAGCACACCAAAAACCATTTTTGACTTAAGTAGCAGCACAAAAACAGTCTGCAGGCTGGATTTCGTTTGCAGGCTGTAGTTTGCCAATTCCTGCTTTAGCTCTAGCTACCTGTTTACAAGATATACAGAAGGCAGAAGAACATGTTCAATGCTACCATAGGGATGCAATCAGCAAAATCCGAACTGAGGGAAACTCTAATCTACAAACAACCTGTTTGTGGTGTATCCTCAAAAGCTCAACATCTCCTCCTCAGTCCCAACTTTGAAAATAAATTCAAAAGCAAAACTCAATTGCTATGCGTGAATTTTACTTGGATCGTAATTCAAAAAAACAAAAGTTAAAAAAAAACACCATTTGAGACAACCTGCATAATTTTCAATACTGATGATATTTTTGATGAGATTAAGGAATGGTTTTATTTTGTTTTGTTTAATTTTGGTATGATAACAGCTTGTCTATATCTACCAAAAATCCTGTTGGGATTTCACTTGGAATTGCAATTAATTTATATGTCAACTTGGGGAGGACTGACATTTTTAACAGTATTGAGGCTTCACACACATGAATATAGAATATATCTATTTATTTATATCTTTGATTTCTTTCATCAATATTTTGTAGTTTTCAGAAAAATGCATACATATTTTTGTTAAATTTATACTTAAGCATTTCATTTCCAGCATTATTGTAAATGGTATTTTTAAAATATCAAATTCTACCTGTTCATTGCCAGTATTTATATTGACTTTTTATCCTGTAATCTTGCTAAACTCATTTATTAGTTTTAGGAGATTTTTGTAGATTTATTTAGATTTCTGGGTGAACAATCATGTCATCTGTGAATAAGGACAATTTTATTTCTTCCTTTCCAATCTAGATGCCTCATTTCTTTTTCTCATCTTTTTGCACATAATAGGACTTCCTGTATGAGATGCCTCATTTCTTTTTCTCATCTTTTTGCACATAATAGGACTTCCTGTATGACATTGGGCAGGAGTGGTGAGAGAGGACATCCTTGCTTTCTTCATAAATTAATTATGACGTTAGAGTAGATTTTTCACTGATGCTTTTTAGTAGATTACAAAAGTTCCTGTCTATTTCTGGTTTGCTGAGAGTTTTTATCAGGAACGGGTGTTGAGTTCTGTTGAATATTTTTTCTGCATCGATTACAGAAAATGCATACCATATGACATGATCGTATGGTTTTTCTTACTTAGTCTGCTAAAATGGTGAATTACATTGATTGATTTCTCAAATGTTGAACCAGTCTTGCTATCCTAAGATGGAACCTACCTAGTGGTATTGTATTATCCATTTTATATATTGCTGGATTTGATGTTAGTGTTTTGTGAAGATTTTGTTGAAGAAAGGATTTTGATCTGCAGGTTTCTTTTAATATTTATGCTTTGGTATTAAAGGAATGCTGGCCTCATAAAATGAGATAGGGTGTGCAATATCCTATTTTCTGTAAGGAAGTGTTTAGAATTGGTATAATTTCTTTGTCAATATTTGGTAGAATTCATCAGCGAAAACTATTTGGGCCTGAATTTTCTTTTTTGGAAGTTTTTTTAAAAGATTTTTTTTAAAAGATTTTTATTTATTTAATTGAGAGAGAAAGCACAAGTGAGAGAGAGAGCAGAAGCAGAGCAGCAGAAGGAGAGGGAGAAGCAGGCTCCCTGCTGTGGGGTTCCATCCCAGGACACCAGAATCGTGACCTGAGCTGAAGGCAGGCACTTAACCTACTGAGCCACCCAGGTGCCCCAAGATTTCATTTTTTTGATGGCCGATAGAAGGTTTTTCTTTTTAACTGTAAATTCAATTTATTTAATAAACACAGGACTATTTAGGCTATTTCTTCTTGTGTGATTTTTGATGGTTGATCTCTTCTAAGGAATTGGTCCATTTTATCTATGTTGTTAAATTATGGGCATAGAGTTGTTTGTAGTAATTTTTCTTTATTATCCTTTTAGTATCTGTGCAATCAGTAGAGATCTCTTTCATTTCTGATGTTGGTAATTGGCGTCTTTTTTTTCTTATTCAGGTTTGCTTGAGGTTTATCAATTGTATTGATCTTTTGAAAGAACCATCTATTGGTTTCATTTATTTCCACTATTATTTTTCTATTTTTGGCTTCATTCATTTCTCCTCCAATCTATATTATTTTCTTCCTTCTGCTTGCTTTAGTTTCAATTCTCTTCTGCTCTTTCTTTTCTAATTTTATAAATTAGAGGCTTAAGTTACCAACTTAAGGTCTTTCTTCTTTTCTAATGTAAGAATTTAATGCTATAATTTTCTTTCTAAGCACTGTGAGAGCTGCATCCTACAAAAAATGATATATTTTATTTTTATTTTCATTTAGTTCAAAATATTTTAAATTTCCCTGATTCTTCCTTTTGATGTGCCAGATATTTAGAAGTGTGTTGATTAATTTACAAATATTTGGGAATTTCTCAAGATATTTTGTTATCACTCTCTTATTTAATTACATTATAGTTTGAGAACATATTTTGCATGATTTGTATCCTTTTAAAATTTAATGTTTGTTTTATGACTTAGAATATGGTCTATGTTGGTGATTGCTTCAAGTGTACTTGGAAAGAATGTCTATTCTGCTGTTGTTGAGTGGCATGCTCTATAAATATTAGTTAGGTCAAGCCGAATGATTATGTTGTTCATGTAAAATATATTCTTTAACATTTTCTGCCTACTTGTTCTATCGATTACTAAGAAAGGAGTGTTGAAGTCTTCAATTATACTTGTGAATTTATCTATCACTCTTTTCCGATTTATCAGTTTTTGCCTTATATATTTTGAAAGTTCATACACATTTAGGATTTTTATGTCTTCCTGGAGAACTGACACTTTTACCATTATGTAATATCTTTCTTTATTCCTGATAGTATTCCTGGTTCTAAAGTCTAGTTTTTCTCAGGTTAGTAGAGGTACTCCAGCTTTCTTTTGGTTAGTGTTTGCATGGTATTTTTTGCTATCTTTTTACTTTTAACATAATAGATTTTTATATTCAAAGTAAGTTTCTTTTAAATAGCATACAGCTGGATCTTACTTTTTTACCTAATCAGACAATCTTTGTATTGTAATGGATATATTTAGATCATTTCTATCATTGATATACATGGTGTTATATATACCATCTTGCAATTTGTTTTTTATTTGTTCCATCTGATTTTTGTTTCTCTCTTCTTTTTCTGATTTCTTTCTCATTAATTCACTGTTTTTTATCATCCCATTTTTTATCCTTTTTTTGGATGATTAGCTATAATTTTTTGCTCTATTAGTTCAGTGGTTGCTTTAAGGTTTATATTAAATATCTTTAATATATCACAGTCAGGTGATATATTCAAGTAATTTATACAACTTCATTTATAGTGTGAGAACCTTATAACACTTCCATTTCTTCCTTCTTGGCCTTTGTGCCCTTGCTTTCATAGATTTTACTTCTACATATATTATAAACTCTGTCATACATGGTTGTTTTTCTTTAAACAGCCAATAATCCTTTAAACATATTTAAATAACAAGAAAGGAATTATTTATATTCATACGTATATTTACCCTTTCTGCCTTTCTGGTGTTCTTAATTTGTTTGTGTAGCCCAAGGTTTCCCACTGGTATCATTTGTCTACCATTTGAAGGAATTCCTTTAATATCTCTTGTAGTGCAGGCTTACTAGTGATAAATTATTTCATCTATTTTATGTCTGAAATTATCTTTATTAAAACCTCAAGGGTTTTTGTAACAGCTCTGTTGAGATATAATTCACATATTATATAATTCACCCATTTGAAGTATATAATTCAATGACTTTTAGTATATTCACAGAGTTATGCATCCATCACCACAATCAATTTTACAAACTTTCATCACCCCAAACAGAAATCATGTATCCTGTAGCCATTACCTGTCAATTTCCCATTGCCCATTCCCAGCCCTAAGCAACCATTTCTCTCTAGAGATTCTCTTTTTCTGGACATTTCATATAAATGGAATCACACAATATGTGGGCTTCTTTCACTTAGCATATGTTTTCAAGGTTCATCCATGTGGAGGTATGTATCAGTATTTCATTCTTTTTTATGGCTGAGTAATATTATATTGTATAAATAAGCCACATTTTGTTTATCCACTCATCAGTTCATGGTCATTGGGATTATTTCCATTTCTTTTGGCTATTATGAATAATGTTGCTGTGTACTTCTGCATGAAAGCCTTTATGTGGACATAAGTTTTATATACCTAAGAGTAGAGTTGCTGGGTCATATGGTAATTTTATGTTTAACATTTTAAGGAACTACCACCCTGTTCACCAATATGGCTGAATTTTATATTCCCAACAGCAATTTATGAGGGTTTAAATTTTTCCACATTCTTGCAGACCCTTGTTATTTTATATACATTTTGTATATGTATTATAGTCACCTGGTGGGTGTGAAGTGATATTTAATTGTGGATTTGATTTGCATTTTCATAAGGACTACTGGTGTTGAACATCTTTCATTTCCTTTTTGGCATTTTACCTATGTTCTTTGAAGTAATGTCTATTCAAACTTTTGGCCCATTTAAAAATTATTGTATTTTTTATTGTTGAGTTATTAAGAGTAATTTACATATTATATATACATTTTTCCTGTAAGATATATAATTTACAAATATTTTCTCCCATACTATGTGTTTTCTTTTCACTTTCTTGATAGTTTTGTTTGATGAACAGTAGTTTTAAATTTCAATGAGGTCCAATGTTTTGTTGCTGTCCTTTGGCTGTCATAGCTAACTCAAAGTCACAAAGATTTGCCTCTATATTTTCTTCTAATAATTTTATAGCTTTCAGCCCTTCTATGTCTATGATCTATTTTCAGCTAATTGTGCATGATGTAGATACTCATTTTTTCCACATTTAATTCTCATTGGTTAAAAACCATTTGTTAAATTCTGCCTTTTCCCATTGAATCACCTTGTACCTTGTAAAAATTCATTGATAGAAGATGTCTGGATCTATTTCTGTGCTGTCTGTTTCATTCTATTTATCTGTGTGTCTATTTTTTGTCAAAAATACCAACTCCCTTTGTTACCGTAGCTGTACATTCAATCTTGGAATCAGATAGGGTAAGTCCTTCAACTTTGTCCCTATTAAAAAGGTCTTTAGTTATTGTAGGTGCTTAGCATTTTCATATAAATTTTATTTCTTTTTTTATCATTTTATTTTATTTGTTTCATCATGATAAGCATACTCTTTAATTCCCATCACATATTTCACCCATCCCCCATATAAATTTTAGAATTAGCTTTTTAACTTACGTTTTTAAAGACAGTGGAAATTTTTATTGGGATTGCATTAAATCTATTGATCAGTTTGGGGAGAATTACCATCGTAACAATATTAAATAATTAAACATTTTTCAATCATGAATATAGCATAGTTTTTAAATTATTTAGATCTTCTTTAATTTATCTTAGCAATATTTTTGAAGATTATACTGTACAGATCTTAGATATCTTTTTAAAAATTTATTTCTTGCCATTTATATTTACTGTATTTGGATTTGTAAAAAATTTTTCACATTTCTTTTGCTAGTATGTAAACATATGATCAATTTTCTTATTAACCTTGTGTTCTATGACCTTGTTAAATCCACTGACTGTAAATTATTATTCTAACTGTTGTTTTGTTTTTGTTAGACCTTTTCATTTTAGCCACTCTTGGAAGTGTGTATCAGTACGTCACTGAAATTTTAATTTGCATTTTTTAATAATCAATGGTGTTGTGCATTATTTTCAGGTTAATTTACCTTTCTAAAAATTGAGATTTACTTGGCACAAAATATTACATTAGTTTCAGGTATATAACCTAGTGATTCATCAACTCTATATGTTATGTTATGCTAGCCATAAGTGGAGCTGCCATCTGTCACCATACCATTACAATACCATTGACAATATTCCCTTTGCTGTACCATCCATCCTTAGGACTTATTTGTTCCATTACTGAAAGCCTGTACTTCCCACTTCCCTTCACCCATTTTGCCCATCCCCCCTCCCCTGCTACTGGCAAGTACCTGTTTCTTCTCTGTACTCATGGGTCTGCTTCTGCTTTGTTTGCTTTATCATTTGGTTTATTTCTTAACTTCCACAAATGAGTGAAATTATATGGTATTTGTCTTTCTCTGACCAGCTTATTTCACTTAGCATTATACCATCTAGATCCATCCATGTTGTTGCAAATGGCAAGATCTCATTCTTTTTATGGTTGAGTAATAGTCCATGGTGTGTGTGTGTGGGGGGGGAGGTGTGTGTGTGTGCCACATCTTCTTTATCCTTAATTTGGCTATTGTAAATAATGCTGCAATAAATGTAAGGGTGCATATATCTTTTCAAATTAATGTTTTCATATTCTTTGAGTAAATAGTAGTGGAGTTACTGGATCATATGGTAATTCTATTTTTAATTTTCTGAGGCACCTCCACACTGTTTTCCATGGTAGCTGCACCAGTTTGCAATCCCATTAACAGCACATGAAAATTTCTTTTTCTCCACATCCTTACCCAACACTTGTATTTCTTCTGTTTTTGATTTAACCATTCTGACACGTGTGAGGTGATATCTCATTGTGGTTTTGATTTGCATTTCCCTGACGATCAGTGATGTTGAGAACTTTTTCATGTGTGTGTTGGCCATCTGTATGTTTTCTTTGGAGAAATGTCTGTTCATGTCTTCTGCCAATTTTTTAATTGGATTATTTGGGTTTTTTGGTGTTGACTTGTGTAAGTTCTTTATATATTTTGTATACTAATCCCTTATCAGATATGTCATTTGCAGATATCTTCTCCCATTCAGTAGTTGTCTTTTAGGTTTGTTAATTGTTTCCTTTGCTGTGCAGAAAATTTTTTATTTTGATCAAGTCCTATTAGTTTCTTTGTGTTTTTGTTTCCCTTGCCTTATGAGGTATAACTAGAAAAATGTTGCCATAGCCAATACCAAAGAGAGTACTGCCTGTGCTCTCTTCCAGGACTTTTATGGTTTTAGGTCTCACATGTTGGTCTTTAATCCATTTTGAGTTTTTTTTCTTAAAGGTTTAGTTGCATTCTTTTGCATGTAGATGTCCAGTTTTCCCAGCACCATGTTTGAAGAGAATGTCTTTTTCCCATTTCACTTTCTTTCCTCCTTTGTTGAAGATTAATTGACCAATATACTTGTGGGTTTCTTCCTGGGCTCCCTCTCCTCGTGCATGGATCTATGTGTCTAATTTTGTGCCAGTACCAAACTGTTTTGATTACTACAGCTTTGTAATATAACTTGAAATTTGGGATTGTGATACCTCCAGTTTTGTTCTTTTTCAAGATTGCATTGGCTTTTCAGGGTCTTTGTGGTTTCACAGAAATTTTAGTATTATTTTTTCTAGTTCTTTGAAAAATGCTGTTAGTATTTTGATAGAGATCACATTAAATCTGTTGATTGCTTTGGATAGTATGGACATTTTAATAATATTTGTTCTTCCTATTCATGAGCATGGAATATCTCTTCATTTTTATGTGTCATCTTCAATTTCTTTCATCAATGTTGTATAGTTTTCAAAGTATAGGCCTTTCACGTCCTTAATTAAGTTTATTCCTAAGTATTTTATTATTTTTGGTGAAATTGTATATGGAATTATTTTCTTTTTTTAAGTTTTTATTTTAATTTCAGTTAGTTAATATACAGTGTTATATTAGTTTCAGGTGTACAGTATAGTGATTCAACATTCCACACATCACCCTGAGTTCATCATGACAAGTGCACTCCTTCATCCCTATCACCTGTTTAGCCCACTCCCACCCCTCTGGTAAACATCAGTTTGTTCTCTATAATTAAGAGTCTGTTTCTTGATTGTCTCTGTCTTTCCCCTTTTTTCCCTTTACTCTTTATTTTATTTCTTAAATTCCACCTATAAGTGAAATCATATGGTATTTGTCTTTCTCTGACTTATTTATTTCACTTAGCATTATACTTTCTAGCTCCATTCATGTCATTGCAAATGACAAATTTTCATTATTTTTTGTGGCTGAATAATATTCCATTGTATATGTATATACCACATCTTCTTTATCCATTCATCAATCAATGGACACTTGGGCTGCTTCCATATCCTGGTTATTGTAAATAATGCTGCTGTAAACATAGGGCTGCATGTATCCCTTTGAATTAGTGTTTTTTAATTCTTTGGGTGAATACCCAGTAGTGTGATTGCTGGATCATGCAGTAGTTCTATTTTTAACTTTTTGAGGAACTTCCATACTGTTTTCCACAGTGGCTGCACCAGCTTACATTCCCACTAACAGTGCATGAAGGTCCCTTTTTCTCCATATTCTCACGAACACTTGCTGTTTCTTTTGATATCAGCCATTCTGACAGGTGTGAGGTGGTATCTCATTGTGATTTTGATTTGCATTTCCCTGACGATGAGTGATGTTGAGGATCTTTTCATGTGTCTGTTTGCCATCTGTATATCTTCTTCAGAGAAATGTTTTTAAACAATTAGTTTTGCCAAAGTTCTGTCTTATTAATCTTTTTAAGGGAGCAATTCATTTTGTAAATCTTCTGTTGTTTTTTTTTCTTCTCTATTTCATTATTTCCCTTATCCTTATTATTCTTTTTTAATATTTTCTCTATGCACTTCTTCCCAATTTATGATTTGAATGTTCAACATTTTTTGTTTTTAAACTTTCTGGTTTCCTGTTCAAGTTATTTAATGTCATAAATTTTAGCCTGTATACTTATATAGCCTTTTTCAGGTATTGCACCCCAATTTTAAGATGCATAGTTTTATTATTCTATTCTAACATTTCTTAATTGCCTTTATGCTTCTTTTTTTAGCTAAAGGATTGTTTATTAATATGCAATTTTATTTCCAAATATATGTGATCTGTTAGTTATCCTTTGTTATTAATGTCTAGTTTTATTGCATGAATTTTTATAGTAGCATTATTTATAATAGCCCCAAAGTGGAAAGAATCAAAATGATCAATTGATGAATGGATAAACAAAATGTGATATATTTATACAATAGATTTTTATTCAGCAATTAAAAGGAATGAAGTACTGATTCACATTAAAATTGATAAGTGAAAGAAGCCAGGCAGTAAAGGTCCCATGTTATATAATTCCTTTCAGGTAACATGTCCAGAATAGGCAAATCTATAGAGACAGAAGGCAGAATAATGGCTGGTAGAGCCTGGTTGCTAGAGGTCGGTTTGTGGGGAAATGGGGAGTGATTCCTAATACGTTTTTGTTTATTTATTAATTTTGAGGTAATGAAAAATTTATAAAATTTATTGTGGTCATGGTTGTTCAATTTTGTGACTATGCAAAAAAGCATTCAATTGTACATTTTAAATGTGTGGATTTGGTATATGAACTATATATCAATAAAACTGTTAACTAAAAAAAAAGTCTAGGGCTATTGCAGCAAAGTATTGGTTAGGCATGACAGTGACTAAAGTTTTCAGTCCTCCCAGAATGGTTATTTCAAGAACTATGCACTGTTTCATATTTATTTAAAATTTAAATAGTTCCAATTTACTGTTTATTGATAAAGGCATGTTAAAAATGTAAAATAGTTTGCATTTTCTCCTCAGTGTTCTATTTATTTAATTTTGTTTTACCTTTATAGTTTAACAAAGCAGTTTTACATAAGCTCACATGAACCACAAAAAGTAAGCATTTTTTTAACCACATGATGTACAATTTTAAATTGGGTCCCACATTAAATAATCTAATGCCTCACTTAAATTTTGTGGTGAACCAAACTCTCCCCACATCTTTGGGTTCAGTGGGGCTTTTAAAAAATGTGTTATTGCTGGCTACAAGAAAGCTTGGCTTTACTTTGCACAATCTCAGAATAAGTAAATCAGGAATATGATTTTATGGGTTATATGAATATTCATTATATGAATAGGGGACGTAAGAATTTGGGTATGTGAACTGGTAGTACACTGGGAAGAAAACAAAAAAAGTCATGTTAAAACAAATGAGCAACAAGGGCATCGGGGTGGTTCAGTAGGTAAAGCGGCTGCTTTCCGTTCAGGTCATGATCCCAGAGTCCTGGGATCGAGCCCCGCATCAGGCTCCCTCTCCATCTGCCTCTCTCCCCAACCCATGCTCTCTCTCGCACTCTCTCTCTCAAATAAATAAATAAAATCTTAAAAAAAAACAAGCAACAGAAACAACTTTTTTTTGGTTCCTTAGTGAATTAGATCAGGTCACACTACAGGTAGCTGAGTCAAAAAAGTATTACTGCCAAACAGGGAACCCAATTTAGTAAAGTCTAGGTAGCTTTTGGGATATGAGACTGGGGATAGGAAGAATGGGATAAGTCCCTTAAACTGAAAAGATCTGAGACCGCATCTGTGCTGTTGTAGGAAAGCAGTGTCTTTTGTTAATTGGGCTGGGAATATCTGGGTTTGTGGGTTAGGTAAGCACTCAGGATGGCTGGACATGGTCTGTTGTGTAAATGAGGTCTACCTCCTACTTTTATCTAGTTGGGCCTATACCCATGTCTGCAGGACAAGTCAGGATTTACTTATATGAGATCACTTTAGTGGGTAGTAATCAAAGTTTTTTTAAAAAAATGAAATAGAGTAGAATATAATAGGATAGAAGATAGTAGAGCACATACTATGTAGTATTCTGTGAAACTTCATATATGTTCTGGTCTATGATGTAAAATGTATTGCTTACTATGTTCATTGTCAAAAAAGTTCAAATGGTACTGACTTAAGTGATGCTCCTTGAGTTTTTGGTTTTGAGGGTGTTTTTGAGTTTTTTTGGTCTTAATTTTATTTTTAATAAGATATAATAAAAACTCAAACTGTCTAGGAGGGTGTAAAATGAAAGCCCCCCCCATCGCATTTCCACTCCCTCAAATCAGGGCCCTTAAAATTACTTATATAAATACATATATACATACACACTCCCATTTTATTTAGATACAACTTAAAAATATTATAAATTATAATATATAATATAAAACACAAAATTTGTCATACTCTAGATACTGATGTAAAACTAGTTTTCAACTAGTTTGTTTCACTTACATACCGTGGGTGAATTTTTGTACTAAGTTGTTCTCTTTATGTGTGCATAATCTCCTACTGCATGGATGTATATCATTTATATATCTAGTTCCATAATGGCCATATCAGGGGTTTCCAGTTTGGCTACTACAAAAAAATGCTATAGTACACATACTCGTCCATATCTTTGCATTCTTCTGTGATGAAATATATAGCACAAATTCCTAAAAGTAAAACTGTTGGGTCAAGGGGAATATGCATTTAAAATTTTGATATATATTGCCAAATTGCCTTCCAAAGTGTTTACACCGGTTTACATTCCCATAATCGGTCTATGAGGGTTCCTGTTTCTCCTTGTCAACATCAGTTTTTAGAAACATTTTAAGCTTGTCCAATTTGATGAAAATAATATCACCAGCACATAGGCAGGCTAGCATAGAAATTAAGATGAAATCCTGGGGTCCCAGCAGCTAGATTTGATTCCCAGCTCAAACACTTCCAAGTTGTGTGACTTTGGTCGAATTACTTTATCTATTTAAGTTTCAGTTTCCTCATCTGGGGAATAGCAATGATATTCCTAGGTACCTCGGACACAGTAAATGTTAGTATTTATTTACCTTTCAGTATTTAACATTATTAACCTAAAATTCAATGTTGTTTTTGAGAATAGAAAGTAGAGTAACTTAGTGGTCTAATCAAGCTTTTTGAAGATTGAAATGCAAATTCACCCACAATTCATTTTTAGTAGTTCTGAAACCAGTTTCCTTCCTGTGGTAATGTTGGTTTAACAATGAGAAAGAGAAAGCATGATTGGCATGTACTGGCCCCTTGCTGCCTTGCCAGAGCATTGCCACTGCACTGTTCCCTTCTTTAGACAACCATCTTGATGTTCATGGTGTGATGTTTCCATTTATAAAGTTGCTAGTATAAAATTACTGCAAATTTGTGGGTAACGGTCCAATTTATATTGCTCTAGAATTATTAAAATGCTTTGTTTTATATCTTAATATTTTACTTTAAGTATAAATACATATCCATTTGCAGTCAGTGACATGTTCTTTACATTTGTCTACTGCTTGTTTTACTGTGAAAAAAGGAAGAGATTTAAAGAAAGAATCATATGTTTTATCTTGTATTGTTTTACTTTAAGAGAAACTAAAATAAGTTGCTAGCCTCAGTTGTCTGAAGGCTTCCTCATGTCTTATCACCCTCAGAGCCAAAAACCTGTTGGAAAATATCTCAGTTGTTTTATTTTTCTCAAGTTATTCTAGTAATTCTGTTAAAAAAGGAGGTAATGTGCTATGTGATATGAGTAAAAATGACCGCATACAAAACGTTAAACAAATGCCACAGTTATTGAATCACATTTATTTAATTATTAGCTTAGAGTGTAAGATGAACTGCCATGGAAGTCAGAAAGTCTAACTTTTGCCAAAATGAGGAGTGGAAACTTTCACTCATGTTATTAATCAAAACCACTGTTGTAGGAGGAATGTCATGTCTAAACCAGTTTTTAATAGATAAAACCCTATATCAATGACTGGATGACAGGACTGTGGACCCCCTCCAACAAAACCACATGTCGGTACTTGTTTAAAATTAAGATTTCCCAAGAACTTACCTAGGTCTCCTCTCCTTCCATTTTTTGGATTCCTTGTAATTTTCAGGCCTCAATCCATATTATTTGGCCTCAACCCATACCTGAATCCATATTATACTCTCAGACCCTGGGAGAAGGTTTCAAGAAAGTCTTCATTTTCAACAAACACCCTGAGTGATTCTTATGTGAATCAAAGTTCAAGAAACATTAGTTGAACATCATGACTTAGGTTCCACTATTTAGTAAGAGTCCTTAGAAATTTTTGGACAGTTTCTGGCCCTTCAGTAGATCATAGTACCTTCTAAGATGTTAGAAAATGGAGTAGGCAAGCAGGCTGTACTGGAATGGTGGGTATTGGTATCTTTCTGGGAGTTTTTTTAATATTTTATTTATTTGTTTATTTTAGAGAGAGAGAGAGAGAGAGAGAGAGAGCACATGTGTCTGAGCAGAGAGGGGCAGAAGGAGAAAGAATCTGAAGCAGACTCCGCACTAAAGCCGGGCTCCATCTTATGACAGCAAGATCATGACCTGAGCCAAAACCAAGAGGCAGATGCTTAACAGACTGAGCCACCCAGGCATCCCTTTCTGGGAGTTTCAGTGTAAACAGCCATGCCTTCATCATCCTTAGAATGTCTCTCAGAATTGAAATAGGCTCTGTTTGGATTTTTTTTTTTTGGAACTGTGGCTAGTTAAGAATCAAAATGGACGCAGAAAATAGCCACAAGGAGATCATCCTCAGATCTTTACCAATAGACAGCTTTGACATAGTCCTGCTGACATGAAAGTGTGATGAAAATGCTAAATTCTAGGAATAAAGAATTTTGGTAGATAGTAAATAACATGGATTAAACAGATTACAATTTTAAAGCTATAAATTGATGGTTTTTTCCACCAAGAAATATCATAAGGGGAGACTTGAAGAGGGAAGTTAAGTGGAGCATTGGATATCTGGATAACTATGGAAAAGGATTTTCCCTTCCTTCAACCATTTGCCACTTATAACTACTAAAATCTTGGCCTAGGCTAGGGAAAGAAACTAGGCCAAGTTTAGTCAAAACAGCGAATGGGCCAGAGCCAAGGCTGGGGCTTGGGAATGGTGCCAACAATAGTATAGGATTTAGGCTAGGCTAGAACTAGGAGCAAGGCTAGCCATGTGGTGGGGCTGGGGGACTGATAGACACTTTGTCTTATGTTCCATGCAGTTCAAGTCTGGAAAATGTAGAAGGTTGGGCATATGGAACATGGGAGCCAGATTTGTCAGCTGTCTTCAAAGAAGTTCACCATAAAACCTTCGTTAATATTAAACCTAGGCTAATTTCAAATTATTTGCTGCAGTTACCAACAAATGACCTTGAATTATTTTTTTCCGTGTTACAGTACTAAGTACACCCAGTCACATAAACAGGATGAAATGGAGATTAGATATTGATGTATTAGACAGGAAGGCATTGTAATGCAATGGCAAAAAAATGGCTGCAGATTCAGACATGGATTTAAATCTCTGGTACATCATTTAATTTCTTGGCCAAGTAGCTTAACTCCTCTGAGTTTTAGTTTCCTCATATGTAAAATGAAGGTGACAACAGAACCTTTCTCACAGAGTTGTCATGTAAAGTAAATGAGAACATTTATGTAAAGTGCCTGGCATAAGAGAAGTCATCAACCCGTGCTGCCCCCTAGCCCTCCACTTACTCTTGCTTCCCCTCTAGTTTCTCTTCTTGTTACTGATACAGCCCAGTTAACTGATGTATCTTTTCTATGTTTTTGTGAAAGAAGAACTATAACATTTTAGAACAAACACCTTTAAGATTTTTTATAAGAAGCAGAAGGGTTATAAAATATTACTTTATATCTTTAAGATAAAAACTCTCTTAAAACACATCTCATAAGTTACTGGAGCTTAAAATGTCATTTGGAAAATTACCTTTCTTTCCAGGTGCCCAGAGCATTAAAAAAAAAAAAAACAAAACCTTCCTTACATATATATATATATTTTTTCACATGTGGATAAGAGCAAATGATTAACAAGCACTGTATTGAAATATTTTAATGAAGCCATCTTTGATCCCAGATGGGAGAGATGAAGTAGAAGTTGGCATATTAAGTTAATTATGGATATTTGTTTGATTTTCTCAGGGACGTATATTGCCTTTCCTAAAAATCTATGACATATGGTTTCTTTACTTTCCCACTCCTTATATCTTGCAAATTGTGAAATAAATTTTAAATTTACAAGATCATTTAACCCAATGATCTGCTTCATTGGGTTAAAGGGTTATGGCTCTGGTTCCGACATGAGGGACAGACAGATAGACACATCAAGTTGATAAGTTCCTATCCTGGAGGACCTGAGTTGAACAGTGTTGAGACTTATAGCTGTCCTGCAACTCCACCTTAGAGTAATCCACTAAAATGATTAACTCCTGGGGATTTCAGGTTCTGGTTCTTAAAACCTGAAAGGGAGTCTTGGCCTTGTTATGCTGTGGACTCTGAGTGTACTGAAAGTTGAAAGAAAGCATATTTAACCAGACCACAAACCAGGATATAGTTTCTGTATTAGTTGAAATGTAAATTTCTCTGAGCATGTTTTTGTTTTTGTTTTCCTATAATGATAATGAACAAGGATCAAGTTGTGTTGTTATGTAAATAGTAATGTTTTTCTAGGAATATCATTGTAAGCAATCTGACTCTCTCTGCCTCTGATGTTGTTCATCAGACCAAGAACAATGAAAAAGCTTTGGGCTCAACCAACATTTACTGAGGAATTATTATATGCCAGGTACTTCCACATATATTATCTATAGTTAATCCTTAGAAAAACTTTTGGGGGTGCCTGGGTGGCTCAGTCGTTAAGCGTCTTCCGTCGGCTCAGGTCATGATCCTGGGGTCCTGGGATCGAGCCCCACATCGGGCTCCCTGCTCTGCTGGAAGCCTGCTTCTCCCTCTCCCACTCCCTCTGCCTGTGTTCCCTCTCATGCTGTGTCTTTCTCTGTCAGATAAATAAATAAAATCTAAAAAAAAAAGATTAAAAAAAAACTTCTAAAGAAGATATTATTCCAAAGAGAGTTTACATGACTTACTCAGGTCACTGAGATTCTAAGGGGTGGAGCTAGACCATATTTCAGCTCTGTATTACCAATATTGTTCCAGCTCTGTGTTCTTTCCACAGCATCAGAGCTAACATAAGAGTGACTGCTTAGGAAAGAGATACTGTCCTGCATTAAGACTGTAGAGGTTGGTGTTACCTTTACATACAGGAAATAGGGGAAATGGGATTTGTTTCCCCCAACATTTTTTAAAAACTTTATTTTTAGATCAATTTTAAGGTCACAGCAAAATTGAGAGGGAGGTACAGAGATTTCCCATATACCCTCCACCCCCCCACATGCACAGCTTCCCTTGTTATCAACATCTCCCACCAGAGTGGCACATTTGTTACAGTTAATGAACCTACACTGACACATCATAATTACCCAAAGTCCACAGTTTACATTAGGGTTCACTCTTGGTGCTGTACAAATGTATAATGATATGTATCCACCATTGTAGCATCATACATAGTATTTTCACTGCCCTAAAAATCCTGTTTTACTCCACCGATTCATTTCTCTCCCTCCTTTCCATACCCTCTAGCACAACCCGTCTTTTTACTGTCTTCATAGTTTTGCCTTTTCCAGAATGTTATAATGTTGGCATCATAAAGTAGGTAGCCTTTTCAGATTGGTTTATTTCACTAATATGCATTTAAGTTTCCTCCATGTCTTTTCTTGTCTTGATAGCTCCTATCTTATTAGCACTGAATGATATTCCATTGTACGGATGTACCACAGCATATTTTTACATTTACCTACAGAAAGACATCTTAGTTCCTTCCTAGGTTTTGATAATTATGAATAAAGCTGAAAGGGGACCAATTTCCAAATCCTCAACTTTCTTTAGTACTACTTCCAAAAAAAACTTATTTGCCTTTTCTCATCTTCTCTTTGCCTTTCCTACTTCCCTTTCCAAGTCTCTAAAAACGAAAGCATACCTTTCAAAGGTCAAAAATCTTACTAAGGTACATTGACTCAGGGTGTAAAAACCCTTGGTGCTAAGCAAGGCAACAATTTCAAAAATTGATGTCCAGGAATTTTCTTCAAGTCAAGGTCCTGTGCTACCCCTTCCCCATCCATCTCACTAAGAGCTGCATTTCCAATAAAGTTTATGTTTTAAGTTTAATAATGATAAATACCATAGGATTTCACTCATATGTGGAATTTAAGAAACAAAACAACCAAGCAAAAGGAAAAAAAAAGAGAGAGGCAAACTAAGAAATGGACTCTTAATTAGAGAGAACAAACTGTTGGTTATCAGAGGGGAGGTGGGTGGGGGGATGGATTAAATAGGTGATAGGGATTAAGGAGTACGCTTGTTGTGATGAGCACTGGGTGTTGTATGGACATTTTGAATCACCATATTGTATACCTGAAACTAATATTATACTGTATGTTAACTAACTGGAATTTACATAAAAACATAAAAAGAGAAAAACCTCTTAATGACCACACTTAGACTTATTCCAGTCAAATAATATCATTAATTGACTCAAATCTTTGATCCGTGGAACAAGATATCCTAGGGATAGCAGCACAATCCTATTACATGGTTCATATTGATATGATGGTTTATGACCTTGATGTTGGATCTCAGGTTACCCTGATTTTGTAATGGCTATTTGAGGCATGTTGTTACAAATAAAGTTTATGAGATCTGAAAAAAATAATAATCACAATATATAAGAGTTTCATGCTGTTTTTATCTATTGTGTTTGCGTAACAATTGCAATTGTAACTGAATCTAGAAGATTTTTTATACTTGGAGGCTATGATCACAAAGAAATAAAAATAATTCAATTTCTATTTATGGACAAATCTTTGTTGTAGAGAAATTCAATATGGTGATCAATAGAAGACTTTCAAGTATAAAAATATATTATGATGGAATACAATTCTATGGGGAGAATGCAATGGATATTTGATTTCAAGGAGAAGAAAGAAACAATGCAAATTTTCTGAAGGTTAAAGGAAAGTTTACACTTTTGTGTTTAATGTTTGATAGTGGGCATCAAATTGCTCTGGTATTTATCATCCAATGAAAATCTTTAAAAGCATAATATAAAAGTTTTATTTTCAGTTGTCAATATGTATAGTATACTGGATATTGTACCTTTTGCAATTATTTAAACATGATGAAAAATTTAGATGTCAACCTAAAAATATGTGAGGGAGTACATAGCTTCTCAAAATTCTTCTAGGGGTTATGTGAATACAAGTTTGAAGATCCCAATCCTTTAGAGTTGTTGTGAGGGTGAGGTATAATGTATGCAAAGCATCTAGGATAATGCTCAATTAATGTAGCTATTATTTGAGGACTGAGTTCTCATTTTAATCCTCTTTCTTCTTTGGTATTTGATCCAGGGCATTTGTTTTCCTCTGTACTTTAGCCTCATTGTCTAGATAAAGGATAAAACAGATGATTGTAAAAACACTTTGGGTATAGGAAATTAGACAAGTAAGAGTGTACCTAACATCAATAATGTCAATGGTAATATTCATAGTGATGAAAACAGGTATAGACTATAAGTCAAGGCATATAGTAGATATGCAGTAAATGCTTGTCAAATTAGTGAATGAATGCTATGAGGAACCTTGCTAGAATGAAAGACCATACACCCATTTATTGGGCACCTTCCCTAGTACCTGCATCGGTGTTTTAAAAGCTCAATTTGGACATTTTCTCATAAAGATGAAAGGAGTAGGCAATAAAATCCTTCCCTGGGACGTGGCTACTCATTAATTTTCTGAAGGTGTTTCTTCACTGGATTCTTTACCAAACTGCAGTAGAGTGTAGTGGTTAGAAGCAGTGCCTCTGGAACCAGCCAGGTTAGGCTCAAGTTCAAACACTGCCACTTAAGTAGCTGTGTGTCTTTGGGCAAGTCATTTAACTTCTCTTCAACTCAGGTATCCTTACATGGGTATAATAAGAATACTAACCTCATAGGATTGTTTTGAGGGTTAGTGAAATGGGTTTAAAGAATTATAGGTTGTGTGGAAGGTGGAAGAATGTTGCCCCCAAATATGTCCATGTCCTAATCCCTGGAACCTGTGAATATATTACTTTATGTGACAAACAAAATAATCGCAGCTGTGATTAAGTTAAGGCTCTTGAGATGGGGAGATTATCCTGAGTTATTTGGTGGGTTCTTATGAGCGAAAGCGGGCAGGAAAGTCAGAGTCAGAGCAATGCAGTGGGAGAAAGACTTGATCAGGCATTACTGGCTTTGAAGAGGAAGGAAGAGGGCTATGAAGCAAGGGATGTGGATAGCTTTTATAAACTGGAAAAGGCAAGGAAGTGGATTCTCCCCTGGAGCCTCCAGAAAAGAACACAGCCTTCTGACATCTTGGTTTTGACCCAGTGAGGTCCATTTCTGATTTCTGACTTCCAGAACTCTTAAGATAATAAATTCATGTTGTTTTAAGTCACCAAGTTTGTGGTAATTTTTTACAGCAGAAATAGGACACCCATACCGGTGGGTTAGCCATTATTACCCTATTTACAACTCCCTTCAGTTCTGGCTTTTCTTGGCTTTCTTCACAAGGCAACGTAATCTAAACCCTTCTCCACAATAAAAATGGATCCTTTTGCCCACGGACACACGATTTTCCACCGCGAAGCTGCTCTTAATCTCAAGGCATCCACCTGTAAGAGTAGCCCCAGTTCTCCTACCTTGGACAATGAACAAGAGGTCTCTTAGCCAAGCTGCAAGACAATTTATAACATCTTCTTCTTAGGTTTTCCACTTACACATGGAAAATCATGTGCTTTAATGAACAACCTATGCAGTGAATTGAATCACAAAAACCATACTCTGAGGTCCTAGTCAGGAAAAAGTGAACTCCTAATTATGGCCTCCCTTCCTTTGGCAGGGGGTTCTGAGCCTAACACTGAGATCCTAGAGTAGGAGTCAACCCTTGAGGTTGTCCAGGTCGAGGGCCCATGGGAATTAGAACACTAGGATCAGGAGAAATGGGCAAGGGAAGGGAAAAGGAAGTTGCTCCCTCAGAGGTTAGCTGGAAAGAGAGTAAGGAAAAAAAAAAAAAGCCAATGGGAAGTGAGAGATAGCCTCCCACAACCGACGCCTCCCGGGTTCTCTCGCTCGTTTCGGAAACTTTTCCTCTTAGGCTCCAGCGTGGCGCACCTGCCCCTCGAGGCTGGGCCTGGGGAGCGAGCCTGGGGCAGGCTGGGAAAGTCTTGCTAGGAGAGCCTCCGCCCTGGCTGGGTGGTGGGGAGATCGCAGGGAGGAGTCATGGGGCGAGAAACGGAAAGACTACATCTCCCAGGCCGCCACGCTTTCCAGCAGGAATCCTAGGGCGCCGACTGCTCCCCAGTTTCCGTAGGCAAGCGCCAGGCTACCGCAGCTATTGTGCGTAGCGATATCGCCCTCCTCTTCCCTCTCGGGTGTCTCGGGAGGAAGGCTACGTTTCAATTGCTGCCGGGGCTTAACCCCTCCGACGCCTAACAGGACAGCAGGCCGGCTCCCTTGGACCAGGAAGAACTCTTGGGAGCGAGAACACTCTGGTCACGCAATCCCAGGGTGCGAGGAAGACAGCCGAAGAAGGAGCCCGAGGGCTGGGGCTCGGCACAAAGGTTCGCTGGGGCGGGGCGGCAGCTCTGGCTTTAAGAAGGGGGAGGGGATAGTGCAATCAGGGTTGCCCGCGGAGTTCGGCAAAGGAAATCTTCAGCTAGCTCGGGAACGAGGAGCGAGGAGAGGAGGCTTCCCGTCCCAGCGCCCACCCCAGCCTCCACCCTGGGCGGGCCGAAGTGTCACGTTTGCAGTTGCTCAGGAAGGACTCCCGCTGGTCTCCGGAGGCAGGCTGGGCTGCCTGTCAGGGGAGGCAATGCCTTGGGGGCATGCTGCTTGCTAGGCAGAACCCCTCCGGGGTCGGACTGCGTTAGTTAGCTTTCTGTGTCACCTGAAGCAATTGCCGGCCGCCCGCTTCTGGCACAGACCAGCCAGCTTTGCCCAGGAATCTCCACGGAACAGGTACCTGTCCTCCAAAGGGAGGGAGGCTACGAGTTTCCCAGGCGGGTCCCGCGCTCAGTTCCTCCCATCTGCTCCCCCCTGCTGTGCCGCTGATGCTCTTGGTCTTTGTGTCTTTCCTCTCTCCTTTCAGCCCTCGCCATCAGAACCATGGGGCATCCCCCTCTGGAGTTCAGCGACTGCTACCTGGACAGCCCCGATTTCCGCGAGAGGCTCAAGTGTTACGAGCAGGAGCTGGAGAGAACCAATAAATTCATTAAGGACGTGATCAAAGATGGCAACGCGCTTATCAGCGCAATGAGAAGTAAGTGGAAGGTTTCGATGGATGAGCTGTTTCCCTGAGCTAGTGGCTCTGGCCTTTCAGCTCTTCCACACCGCAGGGGAAAGGGAGGATTCACGGTGCTTCCCAATCCAGTTCTCTGAGGCGAGTGGGTTTCCGAACACTTAGGAAGCGGCGTCAGTTGAAGTGGAAGGTGGTGGCTATAACTAGAACTTTAGTGGCCTTGACTTTGTAAGACTTGATCTGTACCTGTGCCAAGGACCCCCTTGCTCTGCAGCTATCCTTACTTGGCAGATTGGTGTTCTGAAGGGACAATTTGCCTGTACTGTTGGACATGTTTAGTACTCATGGCTTGGGTAAGGAGACATTCAAGCTGACCAAGGAACTTGCCCTAGCACCTCCTAAAGAAGAGAGATTTGAAGCCGGCAGCTTGAGTAATGGTTTTGTCCTGGCTTCTGGTTGCTAACGGATGAGGGTCGGGGCAGTAAAAAAAAAAAAAAAAAAAAAAATCTCTGTATCAACCTGTTTTCTAAGGAAAGCACCTTTGCCCCAGTGACTTTTTTCCTTTAAGGTCCTGAGCTATGGTTTTGGTCAGAGTCAGTCTAAGCCCTGAATTATTGGATGGCCTCACGTGCCACTGAATTCTGCTTGGGGGTGAAACTGAGACCTACCTGGTACCTGGCATAAGGAGCCCAACCCCCAGGGAGCATACTTCAGGGCCAGTGGTCTGAAGGAACCTCATCTAGTTTGGCTTTCCCAGTGGTCACAGCTGGCAGCTGTGGGACCCTACCCCCCCTTCCCCACTGTGTGGAGTTTTTATTTCTGCTAGTTGGCAGAAGGCTTGGAGTAAGAGAAAGAATAATAAATATTCCCAACAAGAGTGCAGGCAAGCCAGCCCTTTGTGCCAAAGTATATATACCCAGAAGAATGGAGGATAGCAGTTGGGTGGAGTGATAATTTTTTCTCTTCTTGGCTGAAAAGTGGTTGCAAAAAGTAAAGTCACTGGTCAGAGTCACTGGTAAATATGTCCCGTCTGCTTATAACTGTGTTCTGAATGGGTTTATCCCTGAAAAACTGTGTCCAGAGTCCAGTGTGGGGACCTTCTCAAGGCAGATGGAACCGATGAAGAGCAGGGAGAAAGGCTTGGGGGTGCGGTGGTAACAGCTACCAGCTGGTATTTTTGTGCAGCTCTTTTGATTTGCTCCTGGGAATCTGTGCTTTCACTGCCAGTGTTGTCTGCCCACTTTGGTGAGAGTATATCAATTGCCCAAGTTCCTGCTGGTCATTTGATTGAGTTTGATTATTTAATTTTTTTGTCGTATTGTGGTCTAAACAAGAGCACACTCTTGGAAGCACCTTAAAGATGGGGTATTTGAAATGCTGATCCTTAGAGGCGTATAGGCTAGGCTTTGGGGTGTGTTGCCACTTAATAGAATTCATTGAGGGGTTAAAGATATGCAGGCTATGCCACAAAAGTAGTTAGAAAGATTGAGGGTTCATTGAAAGGAAAAGGGGAGAATGTTTGGATTTTTTAAAATTTTTACTTATTATGATAAACTGCTTGGTGTAGTTATCTACAGTCAAATGTAGCTCATCATAAGCCCCAGGAAGGGAATGGTTTTGTGAAGTGTATGGTAAGCTGAAATTGTTTGTGCTAAAAAGTGACCAGATACAGAGAGATTAAGATTAACATTAACATTTGAGGAAGGACAGATTTTTGTATGCTAGGGGCAAGTAGTGGTTCTTACTCTTTCCTTCTTCTCTGAGACTGAGACTGGTAAGAGTCAACAGTTAAGCAGGCCTAAACCTTTGCAGATGGGTGGAAGATCCAAGAAATAATTTGGCCCGTGGGGTTTCTTGATATTCAGGGTGGTTTTCTGTTTCCGAATATACATAGAAAGCCAAAATAGGGCAGGGAGGAAATAAAACCCAGCAGCTAACCCACACTCCATTTCTTTCCTTTGAGTTGCATGATTCTAAAAACATGATTAGATAGAGGCAAAGGCGGGATGTTTCCCACTGTCTTGACCACAGTAATGTTTATACTCCCACTCTACTTCCTCACAGTGTGCTAGCTTTTTGAGAGTAAATTGGGAAGCAAAGCAAAGGTATGCTTTTTCTTTGTGTGGAGGAAACAGGAAAAGAGAACGCTGGAACTGGAGTTAGAAGACGTGGCTTCGCCATCTTGGGATAAGATGGCGCAGATTGCTGACTTCATCTGTTAAATAGGGGTGATTATACCCACCTCACAGGGTTGTTGTGAGACTCAAAGGAGTTAATGGATTATGAAAGTGCTTTTTGAATGGAAACAGCTAAACATAGAAAGTTGTTGATAATATGTCTTTAGGCTAATAATGTATCTGCTGGTGAGTGTGTATTTTTCAGTAGGTTTCTGAAGGGAAATGAATAAACAGAAGTAGTTGGAAACATAATTTTTGCTGTCATCTTATTGGAAAATGTCACTCCCTACATTGGCATGTCTCAGCGATTAATTTTGTATTCATGTGTGGGGATTCATTTTGGCATTTGGCGCCTGGCATTAACATCCGAAAGAATGACTGACACCTTTCCATTTACCTCACTAACCTGACTAGCAAATCAAATGGCTAGTGTTTCTAGGAACCAATGAAACTTGGTGCATTGTGCTGCAAAAACTAGCTGCAGTTTTTGTTAAAGTTGCTAGCCTAGGTGGAACTGGATTTCTACATTTATCCTGCTTGTGTCTGATTTTGTACAGAGCTCCAGATAAGGTTTAAGTCACAACTTTGTGTCATGATTTAGTCATTAAACATAGGTCCCTTTTGAGTGTTTAGATTTACTTACATCTGTACTCAGAGGTAATTGATGTTATGAACAATACTCAACATGTCTCCCTTGGGGAAGTAGTTGATTTCCCCCCTTTAAATGTGATTTATTTATAATCGTTGGGGTACAAGATGATGCTTATAATTTAAACTAGTGGAAAATAAAAACACCATGACTCTGAAAGGTGAACATATTGCCTGCTTTTCTGTTTGTCCTTTGTTTTTATGTTGGCAGTTTTGGTCCCTGGTGGTGTTTGAATATTTTCTAGGCACTCAGGCTAGGAATTATTCAGAAGAAGTGACGTGGCTCCTGCTTATATCACAAGGCAACATGATACACCTAATAAATGATATATATAGTTCAGTGAACACATACCATTCATTCAGTAAATACTTGTACACATACTATAATCAAGCCTGTCCTCAGGGCTGTCACAGATGTGGCAGGCTTAGTCATACATGGATCCTGCCCTCAGAGAGTTCCTAGATTAGTAGGAGAGAAAAGACATGGGTAGAGATCACTATCATGTAAGGCAGTAGATATGGATCAGAGCCATAAGAATGAAACGGGTGGGTATCAGGGCACATGACACCAGCAGGAGAGCTCATTTCTTGGTGGGAAGGCAAGGAAAAGGAAAGGAGGAAATAGCATTGTATTTGACAGAAATCATACTTACTGCTTGTTAACTGTTCCCAGTGCCAGGCATTAAAATATTGTAACAGCCTTATGAGGTAAGGATTATTCCCACTGTATAGATGAGAAAACTGAAGTTCAGAGGTGCTGAGTAACTTTCTCAACAAATAAGGGCGAGAGTGTGAATTAGAACCCAGACCTGACTCTAAAGGCCCTGCTTACTTTACTGTGTTGCACTGTATTCGGGACGAGGCATTTCATGTAGTAGGAATGACCTAGAAGATGTAAAGGGACAGCAGGTAATTCAAGTTATCTGCAATGGATAGGTTGCAGGAAGGACATTTTGGGAGATGAGGTTGGACTGGAAGGTTGAGGCCTTAATTGTGCAGGGACCTGTTAAATACTTCAGATTTTTCTTCATAGATAGAGGGAATATTAAAAATGTTTTTCGTTAGGAGAGAGGCATGGTGGCAACTGCCTTTGGCTCAGGTCATGATCCTAGGGTCCTGGGATCGAGCCCCACATCGGGTTCCCTGCTCGGCCGGGGGCCTGCTTCTCCCTCTCCCACTCCCCCTGCTTGTGTTTCCTCTCTCGCTGTGTCTCTCTCTGTCAAATAAATAAATAAAATCTTTAAAAAATTTTTCATATGTCACAAAATATTCTTCTGCTTTAGAATTTTTCAACTGTTTAAAAACATAAAAACCATTCTCACCTCAGCTAGGGGAGGGAGGCATGCCAAAATAGGCAGCAAGTTGGGTTTGTCTGTCTGGTAGTAGTTGGCAGACCTCTGATATAACTAGTCAACCTAAAAAAACCGAAATGGATTTTTATTGGCGAGGCAATGAAAATAGCTAATGGTAGAATATAATGCCATATTTCACATTTCCATCAACTAGGTTTCCTTTGGTGTGCTATTAATTATGCCTGATCCGGATTCAGGGATCACAGGCTCAAGTGCTGTCAGAGACCAAGGAGAAAACGGAAAAGTATAAAGCTGTTGGAAATGGGTTAATAGGGCTGGAAAGATTGGGGCAAAATATAGCAGCCTCACCCCATTCAAATGGCCTTCTTTTTTTTTTTAATGTGCTAACTAAATAAAATACATTCAGAGCCTATATTTAATCAGGTTGCAACTCCTGAGCTAGATGATCTAACTCTATTAGTCTATGAGTCTTGAATGCTTATGTGCTAGGGAAATGAAAGGCAACAGTCTTCAGATCGAGATTTCTCTGGGGAAGCACTACAGGGCACTGTTTCCATATGAGCAGAGACAGAATGATAGTATAATGGGGAACAATCCCTAGACATAACGATTAGATACCTGGGTATGGTTCTGTTACTAATGGGATCTGTGACCTTTGTAAGTCATTTTTTTGGGGCCCCAGGTCTGCAGCTTTATAAAGGTAGGGGCTGGGCAGGAGATCTGTAAGCTCACTTTCAGCTCTAACATTCCATGGCTTTTTTTTTTTTGTATTGCATATTGTAGTTTACTCATTTGGGAAAGAAATGACTAACCCAATTATAGGAACTTATTTTATGCCTACATAAATTTTCACATTATTTTAGTGTACATGTCAGTATTTAGTTAAATAGAAACATTTAAACAAAAATTTTAGTCTTTCAAAAACCAAGGATAACATACATTATGTATGTTTGTATATATAAAGCAGATGTCAGGAAAAAAGAATTATATCACTAAGCCTATACATATACATGTATAGTCACACATACATAGGTTGTCTGGGACTAATGAAAACCTTTGTTTTAAAAGAATACAAAAGAGGGGTGCCTGGCTGGCTTAGTAGAGCATGCGGCTCTCAATCTTGGGGTCATGAGTTTGAGCCCCATGTTAGGTGTACAGATTACTTACATAAATAAACTTAAAAACATTAAAAAAATAAAAATATAAAAGATGCATTCTGTACTAAAAATGTACATGAAGTTGATAAAGTAGAAATCATATAATTTGTATAGCTTTTATAACCCAGTCTTAAATTCTTTAAAAATGCCACTTTCTTATATTCTATCCTTTTTTTTCCTAAAGATTTTATTTATTTGACAGAGAGAGACACGGCGAGAGAGGGAACACAAGCAGGGGGAGTGGGCGAGGGAGAAGCAGGCTTCTGCGGAGCAGGGAGCCCGATGCGGGGCTCGATCCCAGAACCCTGGGATTATGACCTGAGCCGAAGGCAGACGCTTAACGACTGAGCCACCCAGGTGCCCCTATTCTATACTTTTTTAAAGACAAGAGTTTTAGATATTTACATTAAGGTGACCTTTTGGGGTATCTGTTCACCTCTTGCTTTGGCAACTGGGGCACCTGTCTGGTAAGTGTTTTCTTGGAAGGACGGATTGATTCCTTCTGTGAGGCAAATTTGATCTTGAATATCAATGGGAACCTGGTTGCTAGTTCCAACTCTGTCACTAGCTTGCTGTGTGACATTGAATGAGTCGTTAGCTTTGTGAGCCCGAGTTTTCCCATTTGTAAAATTAGAGTTTTGGTCAGTAAGCCTTAGCGTTCCTCCCGGCTTTATCATTCTCTGTTTTCTGGGCTGCAACTGTCTTGCTCATAGCCAAGCAGCCTAAATTGATTCTGTTATAAACTTTAGAGCCAATTCACCTTTACTCTGGAAGAGTAGGCAAGGGGAAAATCAAACTGATATGTCCAGCATAAGTACATGACTTGAATCGTGCTAACTTATCTGATTATCTTCTTGATGAATGCTTCCTGAAAGGTGTCACCCTGATGGCCTTTCATTCTGTCCAGAATAGCTCTCTAGTGAGAGAACCCAAGGCTTTTAATTCCTTCGGGGTGGGTATAGTGTCATGGTGTGCAGGGAGGAGTTGGTGATGTAATATACATTCTCAGCAGATATCCTGTCATTATCTTGGTGATATTTAATTAGTGCCTTAGAAACACATGGGGTTATTTTAGATATTCTCTGAAGTCAGATCAATGTAATGAGTATGTCATGTGGTACTGTTGTTAGTAAGTGTTAACCGGTGTCGAATGGAATTTGGTGGGGGCATTACTGCCATGTTCGTTGAAGGCCCTCAGGAAACCAGATTCCAAAGTCTAAAGTAGTTGGACTAGTAGTGCTGTAGGGACTTGGGAGGAAAAGGGAACCAAACCAGCCTTTCAGTGTGACCATTTATAAGAAGTTTTTTGTTGGGGCGGAATGGGGGATGGTGTTGGGATCGGGTAGGGAATGTTGTGGCTTGACCTGCTTGTTAAGAGCAGTTTTTCAGAGTTAATAGTGATGAAGGGAAGTTACTTTTTAGCTTAATTTTTATAGCCTCACTTGTTAAAGCATAGCCGCAGTCTTGTTTATTCTGGCATCTGTTTCTCTAATCATTTACTATAGGAATTTTCTAAAGCCCATGAAGATCTAGAAGGAAATATGGTTTTCCAGGGGAGTACCCTTGAAATCTTGAGCTGAGTTTTTTTGCTGGTGGGGTAGAGAGCCCACATGATGCTTTATTGGACTCGCATCAAGTGCTAAAGCCTTGCACAATGTGAAGGCATTTCAATTTAATTCAACATGGATTTGCTAAGCACTTGTATGTGTCAGGTACTATCCTGGAAATGGGGTGAATAAGGCTGCTATGGGCTCTCCCTCTTGGAGCATACATAAAACATCTGATTGCTCATTTAAATAATTTAATTACAATTGTGAGAATAGCAGTGAAAAGTTCAGGGTATGATGTATATTCTATCACATGTTACAAGGAGGATCTTTGTGGGGGAGAAAAGGGAGTTAGACTATGGGGATGTAACTGTCCATAGGAAAAAGAATGAACTGAAAAAGGAAGAGTTCCTAAGTCAAAGCTACCTGTCTTACTATCCTTCCCTTTGTAGTTAATGGTCCTGGCTAATGGTAGTTAATAGATACTTCAAGTGAGTGGAAATTTTCTCAGAAACAGACAGGGTATAGTACATTTCATGGGGTCTTCAGGGAAAATCTATAGTACCTACTGTCTCCTTTTATAACTATATTACAATTTTTTTTGATCAGTAACACATGAGCATGGTACAAAATTCAAAAGGTACAAAAGGCTAAACCTTCTGCCTCCTCTTATGTCCCACTTCCCGGGTTCTCCACCCTAGCAGCAACAACAGGTAGCTGTTTGTTTATTCTTTAAAAAGACTTTACCCCATTGCTTCTTTTAACTTCTGTTTCATCTGAAAAGATGTAGAACCTTTGTAGCAGCAGGGTTTGTGGCATTTTAACTTAACCTGCCTCCTTTTCCCTTCTCCATAGTTTTGGGGTAACCTTGAAAACCAACAGCCTCATAACCACATTAGCTGTGGAAACCAGCCCTTTTAGCATCTGAGGGGGAAGACTGGGTTTGTAGCTCCTCAAGAACTCACATACCCAGAGTCTTGTCACTATTTAACCTGTCTCAAAGCTACCTAGAAAAGCCCACTTATAGGACTTCTCTTTTTTTCACCTGACTTAGGGCTAGCTCAGTAGAAAAGTTCTATCCCTAGGGTGTTTAACATTACAGCTGCATGAGACTGCAATACCAGTAGGGCAAGCAAGAGCCTGGCCAAAAACATGAAAGGAAGAAATGGGGAATGAGATACCCACGGGGGCTTTGGAAAGCTCTGACATATTCCTGGAAATCTAGAAGGCCACGTGCATGCCCAGGACTATGCATGTGCCTAGAAGAGACCTCAGAGGGCTCTAATTTCTCCCTTATGGCTGAACTTGAGGCAGAATTGTGAAGTACCTGGCTGAGTGTTGAGGGAATGTCCCAACATACACACAGAACCCCTTGGCAAAAGGTGGCAGTCTTTTTTTTTTTTTTAAAGATTTATTTATTATTTATTTTGAGAGAGTGAGAATGAGAAATAGAGAGCACGAGAGGGAAGAGGGTCAGAGGGAGAAGCAGACTCCCTGCCGAGCAGGGAGCCCGATGCGGGACTCGATCCAGGGACTCCAGGATCATGACCTGAGCCGAAGGCAGTCGCTTAACCAACTGAGCCACCCAGGCGCCCCAAAAGGTGGCAGTCTTAATGGTTCAAGACATTTAAGAAGGTCTCTGAGAAGTCACTAGCTGGCCACTAAGCTAACCAAGCAGAGATGTCATTGGCAAGGAATACAAGGAATACAAACATTACAGAAATAATCCAAGAAAGACACTAAACAAAGCAACAACAACAACAGCAACAAGACCTGGGTGGAGGTCAGGATCTGATTTTCAGAGGTACCACATTATATTGTTTAAAATGCCCAATTTTCAACAAAAAATGATCAGGCATACCAAAAAAATTTGACCTCTATGTAGGAAAAAAAGCAGTCAGTAGAGACTGTCCCTGATGTGGCCTAAATGTTGGAATTTAGACAAAAAAGATTAAATCAGCTAATATAAATATAATCAAAGAAATAAAGGAAACCATGTCTAAAGATTTAAAGGAATTCATGAGAACAATGTATCAACAAAGAGACACTACAAACAAACAAAAATTATAAAGAAGAAGAAGAGAAATTCTGGAGTTGAAAAGTAAAATAGCTGAAATGAAAAATTCACTAGAGAAGTTCAATAGCAGAATTGAGCTAGCGGAAGAGAGTAAAGAACTTGAAGATTGAGATTATCTAGTTTGAGCAAAAGAAAGAAAAAAATGAAGAAAAACAAACAGAGCCCCAGAAACTGTGGGACACAGTATATAAGATATGCATAATGGAAGTCCCAGGAGAAAATAGATTGAAAGGGGCAGAAAGAATATTTGAAAAAATAATGGCCTAAAATTTCCCAAATTTGATGAACAACACTAATCTCCAGGTTCAGGAAGCTCAAAAAGCTCCACATAGGAGAAACTAAAGGAGAGCCGTGCCTAGATATGTTATAGTTAAACAGTTAAAAACCAAAGACAGAGAGAATCTTGAAAGAAGCAAGAGAAAAGTAACTCACCAGGTAAATGGGATCCTTAAAAGATTAAAGGTAACTTAACAAGAACCATGGAGACGAGGAGGCAGTGCTGCTGAAATTCAAAGTGCTGAAAGAAAAATAATGACAACCAAGAATTCTGTATTCATGAAAACCATCCTTCCTCCTTCAAAAACAAAGGAGAAATTAAGACATTCTCAGGCAAACAAAACCAAAAACTGAGAATTTGTCACTAGCGGACCTGCCCTATAAGAAATACTAATGGGAATCCTTCAGGATGAAATGAAAGAATGATGAATGGTAACTCAAATCTGTACAAAATATGAAGAGTACAAGTAAATGTAACTATATACGAAGACATAAGAGACAGTATAACTGTCTTTTAGTACCTCTTTTTTCCCTACCCGACTTAAATGACAACTGCATAATGCAATATTTACAAAGCTATGTTGATGAGCTTATGATATATAAAGATGCAATACATATGACAATACAGCACAGAGCAGGAGAGAGGAAACAATTATACTGGCACCATTGTTTCTGTATGCTTTCTAAATTAAGTTAAAATTAATCTGGACCAGATTGTCTTAAATTAAGGTGGTAATTGTAATCCCAAGGTCAGCCACTAATAAAACAACTAAAAAATATATAGTGAAAGAAACAAAGGAATTAAAATAGTACAGTAGACAATAATTAACACAGAAGAAGGTAGTAATGGAGGAATAGAGGACACAAGATAAGATATATCGAAAATAAATGGTAGACATAAATCCTGCCTATCTGTAATTATATCAGGTGTGAATGGAATACACACTGAAGTAGAAAGGCAGGAATTAGCAAAATGGATAAATTGATTAAAATACATACTGTCTTTAAGAGATACATTTTGGATTCAGAGACACAAATGGTTGAGAATAAAAGGATGGAAAAATATGCCAAGCAAACAGTAACCAAAGAGAGTTGTGGTTGGCTATACTAATATCAGACAATGTAGATTTTTTAATTTTTATTTTTTTTAAGATTTTATTTATTTATTTGACAGAGAGAGACACGGTGAGAGAGGAAACACAAGCAGGAGGAGTGGGGAAGGGAGAGAAACAGGCTTCCCGTGGAGCAGGGAGCCCGATGTGGGGCTCAATCCCAGGACCCTGGGATCATGACCCGAGCGGAAGGCAGACGCTTAATGACTGAGCCACCCAGGTGCCCCAATGTAGATTTTTTAAAAAAAGATTTTGTTTATTTATTTGAGAGAGAGCGAGCAGAGAGAGGAGCAGAGGGAGAGGGACAACCAGATTCTGTGCTGAGTCTGGAGCCCAAAGCGGGGTCCAATCTCATGACCCTGAGATCATGACCAGAGCTAAAACCAAGAGTCAGATGCCTAACTGACTGAGCTACCTAGGTGCTCCCAGACAGCATAGATTCTAAGACAAAATATTTTTGACATACAAAGAAAAATATTTTATAATGGTAAACACAGTTCATGTATCAGGAAGATAGAAGATTATAAACATATGCACCTAACAACAGAGCCTCACAATACATGAAGCAGAAGTGACAGAATTGAAGGGAGAAATAGATACTCTAAAAATAGTAGTTGGAGACTTCAATATTCCACTTTCAATAAGGGAGAGATTAACTAGACAGAGATCAACAAGGAAATAGAAGACTTGAACAATACTATAAACCAACGAGACCTCTTACAGACATTTGTAGAACACTCTACATGACAACAGCAGATACACATTCTTCTCAAGTGCACATGGAACATTTTTCAGGATAGACCTTCTGCTAGGCCACAAAACATGCCTACATATATTTATTCACATGAAGCATATTCTCTAGCTACTGTGGAATGAAACTACAAATCAATAACAAAAGGATATTTAGGCAGTTCACAAATATGTGGAAATTAATTATCAGACTCTAAGTGTCTTTTGGGCCAAAGAAATCATAAGGGCAATTAGCAAATATGTTGGAATGAATAAAAATAAAAAATGCCAGAAATTATGGGATGCAGGAAAAGCAGTGCTTAGAGGAAAATTTATAGCTTTAAATGCCTACATCAGAAAAGAAGAAAGACCACAATTCAGTAATCTAACCTTCCACATCAAGATACTAGAAAAAGAACAAACTAATCCAAAAGAAAGTAGAAGAAAAGAAGAGAAAAATATAAAGTGGAATTAAATGAAATAAGGAATAGGAGAGCCATAGAGAAAATTTAAAAAAATCAAAAGTTGGTTTTTAAAAAGACCAACAATATTGAGAAATCATTAGTTAGACTGACAGAGAAAAGATAGAAGATTTGAATTATTAAAAGCAGGAATGAAGGTGGGGACACTACCAACCCTACAAAAATTAAAAAAAAATGGGGGAATACTATGAATAACTTTATGCCAATAAATTATGTAATTTAGATGAGATGGTCAAATTTCTAGGAAGACACAGACTACCAAAATTGACTCCACAATAAATGGAGAATCTGTATAGACTTATAACAACTAAAGATACTGAATTAGTAATCAAAATACTGCCCACAAAGAAAAGTCCAGGCCTAGCTGGTTTCACTGGTGAATTCTTCCAAACATTTAAATAAAAATTAATACCCATCCTTTGCAAATGAGAGAGAGAACACTTCTTAACATATTCTCTGAGGCCACTAATAGCCTGATAGCAAAACTAGACAGCACAAGAAAATAAAACTATAGACCATAATCAAGTGGAATTTATCTCAGGAATCCAAAGTTAGTTTAACATCTGAAAATCGATCAATGTAATCATGCACCAAATAATTGGAATAAGAGAAAAAACATATAATAGATACAGATATTTTCTTAAAGATTTTTATTAGAGAGAGAGAGAGCATGCTCGAGCACGAACTGGGGGAGGGGCAGAGGGAGAGGGAGAAGCAGACTCCCCACTGAGCAGGGAGCCATGATGCAGGGCTGGATCCCAGGACCCTGGGGTCATGACCTGAGCTGAAGGCAGACACTTAACCGACTGAGCTATCCTGGTGCCCCCATATGATACAGATATTTTAAAAACCTTATTATGTTAAAAACCATTAAACTAGGTATATCAGGTTAGTGGTTGTCTAGGGCTGGGGGAGAGGGTCGCAATGTATTATGACTGTTAATAGGCGAAGGATTTCTGTTTGGGGTTGTGAAAATCTTCTAAAATTAGATTGTGATGATAGTTGTACAACTCTTTGACTATACTGAAACCCACTTAATTGTACACTTTAATGAGTGAATTTTGTGATATGTGAGTTATATCTTAAAGCCATTTTTTTTCCCACATTGTGCATGTGAAACGGAGGTGCTTGGCTTATAGTCCTACTTTTTCCTTTGGTTCTTACAGAATAACAGACCTGGAAGGTTGTTTAGGAAACTTTACATCCACTCTGTTGAGTTTATGTCTAGGGAAAAGGAAGCCAAGGGAGAGAACTGAGTCCAGGGACATAGAGCTGGCATCCAAATTGGGACCAGAATCGGATTTCCTGGTTTTCAATTCTAAGGTTCTTTTTATACTGTACTCTAAAGCAGGTATCTTGCATTAAAACTGCCTGGATATTTTTTATTGGGACCGGGGGTACTTTTGTTTCAAATGACCCAGTTGGCAGTAAAGAGCTGGACCAGTAGTAAGTTTCCTTTCATTCCCTTCCCCCAGCCCACCATCATGGCTGGGATTAGGGGTTTCCCTGTTAAGCAGTCTAGCCTCAATTTAATTAGGATCTGGTTGTGTTTTCTGTCCTTTGTCATAGAAGAACGGCTATACATTCTGATGGTGTGACACTCGTCCTCATTGTTTCCTTCCTTAAGAGCCTACACCAGCTGGTTAGGCAGTTCCAGAGGCCTCCTCTCTTCTCTGCTCATTTGTTGATGTCTTTTGGCAAAAGCAGCTGCTTTTCTTGTAGTGGGTAGTGTCTAATTGGGAAATGTGTGGCATTACTAAAGGGTGACAAAGTCCTCCCCCCCTATTATTTTTATCGTAAGGCAGCATGAAATTTCTTCTAAGTGGCAAGCAGTAGGCCCCACACTATAGTACCATATTAGGAACTTAAAGGCAGTTCTTTGCAAAAGGTTTTCATTAAGGACTTCCCAGAAATAGGAGGGCCACATTTCAGCTTCCAACTCTCTTTACAGAGCCAGGCTGTCGTGGAAAAGCCTTTCCGTGTGATTGGAAAAATATGTATTTTGCATATGGCAGTTGACAGCTGGGGACTAATCCTGAATTCATCCATCCTGAATTCATTAGGTGGGGGGAGGGTGGTGAGTAACAAGCCATCAAGGTGTTTTATAGCTGCCCCTTACAGCTTTTGTCTAGAGCAGGAGAAAAACTCCAAAGGGAGTTGTAGAGAGAATGTCCTTGCCACCATTGTCACCATGCTGAATTTCTCTTGCTCTTAACATGGTAAATATTCATAGCTCTCCATGTCTGGTTTGTCTGGAGAGATCTCTCTTCTAGAATCCCCGCCCATGCCCAGTGTTTCAGGGTTTATGGGTATGATTATTCTGTTATGGCACTAAATAGGAAAGCAAAAGGTTATCAGTGTGCTAATTGGGTAACAGCTCAGCCAGGGATTGTATGGCTGCACTGGCAGAAAGGAAGGGGAGGGAAAGCTGGGGCTTCTTGGCATTTTGTTTGCTTTTCCTTTGTGAAAAGCAGTTGCTGTTTATTTCCTTTTCTTTTTGACTAGTGGGCACGATCTTGCTGGAAATGGACGCATAGAGTTCCAAGGGCCCTTCAGAGAACATTTAACTCTTTCATATTTCAGATGAAGAAGCAAACTTAAGAGGGGATGTTGCTTGTCCAAGATCATGGAGCCAGTTAGTCAGAGAGTCATTACTGGAACCCAGTAACTAGTTCCCTCTCCTGGGCTCTGTGCAATATCACTATGCCTCACAAAACACTCTCTACTCTTCACAGCCTCTTTGCTGAGCCTGTGATTTTTTTTCAGAATCACTTTCAGATTGTGAAAGAAAAGACTTGTTTTCTCTTTACTGCCTCTTGCCAAGAATGCACCTCCAGTGTTGGCCTTAAAGACAGCCACGCATTTCACAGACCTGCGGGAATGGAGTAGGGGAGGGAAGGTTCAGGAAGGCTGAAGTTACTGCTGTACTTTTTCTAGTTGGCTCTTGCCTAGCTTGATGAAGCAGATCAAGAGAATGTTCTTTTATAATAGAATTCCCCTCCAGATATGTGGAATTTAGAGAATCCAATTATGCATGAGGAAGAAGTAATTCTAATACAAATTGAGTTGTGTTTCAGGTATGGTGAAGTTTGTGCTGGGCAACAGCAAGGCTGGGATCTGTGAATGTGGTCTTACTCGGGTTGACCAATTACCTGGATGTGGATATAGATATAGGCATAAACTGTGGATATAGATATGGGTATAAATTAACATTTGCAAAGCACTTTATAGTATACAAGGCACTTTCACATACGTTATGTCACTTAATCTGGGAAGGAAAATGTTATTATCTCCATTTTATAGATGAAGAAACTAAGGCTTAGGGAGCTTAAGTACTTTCCCACTGCTAGTCAGTAGTAGGACTAAGCCTTAGATTTTCTGAGTAATCTTTCCGCTGTTCCACATTGCTTTTTTCCCCTTTAATGATGAAAGAGAATATAAGTGCTATTCAGAGGAACAGATAGTTTAGAAAGAACAGATCTGAAGAAGAGATACGTCGCCTTCTGTAGAGAAACAGGAGTAGCCACCAGTATGCGTGTATAGGGGAAGTGGCCATTAAGAAAGGTTTGAAAGCTGGAGGACAGCAGTAAAGAAGTGGGTAGCTGGCAGGGCAGATAGCCCAGGGCTCGTGGTAGAGTCTCTGGCATCATCAACCTACTTGTGCTATTCTGGGAAGGTTGCTGTGAAGAAGACAGTCCAGACCAGTGTAGAGATCTTTTTTTTTTTTTTTTAAGATTTTATTTATTTATTTGACAGAGAGAGAGACAGCAAGAGAGGGAACACAAGCAGGGGGAGTGGGAGAGAGAGAAGCGGGCTTCCTGCCGAGCAGGGAGCCCAATGTGGGGCTCCATCCCAGGACCCTGGGATCATGACCTGAGCCATAACGACTGAGCCACCCATGCGCCCCAGTGTAGAGGTCTTTAAAGGAGAATTCTCCGAAGCCAGGGAAGGTGGTTAGAAAGAATTGAAGAAGCTTCATATTGATGATGGGTGAGGGGGGTGGCCCTGGGCAACGTTCATTACAGATTTGGGATGTAAAATGAAGCTTAAAATAGCACTTTAGCTAATAAGGAAGTAAAATAGGTGGGTATTTTAATATGCCACTTAGTTTTCTATTCTAGAGGTTTCATTGGTGGTGCAGACATTATTTAGTCCAAGTTATGTGAATGTTGACTTTTAGGGCTAATGCATATCTTGTTTGAAACCAGTTTCATCCTTAGATGGAGTTGTGTGTTTGCACTGATATCATACGTAATAATACTTCATAAAAATAATGGAAGTAAAACATCTCTCTTAGTATTTTTCAGTTCACCTGTTTTACCTATGATTTCAATTTCATCTTTACACCAACCCTAAAGAGCTAATCAGGCAGGGTATTATTAGTGTTCCTCTTTATACAGGTGAAGTGACCGAGGGCAACTAATGGTCTCCCACTATTACAGATGAGGAAGTTGAAATTCAGAGAAGTTAAGTGATTTGCTCAGAGTTATTCAGCTAATGTGTGGCAAATTGGGATCCAAACCTAGATTTTCTGGCTCTCAGGGGCTTCAGATTTTATTCTTATTCTAATGTATTCTCTGTAGAATGGGATCAGTGGTTATGCCTTACAGGGTGGGTTTGGGAAGTCTGTGTCTCTGGCTTTCTTGTCTAGTCTCTTGCCATGGTAGGTACCTGATTCTCCCTGATGTGTGTCCTAGCTCTGGCCTGGCTTTGCACTCAGTCCTCTTCTGCTCCTTGAGCCTGCCCTCCTAACACCATTTCCTTATCTATCTCACTCTCTGTTAAACTCTTATTACTATTCAGTCTCCTCACTGTTGCCCAGTGCCAGATGCCATCTCCTACCTTCTGGATCCTAGGAAGCCCTCTCAGAAACCTTGCCTTTCTGTGCCTTGTTTTTATGCCTAGCTACCTCTTTCTGCTCTGATGACTTACCTGCCACCCTCCAAATTGTGATTTAAAGTCTTTGGGCCCCTCCCTCAAGCCATGTGTTAGACAGCCCCCATTCAAAGGAGCTCATAAATATTAGGTGTGCCATGGTGATGTTTAGGACCAATCCTTTGCTTCTCTCTTACCCCTGTGCCTTTAATCAGCTTCTGCTTCCCTGGTAATATGAGAATAATTGGCATGTTTCCTGGGCAAAGCCCATTATATAGATTTCCTTTGCAGCAAGCTGTTTTGCCCTGACCCATGTCTGGCATTATTACCAAAGCTATATTGCTGGTGTTTTGTCAGGTCTAACAAGTCCAGCAGGATCTGGCTGATTAAAGCATTGAACCAGTCACTGGGCAAGGAGGCACTTGCTTGGCAAGTCTTCTTTCTAGGGAGAATTCTTTTCTCTCAGTAGCAGTCTCATCCTCAAGGAGTTAGTAGTCCTCTTTAGGACTGGCTTTCCCAAAGTGTGGCCCTCCAGGAGCTTCTGGGTGTTCATGAAGGCTGCTGGACAATTGTGGCTTTGATGTTTCCTATGGGATACTGTCTGAGTTCCTCCATCAGGCAAGAATTAATAATGTGATGTTTAAAAAAAAAAATCATTCCATTGGCACATCAGAGAATGTCACTGTGGTCTCTCTATTGGATCAGCAAAGACTTTTGTTTTCTAATGGTGACAAGTAGAAGTTGGTGGAAGGGATACTCACAGGCATCGTATACTTCGAAGTGTTTTGTAGGCTCTGACTTTAAGAATAAGTGATTGAGGGAAACTTTTCTAGCCTTGCACCTTTGCTCTTTGCTCCTTCTTAGAAGTCCTGGGCTGAAGGGAGATGGGATAAGGAGTTACTTGATTTCTCAAAGAGGTCTCCTTGCTCTGTTTGCACCAAAGCAAGGGTCACCATACTATGGCTCATGGACCAAATCCTGCCCACCACCTATTTTGTAAATAATGTCTGTTTTTGTAAATAACATTTTATTGGCACAGAGCCACACCCACTTGTTTATATGTTGTCTAAGGCTGCTTTTGCACTAAAATGGCAGAGTTGAGTAGTTTCAGCAGAGACAGTATAGCCCTTGATGACTAAAATAGTCTGTGTAACACTAATTGGCTGTTGTTGGGTAGGGCAAGACATGGAGTTTCTTGAATGTTCCTTGGGCCCTTTAGTTTTTGTCCAGCTTTGTCTGGGTTTGTGTAGAGAGGTATATAAGGAAGTGGTTTTAGAAATAGCCTACTTCCTAAAACACAATGAAGGCTTAGAATCCATATGGTACTACTGGGTGTTTTTGTTTCTGTTGTTGTTGTTTGAATGGGTAAAAGCCTCCATCAGTGATGCATCCCTAATGCCTAGCCCAGGGCCTGACTCAATCTCAGCTCTGGTCTCAAGAAGCTATCATCCAGGGTTTTTGCTTTCCCCAGTGACCAGTCAGAAGCACGTTGCTTTTCCAGTGCAAAAATTGATCATCTTTCAGTTATTTGGCCATGAACCCCTGTTTCCTCCTTCCCATTAGAGACCATCATTGGATAAAAGATCATTGGAGTCTTTTACAAATCCCCTGAAGAGTTTGTATGCATTGGTTGATTTTGAACTGGTATATTAAGCCCTAAGGTGTAATCTATGGCTTTGCTAGAAGGGAAACGCATGATTTCTGATGTATGATTTGTCATAAAATAACAAGAATCTTTTCTTCTCCTTGACCAATTTGGGAACTTCTGGTTCATTAAAGGGGCCAGATAGCAGTTCCCTTGAGAGTTAACAATGAAGGTGACAGGACAGGAACCACAAAAGTCACAATTGGGCATGCTGCCCAGTCGGGCTTTCTCCAACTGGTCAGATATTATTTCAGAGGTCCAAAGAAATGGAATGTTATGAACAGGAGTACCTCTCAGCATTCCTGGTTTTTATTTATTCCTTGTGATTAACTGGTATGATTTTGGCATTTTGGTATGATTTAATATAAATTTTAAAAGCATGGCAATTGCTAGATGTGATTTCATGTTATTTGTGGTACCTCTACTAAAATGGAACAGTCTGGCCTCTAAAACCTAGTTTTAGAGAATAACCACAAGTTCCCCTATATAAGTAAGGCAATCAGAATTATAGTGTTAGAAGGGGTTCGGGAGGTCATGGAGTCAACAACAGCTATGTTTTCCAGGCACCTAAATCAGCCAAAATAGATGAGAGCTAGAAAAGGTATGGAATTAGACTATTGCCTTAGGGATGTTTTCCATCATTAACTTCTGTCCTTTTGGGAGCACTGGGTACTAGTTTGTTAGGGAAAATATAACTTTTGGATCCCAGGGCTTTAATTAAGTCTTCTATTTTTTTTTCAATCTTACCTAAAGGACACTTGGGACTAAAGTAGTTAAAGATATGCTCTTGGTTGAGGTTATGTTACTGAACTTAGGTTTCAGCATATTCTCTGTCTAGGAAATAAGAGTTTATCAGCAAAGAATGACATGGCGAAGCTTAGCACAGTAGCTTGATGTTTTGTGCATTCTAGGCACAGAGACCTGGGTTAAAACTCCATATTTGCTTTTGACTTGTTGAGTGGCATTTGGCAAGCTACCAGCCTCTTAAAGTCTCAGTTTCCTCAACTATAAATGGAGATAGTAATACCAACCCTGGTCATTGAGTGTATTAATGAAATCAGATATTTAAAAGTAACATGCTCTTCATAATTGTTAGGATCTGCTAAGTATTTTTTAAAAACATATTTGTGGCAATCCTTGTGCCATAAATAAACTTAAATTGTAGTAATCAACAACTTGGTTGGAGTTTGGGTATGGGCCATTAATTGAGAATTCAAGAATACATTTTACAAAGAGAAGAGCAAAGTAACATGAGTCATAGTGCTTTCTGTCAGACAGCCCTGCAGAGATGCCCCAGTGAGAGTAAGTAAGGTAGGGACTGATCAGAATGCCTTCTGATATAGCATATAAAAGAATTTCACTCACAAGGAAGGTATCAGTGTGCCTGATCTTGGTCTCCTTTTCTATAATAATAATTTGAGAAAGATTAGCATTGCTATTTGCAGTTGAGTGTCATATCTTTGCTGCAGTTCTCCTGGCACTGAGAAAGGGAACACTCTTTAGGTCTGGTCAAAATGCCTAACATAGTGCCTGATCCTCAGTATTCTCTAAGTATTCTATTCGAATGAATAATGAGAGCCATTTTACAACAGGTAAATTGAGAAAAAGAACAGTTAAGTGGCTTATCCAAGGAATAACACAGAAATTGTGGCCTTGTCCCTAATGGGACCTGGTCTCCTACTTTGGTTTTTTTAACACAAATCCTTCCCTTTCCAGTCTCTCTTTCCTCTTGCCCCATGCATCTCATGCAGTATAATGTAAAGGGACTTCCTTCCCCCTCACCAGCTGGTGATCAGCGTCTACCTAAATTAGGAGAGTGGGTTAAAAATGCAGTGAGAATGCTATATGGCAATTCAAAGTACAGTGTTTTAGCTAGGATTTCATAGTTGTTGACATTGCTACAAATAGGGAGGGCCCTTTTTTGTCTCTAATCAGAGAAGAGGTTGAACAAAGGGGCCTAGGTGGGAGTATGGAGAAGGTTGGGTGTCATGGCATGGATTTTATGGTTGTGGTGACTTGGAAGAAAAGCACAGTAACAGTGATGTGTGGATATGGGTATAGAGGGTATATCTCATTCTACAGCCTTGACTCCTTGGATCTGACTACATTCCTCAGGGAGGTGGCATTGATTAAAATGAGTTATTCTGATAGAGCCACAGGGTAGGGCTAATGTACATTAATAAAACTGTGTGTAGAAGTCCTCTCTCTGAATATACAGACACCCTCTGTCTCTAGAAAGCTGGCCCCTTTTTGAACTCCTCACTGTGCCCCAATTGTTGCAGAAGTAATTTGGAAACCCCAGCGGAAATACATAAACAGGGTCTGTTACACAGTAGGCCTAAACAAATTGGAGAGGTATAATTTCACATTCGATGGCAGGCTATTTGAGTGTTTTTGTCTTTTCCTCTTCCTTTGCTTCCTGTCTGCTTTTGAGTCACTGCAGCAGCTCTTTTCGTACTTTTTTTTTTTCCTATTGAGGTACAGTGGACACACAATGTTACATTAGTTTCGGCTGTAAAACATAGTGATTCAATTTCTTTATATGTTATGCTGTGCTCATCACAAGTGTAGCTACCACCTGTCACCATATGATGCTATTACGATATCCTTGACTAGATTCCCTCTCCTGTACCATCCATCCATAACTAGAAGCCTATATCTTCCACTCCTCTTCACCCATTTTGACCAAAGCCTCTGGCAACCATTACTTTGTTGTCCATGTTTATAGGTCTGATTCTGCTTTTTTAAAAATTGGTTTTGCTTTTTAGATTCCACATATGAGTGAAATCATACAGTATTTGTCTTTCTATGACTGACTTTCTTTAACTTAGCATAATACCTTCCAGGTCCAGCCATGTTGTTGCAAATGGCAGGATCTCATCCTTTTTATGGCTATGTAATATTCCATTGCAAATATATACCACATCTTCTTTATCCATTCATCTATCAGTGGACCTTTAGGTTATTTCCATATATTGGCTGTTGTAAGTAATGCTGCAGAAAACATGTGGGTGCATATATCCTTTTGAATTAGTATTTTCATTTTCTTCTGATATATACCCAGAAATGGAATTGCTGGATAAAATGGCAGTTCTATTTTTGGCTTCTGGAGGAACCTCTGTTTGTTTTCCATAGTGGCTGCACGAAATTGCATTTTTACCAGCAGTGTATGAGGTTTCATTTTTTCCAACATCCTTGCCAACACTTGTTATTTCTCATCTTTTTGATAATAGTCACTCTGACAGGTGTAAGGTGATATCTCATTGTGGCTTTGATATGCATTTCCTTGATGAAGAGTGATATTTAGAATCTTTTTATGTGCCTGTTGGCCATCTGATGTCTTTGGAAAAATCTCTATTCAGAGCCTCTATTTTTGTTTATTTATTTATAAAAGATTTATTTATTTATTTGTTAGTTTATTTATTTACTTAGAGTGAGAGTGGGGGGAGGGGCAAAAGGAGAGGGAGAAAGAATCTGAAGCAGACTTCCCATTGAGCAGGGAGCCTGACATGGGGCTCGATCTCATGACCCTGAGATCCTGACCTGAGCTGAAATCAAGAGTTGGATGCTTAACTGACTGAGCCACCTAGGTGCCCTAAGATCCTCTATTTTTAAATAAAAAAAATTTTTTTTGCTACTGAGTTATATGAATTCATTATGTATTTTGGATATTAACCCCTTACTGGATATATCATTTGCAAATACCTTCTTGTATTCAGTAGGCTGCTTTTTTTATTGTTGCTGATGTTTTTCTTTTCTGTGCCAAAGCTTTTTGTTTTTCATGTAGTCCTAATAGTTTTTATTTGCTTTTGTTTCCCTTGCCTTAGGAGATGTATCTAGAAAAATACTGCCAGGGCTGATGTCAGGGAAATCACTGCCTGGGTTCTGTTTGAGCATTTTTATGGTTTTAGGTTTCACATTTAGGTCTTTAATCCACTGTGAGTTTATTTTTGTTGATGGTGTTAAAAGATGGTCCAGTTTCATTCTTTAACCTTTAGCTGTTCAGTTTTCCCAGCACCTTTTATTGAAGAGACTGTCTTTTCCCCCTTGTTTATTCTTCCCTCCTTTGTCATAGATTAATTGACCCCATAATCGTGGTTTATTTCTGGGCTCTGTATTCTGTTCTGTTATCTATGTGTCTGTTCTTGTGCCAGTACCATACTGTCTTGATTATTACAGCTTTGTAATATAACCTAAAGTCTAGAATTGTGATTGTCTCCAACCTTGTTTTTCTTTTTCAAGATTGTTTTGGCTATTTGGGGTCTTTTGTGGTTCCATACAAATTTTGGTATTTTTTCTAGTTGTGTGAAAAATGTTGTTGCTATTTTGATAGGGATTGCATTAAATCTGTAGATTGCTTTTGGTAGTATGGACATTTTAACAACACCCATTCTTCTACTCCATAAGCATGGGATATCTTTCCATTTATTTGTGTCATTTTCAATTTCTTTCATCAGTGTTTTATAGTTTTTAGAGTCCAGGCATTTGACCTCTTTGGTTAAGGTTTTGTTTAGGTATTTTATTCCTTCTGGGATAATTGTAAATGGTACTGTTTTCTTAATTTCTCTTTTTGCTACTTTGTTATTAGTGTGCAGAAATGCTACAGATTTCTGGGTATTAATTTTTTATCCTGCCACTTTACTTGATTCATCTATTACTTTTAGTAGTTTTTTGGTGGAGTCTTTAGGATTTTCTACATATAGTATCTTGTCTGAAAATAGTGAAAATTGTATTTCTTCCTTGCCGATTTGGATCCTTTTTTATTTCTTTATCTGATTGCTATGGCTAGAGCTTCCAGTGCTGTGTTAATGGTAAGTGGGGAGAGTGGACATCCTGGTCTTATTCCTGATCCTTTAAGGGAAAAGCTCTTAGTTTTTCACCATTGAGTATGATGTTAGCTGTGGACTTTACTCATATGGCTTTTATTATGTTGAGGTATGTTCCCTCTACACCTAGTTTGTTGAGAGATTTTATCATGGATGGAGGTTGTACTTTGTGAAATGCTTTTTCTGCATTTACTGGGATGATCATATGACTTTTATCCTTTCTCTTGTTAATATGGCATGTCATGGGTATTGATTTTGTGAATATGGAACCACCCTTGTATCCCCAGAATAAATCCAGCTTGATCATGGTGAATGATTTTCCTAATGTATTGTTGGATTTGGTTTGCAAATATTTTGTTGAGGATTTTTACATCTATGTTCGTCAGAGGTATTCGCCTGTAGTTTTCTCCTTTTGTAGTGTCTTTATCTGGTTTTGTTATGCGGGTATTGCTGGCCTTATAGAATGTATTTGGAAGCTTTTCTTCCTCTTCTCTTTTTTGGAATAGTTTGAGAAAAATTGGAATTAACTGTTCTTGAAATGTTTGGTCGAATTCACCTGTGAAGCTATGTGGTCTTAGACTTTTGTTTGTTGGGAAGTTTTTGATTATTGATTCAGTTTCATTGCTAGTAATTGAACTGTTCAACTTTTTTTATTTCTTCCTGAATCAGTTTTGGAAGGTTATATGTTTCTAGGAATTTACTCATTTCTTCTAGGTTATCCAATTTGTTGGCATGTAATTTTTCATGGTATTCTCTTATAATCCTTTGTATTTCTGTGGTATTGGTTGTTACTTCTCCTCCTTAATTTCTGATTTTATTTATTTGAGTCCTCTCTCTTTTTTTTTTTTTTTTCTTGATGAGTCTGGCTAAGGTTAATCAATTATGCTGATCTTTTCAAAGAGCCAGCTCCTGGTTTCATTGATCTATTCTATCGTTTTTTTAGTCTCTATTTCATTTATTTCTGCTCTAATCTTTATCAGTTCCTTCTTTCTACTGGCTTGGGGCTTTCTTTGTTTTAGTATGACTCTTTAATTTTTCTTTAAACTGATTCATTGAAATTTCAAGATGATGCCTACTTAAGTTTTGGTTTTTCAGATTTGCTAAAAAACAAAAACAGAAAACTCCATGTATTAACATCTCCTTACCTTGTGTGACTCTGCCAGTTTCTATTTTCAGTTATCAGTCATCATCTTTTCAGATAAAGTAATTGTAGTTGTTCCATTAGCATTTCATTTTAAAACACATCAGTTGCTTGGCCAACATTTGGTCCTCTATTTCTGGATCATGTCCAGGTCTCATATGACATTCTGAACATTGTCATTAGCATTCCAGGGCAATGCTGAAGCCAAGGGAGGAGATTTCAGTCTGCAAGGTGTGTAATTCCCTGCTTAGTGATAATCACCGTTTTGTTGGGCTTGTAATTTTTGGAAACAGTCCACACCTCCTCCCCTTGAGGACTGTAGCTGATAAAATGCTCTTCATTTTATTCACTTACGGAGATGCTTTGGTGTGTTCATGAGTGTCAATGTGGTCTAGTACCAGGAAGACTGGCCTAGCATTCCTAGAACCAGGAGTCAAGTCCTAAATCTTTGCTACCCACATATTAAGTACAGTTTATCTTTTAGAGCCTTAGTTTCTGTATATGTGAGATGGAATCAAGAACACCTGCCCTGTTTACCCAGGGTCCTGAAATCAAGCCCTGCATTGGGCTCCCTGCTCAGCAGGGAGTCTGCTTCTCCTTCTCCCTTTACTCCTCCCCACCCCCTGCTCGTGCTCTCTCATTCTCGCTCTCTCTCTCAAATAAATAAATCTTTAAAAAAAAAGAATACCTGCCCTATTTACCCCTTAAGATTATTCTGAGAATCAAGTGAAATTATAGAAGTTAGATTACTTTTTATTAAGTGCTGTACACTGGTGGGAAATGTTGATTGATTGAGACTTAAAGATTATAGGATGTATCAAATAATTTTGCTTCCCTGACTTACTTATAAGCCATTGGACCAGTTGCTAATTAGGGTAACTAACCTAACGTGCATAAAAATGCTCTTACTGCCTCATTGCAGTAATAGCACTATATATTTGAAGGTCAGTTTTCTTATCTCAATATCCAGAATAAAACTGAGAGTCTAAAGGTTGGCCTCAAATAGTCTTAAATAGCTAAAGTGGTTTTCACTGGGCATTCTACTCCATGAAAGAGCATGTGGTTTCCTACCCCTCAGAAATTTAGAGGCAAAAACTAAGGATGTGAAGGTGAAGTAAGAAGGGGTCTAGAAACAGAGCTTTGATATGAAGAATAAGTAATCAAATTTAATTGAATTAAGGTTAGGGAGGCAACTCAAAATATCTGAAAAACAGGTATAAAGTCTACAAAACATTTTGTTTGGGCTGATTTTGTGGAGGGATAAACAGTTCTATGTACCTGAACATTTGTTGAGTATATGATAGTCTTAGATTGATTGATGGTATCATGATGATGAAATTGAGTCATCCAAAATCTCTTTAGAAGGAAGTATTAAATGATAGCTTTCCATTAAAATGGTTAAAATGAAGAAAATCAGTGCTTAAAGGGTTAAGCCTTATCCAAATTGAAAATTAACTTTCTTTAATGATGCATTATCCAATAATGCTGAATAAATAGGACATTATTATATTAATATTTTAGTGATCATTATAAAATTATTTTTATTTATTTATTTTTGTTTTTAAGATTTATTTATTTATTTATTTGACAGAGCGAGAGAGAGACAGCGAGAGAGGGAATACAAGCAGGGGGAGTGGGAGAGGGAGAAGCAGGCTTCCTGCTGAGCAGGGAGCCCGATGCGGGGCTTGATCCTAGGACCCTGGGATCATGACCCGAGCCGAAGGCAGAGGCTTAATGACTGAGCCACCCAGGCGCCCCTAAAATTATTTTTATTTTTCACAGCTGGATACTTTAGTATTATTACACCTAATATACAGGTAGAGGGCCTTAACAGGGTACTGTTATGCCAGATTTGTGGCATCATCTGGAGAGGAACACATGGTCCTTATCTTTTCTGGTATGTTACCTATAAATATAAATAAAGGACTTTCCTATAGGCATTGTCTCATTTTACAAACTGCACAGTGATCCACTGAAGTGCGTATTGTTACTCCCATTTTACAGATGAGAATACTGAGGCTTCAGGTAGGATCCATGCAATCTATTCTTATAAGTGGTTTGCATCTCGTCTCTAGACTGTAAAGCTTTTGTTTTTTTTTTTTTCAAGTCTTCCACATAGTTAGCATCGTTATGCTCTGCATTTTAGAACAGTTCTGAAAAGTAGGTAGGGCATATAGGTATCATTGCTTCCATTTTACTATCTGAAGAAATTGAACTGAAAGGTGCCAAGTAACTTTCCCAAGGGTCACATGATGGCTAGAACAAAATGGGAATATGGATACCCTCTTTCCTTTGCACTACCTCAGGTTGCTTGCACCTTTTGTGAAACCTCACCTACCACCCAGAACTGTTGAAGATAGAGATTACTTATTCTGCAGCAGCTTCTGCTTTCAACAAGGCAAGGACTTGGGCATCTTCCAGCTTTCCTGTTGACATCTAGGAAATCCCAGTCATGTACAGGTCTGATGTCAGTTGTATTACAGGAATGTGGCTGTGCCAAAATAGAGGAAAAATAAAATAATTTCAGGGACTGGAATGAGTAGAATAGGGGATAGATGATGAACAAGAAATGTTGTACCATATAAATATGTAGGACTTTATTATTTCAAATGAATATGCATTACTTTAACAAACCTGTTTGCATCTCATACAAATTATTTGAAATAGGGTTGTTGTCATTAACCCTGTCCTGCAGATAAAGAAGCAAAATAACTTAAATATACAAAGTCACACAGTGGTAAAGCTGAGACTTGAATCCAGGTCATCTTACTCTGCATTCTGTATCTCATTTCCTCCTTTGTTCCTTCCCTGCTTATGCCATCCCTCCAGAGCTCCTCAGATGTGATTGTGGTACTTCTATTTTAGAATTTTTCTTGAGCCTGTGTGGTATAGATGTTCCCGTTGCTCAAGAAATGTCCCATCCATCAAACAGTGTGTCTGGTGTAGTACCTGATTTCTTAGAGTTCAGAATGCTGCCTCAGGTGAGACTCATCACTGCTCCTTTGCCTTGTGCTCTTGAGCTCAGGATCACACACAAGGAAGTAGCCAACTGGCACAGCTCTGTGAGTCTCTATGGCACTAGGTCATTGATAGGGAATTTTCCTTTTTAGAGTTGAAAGACACAGTTAGTCTTTGATTTAGTTGCTGAGCACTGACCCCCTCCCCCTTAGATTTCTCCCGATTTAAAGCAGGTATTATTTCAACATCAACAGTTCCAAAAATAACACATGCTTGCACACATGTGAAAAGGTTGCTCATCTGTAGGGAAGAGAGGCAGTTCTAAAATAAAAAGGCATATGATTTTTATATTTCAGTTGTAGCACATCATTACCCTTCTCTCTAGGAATGCTTCCTACCACAAGTTGTGTCTCCCTGATTTTGAGTTTTTAAATTTGGTTTTCAATTTATTTGGTGTCTTTTTCCTCTTCCATAGGGATCATTTTAGTATTCTCTTTTGCTAAAGTGAAAGGCATTTGATACTGGTTCTGTATCTGGGCTCTGACGTTAGTGGTGTGAAAGGTCCTAAGACCAAGCTCCCTAAGCCATAGATTGCTAAATAAACAGTGTCCTCCTGGAATCTGCGGACTTGAAACATTTGGTGTCTGTGTTCCTATTCCTATTCAGCACACAGGGACAGTTGGCAGCAGGGACTGTATCTTAATTCTCTATCTTTGGCTTTGTTTATCATCTTCCCATCTTAACCTGCTTATGATTTAGCGCTGGCTTGTTCAAATTCCGTCAAGGACACTATCATTCTTTCTAGGCAGACTATCAAAATGTTGAGTATTTACTTCAACTACTCCTATATAATTATAACTCTCTATTAGGAGTTTTGTGGAAACACCTCCCCACTTTTATTTATTTTTCACTTTTATTGAAGTATAACTAACATACAGTGTCATGGTAGCTCTAGGTGTACAACATAATGATTCAACACTTCTATACATTACTCAGTGCTCATCACAGAAAGTGTACTCTTCAGCCCCTTTATCTATTTCACCCAATCTTCCCACACACCTCTCCTCTGGCAGCCACGTCTTTGTTCTCTGTATTTAAGAGTCTGTTTTTTTGTCTCTTTTTTCTATGTTTGTTCATTAGTTTTGTTTCTTAAATTCCATGTATGACTGAACTCAGAAGGTATTTGTCTTTCTCTGACTTATTTCACTAAGCATTATACCCTCTAGGGTCCATCCAACATCCCCTCCCCACAATTTTATATTTTAATGTGTGGGTACATACTAAGGTATGTTTTTCTCAGGGAGCAAGTCCATAGTGTTTGGTGAATTTCCAAAGATTGAAAACTGCTGGCCATATGTGGGACCTATCTTGGCCCTTTTCATTATGAAAATGTGTTGCAAACCTGATCTTATAAGCACTCATCTGAATATCTTACCAGGGATTATTTCTTTGGTTTCTAGTTCTTGGTGTAGCGCTATCTATAACTCTTACTGAACTGTTTGAAGAGAACATATCTTAAGGCCTGTCAACATAAGGTATGCAGCAGGGTTTATTTATACCTGGGGTTTCATAATTTGATTTACTTTGTCTTTGTTTTGAGTGAAAACCCAGCTAAGCCTTTTCCCCACATCCTGCTGACTTCCTTATTTTGGTTCATGGTATCCCCGGCTGGCCATTTGGCCAGACTTGAAACCTCAAAGACAACTTTTCTTTCTTTTTTTCTTCCCATGGCCCTAACATCCAATAAATGGCCAAGTCTGGTAGGTTTATCTCTGGCATTGTCTTTCGCATTTAACTCTACCTTTCCCTTGCTCTCCTTCTGGGTGCATTTCAAACTGTTAACCACTTTTTCCTGAGCAAAAACTGGTCCTCAACTGTTTATCTTTCTTTTCCCCTTTAGTTTGTCCTATACTGATTCTAGATGAACTGTTCCAAATCAAAGCACCCATCATGCCACTTCCTGTTCAGAAGCATTAAATGGCTTCTCATACTGTGAACTTCCTTAAAAAAAAAAGAATGTTTGGTCTGACCTTCAAGGTTTTCCAGATTAGGCACCCAAGTGTCTTCTCCAGACTCATTTCCTGTTACACCCATTTGTATCCTTTGTTTTCAAGCTAAATTGGACTCCACACTGTTTTCCAAACCTATGCTTAGCTCTGTACCACCTTAGTCCTTTTTGCCCTAGCCATTCTTTTGCTTTTGTCTCCATCATCTCTCTTTGTTGTAATCCTTCCATCTTACAAGGCCCATGTCAAATCTCACCTTCTTCCTTCTTCCCAGATCCTCCCAACTGAATGTGATTTCTTCCTTATTTGAACTCTCACGGGCCTATCTATGTCTCATGAGGCTTGTATGATTCTTGATATTATAGATATTTATATACTCATCTTCACTGCTTCATTGGATATTGTCCTTCAAAGACAGCAGTTGTTTCTTAATAATCTTTATATTACTGAATAATATGAGGCCTAGAGCTTTGCATATAACTGGCTTTCCATAATTATTTGTGAAACTGAATAGAGTTCTCTTTAGTTATCTTTATTGTTTCAGTAGTTTATCTGAAATTTTTGTAGGCCAGGCTCACATGCCACCTTCTCAATTAGAACTAGCACTACATCCACTGATGATCATTTATATGTTATTTATACTGTATTTGTAGCCATCTATTTTGTTATTAAGTTAGCTAAATTTGGGAATATCTCCCTTCCCCTCCTGGGAGAGGGACTGGCTCTGATTCATCTTTGTATATCTCATGACATTAAGCACAGTGCCTAGCTCATAGAAAGATATTCAGTGACTGTTAGTTGAATTGAGTAACTATAATTATCCTAAAGTTTATATTTTTTCATCTTCTTTTCAAAAAAGCTATTCTTATGCTCAGCCACATTCATAGAGTGATTAGTGTATAGAACAACTTTTCTCCCAATTATCTGAGACCCACTCTAAGAACCTTTCCTTGTCTAAGTCATGAATGGTGAAGTTCCAATATCCACTAGGAATTAGAGGCTATATGAACACATCTAGGGTTGTTGTGTGTAAGAATAGAAGGTTGTGACATTAAAAAAAATCTGTGAGTGTAATACTAACAATAGGTGATAAGATATATCGTGAGGATGGTCTACCTCATGCTGCAGTACCAAACAACCTACAAAAAAAAATCAATGGCTTATAATAACAAAGGTTTATTTCTTTATCATGGTGCATATCCATGGAAGTTTGTCTGGGTGCCCTGTTTATCATAGAGACGCATGGACTGAGGCTGAGGAGCTTCGTTTCTTTCTTTCTTTCTTTTTTTTTTTTGCTTGTTTCAATTTTGTATTTAAATTCCACTTAACATATAGTGTAACGTGGTTTCAGGGGTAGAATTTAGTGATTCATCACTAACATACAACACCTAGTGCTCATCACAACAAGTGCCCTCCTTAATGCCCGTCACCCATTTAGCCCATCCCCCCATCCACCTCCCCCCCAGCAACCCTCAGTTTGTTCTCTGTAGTTAAGAGTCTCTTATGGTTTGCCTCCCTCTCCTTTTTTCCCTCCTTCCCCTATGTTCATCTGTTTTGTCTCTTAAATTCCACATATGAGTGAAATCATATGGTATTTCTCTTTCCCTGACTGACTCATTTCGCTTAGCATAATACTCTTTAGCTCCATCCATGTTGTTGCACATGGTAAGATTTCATTCTTTTTTGATGTCTGAGTAAGATTCCATTACATACCACGTCTTTATCCATTCATCAGTCAATGGATATTTGGGCTCTTTCCATAATCTGACTATTGTTGATAATGCTGCTATAAACATCGGGGTGCATACATCCCTTTGAATCAATATTTTTATATTCTTTGGGTAAATACCTAGTAGTACAATTGCTGTATCATAGGGTAGTTCCATTTTTAACTTTCTGAGGAACCTCCATATCGGTTTGGAGAGTGGCTGCACCAATTTATATTCCCACCAACAGTATAAGAGGATTTCTCTTTCTCCACATCCTTGTCAACACCTGTTGTTTCCTGTGTTGTTAATTTTAGCCATTCTGACAGGTGTGAGGTGGTATCTCATCATGGTTTTGATTTGTATCTTCCTGATGATGAGTGATGTAGAGCATCTTTTCATGTGTCTGGAGCTCCATTTTCATATATGCTTTTCATAATGACTGGGGCAAAGGAAAAAAATGAGGGTCTCCTCCATGGCTCTTAGAGCTTCTACTTGAAATGATATACATCACTTCTGCTCATATTACACTGGCCAAAGTAAGTCACATGGTCAAAGCTGCCTTTAGAGAAGATGGGAAAGTGCAACCCTACCAGCTGCCTGGGAAGTAGGAATCAGCAATATTTGGTGTACAACACTAATATCTACCATACATAGTAAAGGCTTCATGAAAGCCATATTATAAAAACTTAATCCAGGATGTTTAGGGAGGGCAGGGGAGAAGGATAAGGAAGTGTTCAGCTCAATCAGAATTTAAGTCCTGCAGAGGTACTTATTGAGCACCTTTTGTATACTAGGCACTGGGATAGGGTGATGAACAAGACTAATATGGTCTCTGCTTTCAGGGAACTAACATTCCAGAGGCAGGCAAAAAATAAGTAAGCAGACCAATATTGTGGTAAAAATTGTGATGGGACTACACAAAGGTTGAGAGAATAATGAAGGGAGACTTTCTTTTGGTAGCATGGTCAGGGAAGGCTTCTTAGAAAAGGTGGCATTTAATTTGGAACTTAATTTGGAAGGCACCAACCACACAAAGGGATTAGGAGAACATTGCAGACAAAGACTCTGAGGTTGCAAAGAGCTTCCTTTTTTCCCCTTTAAGATACTAAAAGAAGAGCAATGTGGTTAGAAAGTATTGAGTAATTGCCTATTCACTCAGAGCCTATCCGGCAGGTAGGGATATAAAATGTAAACCCATTAGAGAGTTTAAAACAGGAGGATTCAAGTGATACAATTTATATTTTCAACTTACTCGGGTTGCACCATGGATAATGAATTCAAGATGGGCAAGAGTGCACAAGGGGAGACTGTTTAGGTGGTAGGTGCAGGAGGTACATGTGAAATGATGATGGCTTAGATTGGGGGGAGTCAGAGAAAAGTATATTAGATATTTAGGAGTTTAAATCCGTGGTTTTGGTGACAGATTAGATATGGAAAATGAGGGAGAGGGAAATATCACAGATACCTGGTTTCTAGATGGATGTTGGAGCCATTCTCTGTGATGGGGAATCCTGGACAAACAAAAACTGTTCTGTGGAAGATTGGGCATTAGATTACATATATATTGAGGAGCCTTCCTGACACACAGTCCAGGCATACTGCCTGTAGGTTAGGGCCGGCTCTCTGTTACTGTATAAATGTGCTCCTCATTTGAGGCATGGGGACGAGGGTAAAGTGACTTCTTTACAAGCCTGATAGCCCTGTGTGGTTTCCTTTTCACCATTAAATGCATCATCACTGCAGGAAGGGAACACATAGAAGGGGCTGGAGAACATTTTAGTGGGTTTGAAAATTTCAAGTGAAAAATGTGTTGGCTTGACATATTTGGCAACCATTCCATAGGGTTATTATAGCTGCAGCTGAAATCAATTAATGGAGCAGTAGATGAGAATCCAAAACATCCAAAGATCATTCCAGTATTGGGGCACTATGGAAGAGGGTGATCTTTAGGTGGATGTTTCTCTTATTGGACAGAGGGTAAGTTGAGGAAAATGTACACAGATTCAGTCATGAACAACTATAAAAGTGTCTCCTAAAAATACTAGCCAATAAAAGCTAGTAAATGGAGGTACAGAGAAAAGGCAGGAGGCAACATAAGATTGAAGTCAGTTCCAGTTTCTTTGCAGTCCTTTGTGTCCCAGTCTGGTAGTTTTCCTGTAGATATTCTGGTCTGGAATAGCTGGCCTCTTAGTTTTTCTTTGACTCACTTCCCAACCCCAAGCAAGATCATTAAATTACCTTTTTATAAATGTTAGAGGATGGAAGTAGCCTGATTTGGGAAGAAAAAGTAGCAAGCAAGAGCAGTGCCAAACGAAAGATGGTGGTGATAAAAACAAAAAACAAAAACAAAACCCAAACAACTCGGGGAATTAAGAAGGGTTAACTAGTTAATCTAATAGAGAAAAAAAAAAGCCAAAAGAAACAGACAAGCTGTGTTGAGGCCACAGTGTGGAAATGAATTCAGCTACCTGAGAAACTGCAGGCTTGTAGGGAAATGCAATTGGCTTCACTGATAGAAGGCCTGGGGCAAGGTTTGGGGGGAGAAGGGGGATGGGGGTGGGGAATCCTGTTTTGTAAACTGGCTGGGAATCCTGTGGCAAATGCATATGGTCCCCAGTTAACAGCAAATTTTAAGTTAGAGGTTAAAAAAAAAAAAAAGAGGAAAAGGTCGTTAACCTTGCTATGATTTTATCTAAATGGAACTTCCATTACAGGCTTAGAGAAGATTAAAAGAAATCGGAGTGAACTGTACTGGAGGCTTTTTCAACATAGCTCTTGTTAAACAGCTCTGGGACTGCTCCCAAGGCAAGAGCTGCTCACAATGGGGACATAATTTTCATTAGCCACCCAGAGAAGATTAACAACAGGATCCAGTTATTTGCAGTTTCCTCAAGCCCCACAGTCCAGACAGAATCACATGCTTCTGGGAGCAAGTTCCCCTAGGAAGGCAGGGAATGATGGGTAAAGTTATAGCTAGTTACTACTGACCAGGGGCTCAACCTGCAAGACAAGTATTCAGAGTTAGTAACTCCCTGGTAGTCCTTCCTATAAAACCTTAAGCCATAGACATGGGGAGAAGGCATGTGGATTCACCTAGCCTTCATATTCTTGATGCTTACTGCCTATACAGGGAGATCCTGCCTTGTTCTGTCTCAGGGAGGAATGGTTTGAGGATCCTAACAGCCAGCTTCCAACCTCAGTAATCTATTGATCAGAATCTTTGCTATGCATTCAAAGAAAGGATCCCAGATTCCTTAGGAATCCTGAAATTGCCTTCATGTGAAGTAGTAACAATTAGAATATATAATGAAAGGAAAGACTTCATTTATTTATTTTATTTAATTTTTAATTTTTTAATTTTTTTTAAGATTTCATTTATTTGTTAGAGAGAGAGAGAGAGAGCACAAGTAGGGGAAGCAGCAGGCAGGAGATGCAGGCTCCCCGCTGAGCAGGGAGCCCAATGTGGGGCTCGATCCCAGGACCCTGGGATCATGACCTGAGCCGAAGGCAGACACCCAACCGACCAAGCCACCCAAGTGTCCCTATTTTATTTTATTTTATTTTAAATTCCAGTAAACTTAACAGTGTTATATTAGTTTCAGGTGTGCAATATAGTGATTCAACAGTTCTGTACATTACTTGGTGCTCATCAAGGTAAGTGTACTCTTAATCCCCTTTGTCTTTTTCACCTATCACTCCACCCATCTGTCCTCTGGCAACCACCAGTTTGTTCTCTATATTCAAGTATCTGTTAGGAGGGATCACTTTATCATGATGAGCACTGAGTAATGTACATGACTGTTGAATTGCTCTATTTGTATACCTGAAACTAATATGACATAGTATGTTAACTATTATGGAATTAAAATAAAAGTCTCTTTTATTTCGTCTCTTTTTTTCTTTGTTCATTTGTTTTGTTTCCTAAATTCCACATATGAGTGAAATCATATGCTGTTTGTCTTTGTCTGAATGACTTAATTTCACTTAGCATTATGCTCTCTAAGTACATCTATGTTACAAGTGGCAAGATTTCATTCTATTTTAAGGCTAAATAATATTCCATTAGGGCACCTGGGTGGCTCAGGTGGTTGGGTGACTGCCTTCGGCTCAGGTCATGATCTGGGACTTCTGGGATCGAGTCCCGCATCAGGCTCCCTGCTAAGCAGGGAGTCTGCTTCTCCTTCTGACCCTCCTCCCTCTCATGCTCTCTCTCTGTCATTCTCTCTCTCTCAATAAATAAATAAAAATCTTAAAAAAATAATATTCCATTTATATATATCACATCTTTATGCATTTAACGATGGATAGCCACGTGGTGGGTTGATTCTATATCTTGGCTATTGTAAATAATGTTGCAAGAAACATAAGGGGTTTTGAATTCGTGTTTTGGTTTTCCTCACTAGTGGAATTATTGGATTATATGGTAATTCTATGTTAACTATTTGAGGACTCTCCATACTATTTTCTTTTTTTCCCATACTATTTTCTACAGTGGGTGCACCAGTTTGCCATTCCCCACCAACAGTGCATGAGGATTCCTTTTCACCCACATCCTTGTCAGCACTTGTTATTTCTTGTGGTTTTGATTTTAGCCATTCTGACAGGTGTAAAATGATATCTTATTGTGGCTCTGATTTGCATTTCCCTGATGATTTAGTGTAATGTTGAGCATCTTTTAATGCACCTATTGGCCATCTATATCTCTTCTTCGGGAAAATGTCTGTTCTGGTCTTCTGCCCATTATTTAATCAGATTATTTGGGTTTTTTTGATGTTGGCTTGCATAAGCACTTTATATATTTTGGATATTAACCCCTTATCAGATATATCATTTGCAAATATCTTCTTGCATTCAACAGGCTGCTTTTTTTGTTTTGTTGATGGTTTTCTTTTCTGTTCCAAAGCTTTTTGTTTTTCATGTAGTCCTAATAGTTTTTATTTGCTTTTGTTTCCCTTGCCTTAGGAGATGTATCTAGAAAATTAGTGCCAGGGCTGATGTCAGGGAAATCACTGCCTGGGTTCTTTTTGAGGATTTTTATGGTTTTGGGTTTCACATTTAGGTCTTTAATCCATTGTGAGTTTATTTTTGTTGATGATGTTAAAAGACGGTCCAGTTTCATTCTTTAACCTTTAGCTGTTCAGTTTTCTCAGCACCTTTTATTGAAGAAACTGTCTTTCCCCCCATTGTTTATTCTTGCTTCCTTTGTCATAGATTAATTGACCCCATAATCGTGGTTTATTTCTGGGCTCTGTATTCTGTTCTGTTGATCTATGTGTCTATTTTTGTGCCAGTACCATACTGTTTTGATTATTACAGCTTTGTTTTTTTTAAAAAGGTTTTCTTTATTTATTTGAGAGAGAGAGAATGAGAGAGAGAGAGAGAGAGAGCACATGAGAGGGGGGAGGGTCAGAGGGAGAAGCGGGCTCCCTGCTCGGCAGGGAGCCCGATGCAGGACTCTCCTGATCCAGCAACTCCAGGATCATGACCTGAGCCAAAGGCAGTCACTTAACCAATTGAGCCACCCATATGCCTTGATTATTACAGCTTTGTAATATAACCTAAAGCCCGGAATTGTGATGTCTCCAGCTTTCTTTTTCTTTTTCAAGATGGCTTTGGCTATTTAGGGTCTTTTGTGGTTCCATACAGATTTTGGTATTTTTTCTAGTTGTGTGAAACATGTTGTTGGTATTTGGTAGCGATTGCATTAAATTTGTAGTAGGTTTTGGGCTTTGTTTGTTCTTTCACCAGCTCCTTTATATGTAAAGTTTGGTTTATTTTAGATTTTTCTTGCTTTTTGAGGTAGCAAAAATTGTACTAGCATAATATTCCCTCTTAAACAGCTTTTGTTGTACCCAAGAGATTTTGAAATGTTGTGTTTCATTTTCAGTTGTCTCCATGTATTTTTTTGATTTCCTCTTTGATTTCTTGGTTGACCCATTCATTGTTCAGTAGCATGCTATTTAGCCTCCATGTATTTGTCTTCTTTCTAGATTTTTTTTCTAGTGATTGATGTTTTTAGTTACTTATTGTTGTGGTCAGAAAGGATGCATAAAATGATTGCAATTGTTTTGCATTTATTGAGGCTTGTTTTGTGTCCTAATGTGTAACCTATTCTGGAGAATGTTCCATGTACGCTTGAAAAGAATGTGTATTTTGCTTTTTTCAGATGAAATGTTCTGAATATATTTGTTAGGTCCATCTGTTCCAATATGTCATTTGAAACCATTTGGTGATTTTCTGTCTGGATGATTGATACAAGTGGGGTGTTGAAGTCTCCTACTATTGTTTTATTACTGTCAATTTCTTCCTTAATGTCTGTGAATAGTTGCTTTATGTATTTAGGTGCTCCCTTGTTGGGTGCATAAATATTTACAATTGTTATATTCACTTATGGGATTATTCCCTTTATCATTATGTAGTGACCTTCTTTGTCACTGTTACAGTCTTTGTTTTGAAGTCTAGTTTGTTTGATTCAAGTACTGCTACCTGAGCTTTCTTCTTGCTTCCATTTGAATGGTAAATATTTTTCCATCCTGTTACCCTTTCAATCTGTGTGTGTGTTTAGGTCTGAAGTGAATCTCTTGTAGGCAGCATATAGATTGGTCTTCCTTTGTCATGTATTCAGTCACGCCATTTCTTTTAATTGGAGCCTTTAGTTCATTTAAATTAGAAGTAGTTGTTGATAGGTGTGTACCTACTGCTGTTTTATTACTTCTTTTACAGTTATTTTTTTGCAGTTCTTCTCTGTTCTTTTCTTCTCTTGCTCTCTTCCCTTGTGGTTTAATGACTTTCTTTAGTGATATGCTTGGATTCCTTTCTCTTTATTTTTAGTGTATCCATTACTTATTTTTGATTTGTGGTTACTATTAGGTTCATATATAACATCTTACGCATATAGTGAGTGGTCTATATTAAGTTGATGTTTGCTTAAGTTTGAACCCATTACAAAAGCATTAAATTTTTTGTCCCTAACACCTGTTATGTGTATGATGTCATACTTTACATCCTTTTAGTTTTTGAATCCTTGATTGGTTTTTATAGATATAATTGATTTTACTGTGTTTGTGCTTTAACCTGTACTGGTTTTATAAGTGATTAATCTACCACATTTATTATGTTTGTATGCAACTATAATTTTTTCCTCTCTTAATTTTCTTACTTCTGATTATGGTCTTCTCTTTCCATTCAAAGAATTATCTTCAATGTTTCTCATAAGGCTGGGTCAGTGGTGACAAACTCCCTTAGCATTTGTTTTTCTGGGAAACACGATGTGTCCTTCCATTCTAAATGATAGCCTTGCTGGAGAGATTATACTTGGTTACAGGTTTTTTCCTTGTAGCACTTTGAATATATCATGCCATACTCTTCTGGTTTGTAAAGTTTCTGCTGCAAAATCTGCTGATAGCCTAATGGAATTTCCCTTGTATGTAACTGTTTTCTTTTCCCTGGCTGCTTTTAAAATTCCGTCTGTGTCACTGGGGCGCCTGAGTGGCTTAGTCAGTTAAGTGTCTGCCTTTGGCTCAGGTCATGATCCCAGAGTGCTGGGATCGAGCCCCACATCAGGCTCCCTGCTTAGTGGGGAGTCTGCTTTTCCCTCTCCCTTTGCACCTCCCCCTGCTCATGCTCTCTCTTACTCAAATAAAAATCGTTAAAAAAATTCTCTTTGTATCACTACTTTTTGCCACTTTAATTATGACATGTCTTGGTGTACCTCCTTGGGTTCATTATTCTGGGGTCTCTCTGTGCCTCCTGGATCTGGATGTCTGTTTCCTTTCCTAGATTAAGGTTGTTTTCAGCTATTATTTCTTCAAACAAATTTTTACCCCCTTTCTCTCTTGTCTTCTGGGATCCCTGTAATGTGAATGTTACTGTTTGATGATGTCAGTGAGTTCCCTTAACCTGTTCTCATCTTTTATTAACTCTTTTTTTTTTTCATTTGCTATTCAGCCTTGGTTGCTTTCCATTACTATCTTCCAGTTTGCTGACCCATTATTTTGCCTTTTCTAATCTATTGATTCCCTCTAGTACATTTTTAAAACATTTATTTATTTGAGAGAGAGTGGGGGTGGAGGGGCAGAAGGAGAGGGAGAAAGAATCTCAAGCAGACTTCCCACTGAGCACGGGGCCCAATGCGGGGCTCGATCTCACAACCCTGAGATCATGACCTAAGCTGCAACCAAGAGTTGGACACTTAACCAACTGAGCCACCCAGGTGCCCTGGTTCCTTCTAATATATATATATTTTTCCTTTAATTTTTTATTGTTATGTTAATCACCATACATTACATCATTAGTTTTCCTTCTAATATATTTTTAATTTTAGTTACTGAGTTCCTCATCTCTGATTGGTTCTTTAAAAATTTTCTATCCCTTTGTTGAAGGTCTTACTGAGATCCTCTACTCTTTTGTCAAGCCCAAAGAGTGTCTTTATAACCCTTCCTTTAAATTCTTAATCAGGCATATTGCTTATCTCCATTAAATTTAGTTCTGTTGTTTTGCTGTTCTTTTACTTGGGACATAATCCATTGCCTCTCATTTTGTCCAACTCTCTGTATTTTTTTCTGTGTATTAGGAAAATCAGCTAAATCTCTTGATCTTGAAAATAGTGAACTTATGAAGAAGAGGTCCTGCAGTGTACTCTTGCATAATGCCCCCTATTTACCAGAAATAGGCACTTCAGGAGTGTCTCTTATGTATGTTGTGTGTGCCCTCCTGTTGTGGCTGATCTGTGTTTGTCTTCAGTCCAGTGGCTGCTGTCACCCACTTTGCCTGTTGTGGGGAACAGTTTGGTCCCTGTGTTGTTAAGGGGCCAGTCTGCAGCTGCCATAGGCTTATAGTTGGGCAATATCAGCAGTCAGACCAGATGCCTGTTCTCATCCTGTTTGCCGAGGCTGCAATACCACTAAACTGCAGGGCACTCTCCCTGTGTTGTGTTCTGAGATACTTTTGTTGGTAGATGGGTCCTGCAGTCGAACCTGGTGCCTGTCCCTAGTTCATTTTTGGAGCTATAATAGCACTGACTTGCAGGGTGCTCTTCCTGCCTTGTCCCTCGAGAGAATTTTGTTGGTTGGTGAGGCTGGCAGTCAGACTGGGTGCTCATCCCCGATCTGTCTGCTGGGGCCACAGTGACCTTGAACTACAGGGTTCTCTCCCTGTGCTGCATCCCTGAGAGATTTTTGTTGGTGGGTAGGGAGAGAAGTCAGATCAGATATCTGCCTCTAGTCCATCTGCTGAGGCTGCAGTTGAACTGGTGTATGTGGTTATCTTCTCCTCTCTAAAGCACTTTAGAGTGGCGTTAGTCCCTGCTGGGGCTGCTTACAGGATGAAACATGGCGGGAACCACTTTAGAGGGACTCTTGCCGAGTGTGGTGAGTTGGATGGGGTGGATGTCCTAGAGAACCTGGAGGTGGGGCAGGGGATGTTAGCAAGTTAAGTGGTGGGTGTTAGTGCTGGTTCCTGCAAGTGTCCAGCTATCCAGGCTGGTGGAGGGGGTGGTGAGAAACGGTGCCTGCTAGCTCTTTTGTTCTTGAAGTCTCCTAAAGATCCCTGCCCTTCCAGAACATGTTCTGAGATTAGTAAGTGAATCTCCTTCACATGTACCCCAGGCACTTTTCAAACTGTTGCTTCTATGCCATATCTCAGCAGGGTTGTATGTTATGCTGGCTCCTTAAGGGCTGGGACTGTTTCATATCACCCTCTAGCTTTCCCCGAGCTAAGCCTGCTGATTTTTTTAAAGTACTGGGTTTTAAGCCCTACAGATTGTAAAAACTCCTGAAGTTAAGCCCCACTGGTTTTCAAAGCCAAATGTTATTGGGACTTGTCTTTCTACTGCAGGTACCCCTTGTCTGGTGTGACTGGTGTGGGGTCTGTCCCTCTCCCTTTTCTGTGCTTCTGGTGTCCCTCCCATTTGTGGTTAGTATGCCTGGGAGTTTGGTTCCTGACTGCATGTCCGCCCCTCTTATCGTTTTTGATGTGGCCCCCTCTCTATGATTAACTGTGGAAAGTCTATTCTGCCAGTCTTTGGGTCATTTTCTGGGTTAGTTGCAGTGATGTGTCTGCTCTCTAGGTGTGTTCATGGGGTGAGGCGAGCATCAGATCCTCCTGATCTGCTATCTTCCAAGAAGTCTCCAGAAAGACCACATTTAAATAGCAATAGAAAAGAGAAAATATCTAAAAGTAGACTTAATAAACAATATGTAAGTTCTGCATGAATGAAAAAATAAATTTACTGAGGACCATAAAAGAATATTTAGACTAATAGAAAGGCATGGCATATTCTTAAATGGAAAAATAATATAAAATACATTAATTTACTCAAGACTTAAGTAAATAGTAAGATAAATTAAACTCAGTTCAAGTAAAGATACATTTTTTTGTTAAGCTGGATGTAAAAATCATATGTGAAAACAAGCAAGCATGAAAACCCAGAGAAATTTGGAAAAGGGGAATAGTTAAGGGAGATGTTTTATCAGAGATTAAAAATGACATCTTTAAGCTACAGTAGTTAAAGCAGTGTGGTACTGCTACATGATTTTATGGGCAAATCAATGAAACAGACTAGAAAGTCTAGAAATAGATTGAAATCAGATAGAAATTCAACATCTGATAAAGGTGGCATTTTAGATTAGTGAGAAAAAGATGAATTACTTAAGGGTCACCTTGGTAGCCATTTGGGAAAATGAGTAGCATCCATACCTCATGGTTAACCACAGTTAGATCAAGATTTAAATGTAAAATATTGGACCATAAAACTAATAGGAAATATGGGAGTGTTTAAAAATTAAGTTTGGAGTAGGTATTTCTAAATTGTGATACAAAATTAGGAAGCAATAAGAGGAAAAGATGCATGAAACTCAAACCTCTGGAAAAAGAGCATCATGGTAAAGTCAAATGAGTTACACTCATACATTATTGCAGTAGAGATTGGTACATTCGGCATGTAGGAAATTTGGCAGTTTAAGTCAAAATGAAAAATTATATACTTTAACCCAGGAATTCTAATTCTTTGGGTTTATTCTATTGATATATCCAATATATCCATACATGTGCAAAAAGATACATGTCCAAAGATGATCTACATTGCCACTGTAACACATGACCACAAATCTAGTGGCTTAAAACAAGACAGATTTATTCTCTTACAGTTCTGGGGGTCCTAAGTCTAAAATCAGTTTCGCTGAGCAAGTCAAGGCATGAATAGGGCTGGTTCTTTTTGGAGGCTCTAAGGGGAAAATTTGTTTTCTTGCCTTTTTCAGCTTCTAGTGGGTTCCTCAATTCTGTGGTCTGTGGGTCCTCCCTCCATTTTTAAAGTATATCTCTCCAGTCTTTGCTTCTGTTGTCACTTAGCTGTCTTCTCCCCACTTAGCCCTAATTCCTGCTTCTCTCTTATAAGGATCCCTGTCATTATGTTGGGCTTATCCAGACAGTTGGTCATCATCACCCCATCTCAAAATCCTTAATCATATCTGCAAAGTCCCTTTTGCCAGTAAGGTAATATATTAACAGGTTCTGGGGATTAAGACATGAACATCTTCGAGGGGCCATTAATTAGCCTACCATGGACATGTTCTGGCATATCCTCTCTCTGGAAGAAGAAGAAACTGCTAATGATAATTGCCTCTAGAGAGAGGAACCTGGGGGCTGAGGGACAAGGGTGTGACAAAGACAATTTACTGTATGCCCTTTGAACTTTTTGTGTTTGTATGTCTGTATTGTCTCTTTAGAAAAAGTGACATATGCTCATTTTAGAGCTTTTGGAAGTTGCAAAAGAGTAAAACTTAATTCAACCATCCAGACTCAACACTGTTAATATTTTTTTCTATATTTCCTTTTATTTTTTTAAATTCAAAGTTAGTAGTAGACAGAATAAAGGACTCTCAAAGATTTCAAAGCCCTAATCCTCAGAACCTGTGACTATACTATACCACACATGGCAAAAGAAACTTTATAAAGATGATTAAGCATTCTGAGATAGGGAGATATTCTGGATTATCTGGGTTGAGTAATGCATCTAGGAGCCAAAGAATGTGTATAGCCTTGATCAGCTGAAAAAGGGAAGGACTGAATTCTTGGACTTCTGAGCTCTGGAACTGTAAGAAAATAAATTTATGTCATTTTAAAATACTGAATTTTTGGTAATTTGTTACACTAGCATTAGAAAACTAATGCAAGTTCTTTAAATGATAAGCATTTTCCCACATGCTTTAACTTTTTTTGTGAACACTGTAATTAATGGCCCTTTACTTTAATATTATCACTGTTTATTTGTTTGCCTTATTTTCTAGACTGTAAGTTGTACAAGGGTAGGGACTATTCATGTATTTTTTCCACAGCTTTATTGAGATGTTATTGACATATCTGTACATTTAAGATGTGATGATTTGATACATGTATATATTGTACAGTAATTACCACAATAAGGTTAGTTAGCACCTCCATCTCCTCACATAATTACCTTTTTTTTTTTGGTGTGTGGTGATAACATTTTAGTTCTATTTTCTTAACTTTCAAGTATATAATACAGTACTGTTAATTATAGTCACCATTCTGTACATTATATCTTCAGAACTTATGCATCTTAAAGCTGGAAGTTTGTAGCCTTTAACCAAAATCTACTCATTTCCTCCAACCCTCAACCCCTGGCGACCACCAGTCTGCTCTCTGAGTTCAGCTTTTTTAGATTAATGAAAGCATACAGTTTTGTCTTTCTGTGACTTATTTCACTTAGCACAGTGCCCTCAAGGTTGATCCATATTGCAAAAGGCTGGATTCCCTTCTTTTTTTATGGCTGAATAATATTTCATATATTAATATTCTATACATAAGTGTATATATATATATATATATATATATATACACCACATTTATATTTACACTACATTTTCTTTATCCATGCAACACTTAGGTTGTTTCCATGTCTTGGCTATTGTGAATGCAACAAACTTGGGGGTACAGATATCTCTTTGAGATAGTGATTTCATTTCCTTTGGATATATCCCCAGAAGTGGGATGCTAGATCGTATGGCAGCTCTATTTTTAATTTTCTGAGGAACCTCCATACCGTTTTCTATTTTGGCTCCACTAATTTACATTCCCACCAACAGTTCACAAGGTTTCCCTTTTCTCCACATGCTTGCCAACAATTGTCCTTTTTCTTTTTGATAATAGCTGTCTTAAAAGTTGTGAGGTGATATTTTATTGTGGTTTTCATTTGTATTGCTCCAATGATTAGTGATATTGAGCATATTTTTCATAAATATTTTGGGCATTTGTATATCTTCGTTGGTCAAGTGTCTATTTGGGTTCTTTGCCTATGTTTTAATCAGATTACTTGGGTTTTTTTGCTATTGAGTTGTTTGAATTCCTTATGTATTTTGGATATTAACTTATTAAATGTATGGATTGCAAATATTTTCTCACATTCTATAGTTGTCTCTTCACTCTGTTGATTGTTGCCTTTGCTGTGCAGAAGCTCTTTAGTTTCATGGACTTATATTTGTCTATTTTGCTTTTGTGGCTTGTACTTTTGGTGTCACATCCAAAAAATTGTTGCTAAGACAAATGTCAAAAAGCTTTACTTCTATGTTTTCTTCTAGTAGTTTTATAGTTTTGGGTCTTACATTTAAGTGTTTAATCCATTTTGAGTTAATTTCTGTGAATGATGTAAGATAGGGGTCCAATTTCATGCCTTTGGATGTGTATATCCATTTTTTTCCAAAACCATTTGTTGAAGAGACCATTGTTTTCCTATTGAGTATTCTTGGCTCCCTTGTTCAAATATTAGTTGGCCATATATATGTGTGGATTGATGATGGGCTCTCAGTTCTGTTTCATTGGTCTATGTGTCTGTTTTTATGCCAGTTCCATATTATTTTGATTACTATAGCTATATAATGAAGTTTGAAATTAGGTATCATGATGCCTCCAGCTTTGTTCTTCTATCTCAAGATTGCTTTGGTTATTGCTCTTTTGTTGTTTCATGTGAATTTTAGGATTGCTTTTTCTATATCTGTAAAAATGCCATTAGAATTTTGATAGGGATTGCATTGCCAAATGGCTTTGGGTAGTATGGACATTTTAGTACTATTAATTCTTCCAATCCATGAACATGAGCTGTCTTTCCATTGTTTTGTATGTTCATCATTTTTTTATGAATGTATATGATTTTCAGTGTACAGATCTTTTATCTTCTTAGTTAAATTTACTCCTAAGTATTTTATTATTTTTGATGCTGTTGTAAATGGGATTGTTTTCTTTATTTCTTTTTCAGATTATTATTAGTGTATGGAAATAGCTGATTTTTGTATTGTGGTGAGCATAGCTACCTTGTATTTATGTCTTGATCACCATTATATTTCCAATGTCTTTTCCACAGTGGCCCCTTAATAACTATTTAGTAAATTAATGAATATGCCATAATTTATCTTACTAGTATTTCAATTAGCTCTTAAGTTTTTTCCAATGTTTTGCTTTTTCCCAAAAGTAGCTCTTGCCACACATAGCTGATAATAATATTAATGATAATAAAATAATAATAATCTCTTAAGTGCTTTATATACATGATCTTAATTTAATCCTTATAAAAATCCCATGAGGGGTAGATGCTATTATTGTCACCCTTGCCCAAGATTGCACAGTTTGTAAGTGGCAGAAGCCCAGATCTGTCAGACTCCCGATCTAATACTCTTAACCACTATGTTCCATCCACAGCCTGCTCAATCATTGGCTCATACTGTATATGCTGATTTTGATAACTTGCTTTTTTACCAAATCACACATCGTAAGCATCTTCCCATATCATTACAGATTTTTTACTGTCATTTAAACATGTTGCTTAATATTCCATTAGATATATCTACTAAAATTTATAGGACCAAGATTGTATTAGCACTTCCTTTGTAAACTTAATTGAATTTGTTTCCACTTTTAATTTGGAAAATTTCGAATACACACCAAAGTAGAGAGGAATATAAAGAACACCTGTGTACCCATCATGCAGCTTCATAAATTATTAACATATGGACTATCTTTTTTATCTCTAACCCTCACCTGATACCTTACTCCTGGGCTGGATTTCTTTGAAGCAAATTTTCAGACATATAATTTTATCTGTAAATACTTTAGCATTAGGGGCGCCTGGGTGGCTCAGTCGTTAAGCGGCTGCCTTCGGCTCAGGTCATGATCCCAGGGCCCTGGGATCGAGCCCCGCATCAGGCTCCCTGCTCCACAGGAAGTCTGCTTCTCCCTCTCCCACTCCCCCTGCTTGTGTTCCCTCTCTCACTGTCTCTTTCTCTCTGTCAAATAAAGTCTTAAAAAATACTTTAGCATTAAACACAATTTTTATACTATTCAGTTGTAGCAACTGTATCCTAGTAGCTTAGTAATTCAAGTTAGGGTAGAAATTAGTATTCAGAGACAACCTGGAAAATGAGTAGAGCCAATGGCCTCACTTTGGTTGGGAAAAGCACAGTTGGGCATCCATCATCAGTGATCTGCAAGTGATAATTGAGTGTGCCCCAAGAGAGGAAAAAGTCCAGAGCTATGGTTCTCAATCTTGGCTGAACACTGGAATTACTCCAGGTACTTTAAAAATACTGATGCCAAGACTACTTCCAGAGATTCTGATGTGATTGGTCTAGGATAAGTGTGGGACACTGAGGTTTTATTTTATTGTGGTAAAATATATGCAATGTAAAATTTATCATTTTAGCCATACTTAAATGTACAATTCAGTGGCATTTAGCACATTCATAATTTTATGCAACCATCACCACTGTACATTTCCAGAACATTTTCATGATCTCAAACAAAAACCCTGTACCCACGGAATAATAATTCTGTTACTCCATCCCCTCAGCCCCTGGCAATCATCATTTTACTTTTTGTCTATGAGTCTGCTTATTCCAGGTACATAATATATATTGAGTGGAATTATATAGTATCTGTCCTTTTGTGTCAGGCTTATTTCGCTTACCATAATAGTTTCAAGATTTATCCATGTTGTAACATGTATCGGATTTTCATTCCTTTTTATTCCCATTCCTTTTTAAGGTTGAATAATATTCCATTGTATGTCTTACTACATTTTGTATCTCTGTTGTTTCTGTCTTTTGGCTATTGTGAATAGTGTTGTTATGAATACTGGTGTGCAGTTACCTGCTTGAGTCAATTCTTTTGTATAAACGCAAAGATAGAACTGTTGGATCATACGGTAATTCTGTTTAATTTTTTGTGGTACTACTATACTGTTTACTGCAGTGGCTGCACCATTTTATTTTCCTACCAGCAATGTACAAGGGTTCCAGTTTCTCCACATCCCCATAGTGCTTATTTTCTTTTTTTTAATAATCCACGTCTTAATGGGTGTGAGGTGGTATCTCATTGTGGTTTTGTTTTCATTTCTTTATTTTTCTTTAAAGGTTTTATTTATTTATTTGAGAGAGAGAGAGTGATTGAGAGAGAGAAAAGGAGCAGGGGGAGGGTCAGAGGGAGAGGGAGAAGCAGACTCTCCATTGAGCAGGGAGCCCAGTGTGGGGCTCAATTCCTGGGACTCCGGGATCATGACCTGAGCCAAAGACAGATGCTTAACAGACTGAGCCACCCAGGCACCGCTAATTTGTGTTTCTTTAAATGGCTAGTGATATTGAAAATTATTTCATGTGGTTATTGTCTATTTCTGTATCGTGTTTTGAGAAATATCTTTTCAAGTCCTGTGCCCAATTTTGAATTGTATTTTTTTGTCTTTTGTTGTTAAGTTGTAAGAATTCTTTATATATTCTGGATATTAATCACTTAACAGATGAATGATTTGCAAACAGTTTCTTTCATTCCATGGGTTGCTTTTTCAATCTCTTAATAGTATCTTTTAATGAACAAAAGTTTTTTAATTTTGATGAGGTCCATTTTTGTCTATTTTATTCTTTGTAACCTATACTTTTGGTGTCATATCCAGGAAATCATTGTAAAATCAAATTCTATGAAGATTCTCCCCTATGTTTTCCTCTAAGAGTTTTACATGTTTACCTCTTACATTTAAGTCTTTGACCCATGTGAAGTTAATTTTTGTATGTAGTGTAAGATAAGGGGCTATCTTCATTCTTTGTATGTGGACAGTTTACCCAGCACCACATGTTGAAAAGACTGTTCTTTCCCCATTGAATGGTGTTGACATCCCTATTGAAAATCAATTGACCATATATGCAAGGGTTTATTTCTGGATTTCTATTCTATTCCATTAGTTTATATGTCCTTATGTCAGTTCAGTATGTTTTTTTTTTTTTTATTATAGAACCTTTGTAGTAAGTTTCGGAATAGAGAAGTATGAGTCCTCTACTTTGTTCTTCCTTTTCAAGATTGATGTGGCCATTCAAGGTCCCTTGAGATTGTGTATGAATTTTAGGGTGGGTTTTTGTATTTCTGTAAAAAATGCTGTTGGGATTTTGACAGAGCTTGCATTGAAGCTGTCAATTGCTTTGGGTGGTAGTATCATCTTAACAATATTAAGTCTTCAATTTATGAACACAGGATGTCTTTCCATGTATTGTGTCTTCTTTAATTTCTTCCAGTGATGTTTTGGAGTTTTCACCATAGAAGGCTTTCACCTCTTTGGTTAGGTTTATTCCTAAGTATTTTATTCTTCTTGATGCTATTGTGAATAGAATTTTGTTTTTTTTTTTAATTTCCTTTTCATATTGTTCATCACTACTGTTTAATAATACATTAATTTTTTATTTCTTAGCTTTTTGATTTTAGCCATTCTGACAGGCATAAGGTGATATCTCATTGTGGTTTTGATTTGCATTTCCTTGATGATGAGTGATGTTGAGCATCTTTCAATGAGTGATGTTGAGCATCTTTCATTGTGTCTTTTGGCCACGTGTATGTCTTTTGAAAAAGGTCTATTTAGTTCCTCTACCCATTTTTTTAATTGGATTGTTTGTGTTCTTTTTAGTGTTGAGTTACCTAAGTTCTTTCATATTTTGGATATTAACCCCCTTATCAGATGTATCATTTGCAAATATCTTCTTCCACTCAATAGGTTGTCTTTTTGTTTTATTGATGGTTTCCTTCACTGTACAAAAGTTCTTCTTTACATATAATTCTAATAGTTTCTTTTTGCTTTTGTTTCCCTTAACAGCCATATCTGGAAAAATGAGCGATTGCCTGTGTTCTCTTCTAGGGTTTTATGGTTTCAGGTCTTACATTTAGGTCTTTAATCCAATTGGAATTTATTTTTGTGTGTGGTATTAGAAAGTGGTCATTTCATTCTTTTGCAGGTAGCTTGTCCAGTTTTCCCAGCACCATGTATTGAAGAGACTATCTTTTCCCTATTGTATATTCTTGCCTGCTTTGTCATAGATTAATTGACCACATGATGATGGGTTTATTTCTCTGTTGTGTTTCATTGATCAATGTGTCTATTTTTGTGTCAGTACCATACAAAAAAAGGAAACTACAGGCCAACATCTCTGATGAACATAGAGGCAAAAATACTCATCCAAATATTAGCAAATTGCACTCAACAATACATTAAAATAATCATTCACCATAATCAAGTGGGATATATTCTGGGGATGCAAGGGTGGTTCAATATTCACAAATCAATCAGTGTGATACAACACATCAACAAAACAAAAGATAAAAATTATATGATCTTTTCAACAGAGAGAGAAAAAACATTTGACAAAATTTAACATCTATTCATAATAAAAACTCTCAACCAAGTGTGTTAGAGGGAACAAACCTCAACAATATATGAAAAACCCACAGGCAATATCATACTTCATGGTGAAAAACTGAGAGCTTTTCCCCTAAGGTCAGGAACAAGACAAAAATGTCCACACTCACTATTTTTATTCAACATATTACTGGAAGTCCTAGTCACAGCAATCACAGAAGAAAAAGAAGTAAGAGCCACCTATATTGATAAGGAAGAAGTTAAACTGTTACTAGTTGTAGATGGCATGATACTATATGTAGAATATCCTAAAAATTCCACCAGACATGACTAAAAGTAAAAGATGAATTCAGTAAGGTTGCAGGATATAAAAGTATTATCCAGAAATTGGTAGCATTTCTATACACAATAAAGTAGCAGAAAGTGAAGTACAAAGAAAAATTCCATTAACAATTGCACCAAAAAGAGTAAAATACCTAGGAATAAACTTACCCAAGGAGGTAAAAGGCCTATACTTGGAAAACTATAAATCACTGATGAAAGAAATTGAAGGCAACACAAACAAATAGAAAGATAGCCTGTCCAATGGATTGGAAGAATATATAGTTAAAATGTCCAAACTATCCAAAGCAATCTATGGATTTGATGCAGTCCTTGCCAAAATATCAACATTACTCACAGAACTAGGACAAAGAATACTAAAATATTAAGGAACCACAAAAGACCTCAAATAAGCAAAGCAATTGCGAAAGAAGAATAGTGCTGAAGCTATCTCAATTCTAGATTTTAAGAGATACCACAGAGAGAGGAAGATGGCAGCAGATTAAGGAGGATCCTAGGCTCATCTCCCCCCACAAATAAAACTAGATGAATATGAAATCGTCCTAAATACCCTAGAAATCACCCTGAAGACTGACAGAACACAACTGAAGGGAGAGAAGAGGCCATATGGAGGAAGGTAGGAAGTGTGGAGACATGGTTTAGGGAAGAAATGGATTGCAGGTGTTGTGGAGGGAAGGGAGCCATGGTCACAGAGAAGGGTGAGAGAGAATTACACAGGGGAATGCACAGGCAAAACATTTCCTCAACGTCATTGGCTTGGAAAATGAGAGGGGTTGAATTTTGTGAGTTCTTGCAACCAGTGGGTCTTAAAGCATGAAGGTTTGAAGATCAGCGGGCTTGGCTGGGATAGAGCCTGGAGGGCACTGCACTGTTCCTGGAGTGAAGTCAGGCAAACAACCTGTGGAGAAGACCCCATGGGAGCAGCGGTCTGAAGAAATCCTAGGTCATGTATGGGAGATCATTTACTCTTCTTGGAGCACGTGTTTGACAGGCAGCATTCATGGAGATACCTCTTTGGGAACAAAGGAGCTGTCTGGTAGTATTTTCCTCCTCTGCCCCTCAGCATAAGCACCATAGTGTGGACACTGGTTCCCTAACTTGCTTACTCCAAGCCCTATTCCCCTGTGCTCTGGCAGGGCTGCCCTTCTCAGTTAAGTTTGTATCAGTCCTGGTGCAGCAGACCCATTCTACAGAAGACCAGCACCAACCCCTGTCCACAGCACATCTCTGGACCAGAGAGTTCTGTAGGGCCTCAGTTTTTGTGGAGTTGGTGTCAGATTTCATTTCACAAATAGATCAGAGCACACCCAGTTAAAACTGCCCACATTCTGGCCAAGCATCAAGCACTGCCCACTCCAGGCAAGGAGAACCTCTGCAGATGACTGGCCTGAAGGATACAATAGGCAAAACAGAACAGCGGAGCACACAGCACACACGAGAGACACTCCCTGAACCACCAGGCCCTGGACACTATATAGTCTCTTCTTAATAAGGCTATTACTCTCAGGAGCAGTTAACATAGTGGGCTGTCGCAACACCCAGAAGAAGACAGAGACTTAGACAAAATGCCAAGTTGGAGGAATTCATCCCAAATGAAACAAGATGAGGTCATGGCCAGAGATCTAAGTGAAACAAATATAAGTAACATGCCTGATTCAGGAGAACTGAAAGCAAAAATCATACAGATACTCACCGGGCTTGAGAAAAGAATGGAAGACTTCAGGGAGGCCCTTACCACAGAGATAAAAGAGTTAAAAAACAATCAGAAATGAAAAATGTAATAATGAAGTTTCAAAACAGGCTTGATTCAATGAACACAAGGATGGAAGAAACAGAGGAATGAATAAGTAATACAGAAGATAAAATAATGGAAAATAATGAAGCTGAAAAAAAAAGAGGAAAGAAAGGATTATGGAACATGGGAATAGACTTAGGGAACTCAGTGACTCCATCAAATGTAGTAACATTCATATATAGGAGTCCCAGAAGAGGAAGAGAGAAAAGGGGGCAGAACATTTATTTGAAGAAATAATAGGGGAAATTGGGGAATGAAAGAGACATCCAGATCCAGGAGGCACAGAGACCTCCCATCAAAATCCACAAAAATAGGCCAACACCAAGACATATTGTAATTAAATTGGCGAAATATAGTGATAGAGAACCAGTCTTAAAAGCAGCAAGACACAAAAGAAGACAGTAACATACAAGGGAAATCCCATAAAGTGATCAGCCCATTTCTCAACAGAAACGTTGCAAGCCGCAAGGGAGTGGCCTGATATATTCAACGTGCTGAATGTGAAGAATCTGCAGCCAAGAATACTTTGTCCAGCAAGGCTGTCATTTAGAATAGAAAGAGAGATAAAGAGTTTCCCAGACAAACAAAAATTAAAGAAGTTTATGACCAGTAAACCAGCCTCTGCAAGAAATATTAGAGACTCTTTGAGTGCAGAGAGACCAACATTGAAAATGTCAAGAAAGGATCAGAAAATCTCCAAAAGCAAATACAAAACAAATAATAAAATGGCACAAAATACCTATTTGTCAGTAATTACCTAGAATCTAAATGGATAAAATACTCCAGTCAAAACACATAGGGTGTCAGAGTGGATAAAAATAAAAGATATATCTATATGCTGCCTACAAGAGACTCATTTTAGACCTAAAGACCCCTGGAGATTGAAAGTGAGGGAATGCGGAAATATTTTTAATTCAAATGGACATCAGAAGAAAGCCAGTGTAGCAATACTTATATTAGACAAACTACACTTTACAAAGATTTTAACAAGAAACAAAGAATGGCACTATATAATCATAAAGGGGAAAATCCAAGAAGATCTAACAGTGGTAAATGTTTATGCAACCAATGTGGGAACACCCAAATATATAAAAATAATAAAGATGAAGGAATTAATTGATAATACATTAATACTAGGGGACCTTAACACCCCACTTATCAACCGACTGAGCCACCCAGGTGCCCAACACTCCTACATCAATGGATAGGTCATCTAAACAGAAAATCAACAAGGAAACAATGACTTTGAATGACACACTGGACCAAATGGACTTAACAGATATATTCAGAACATTCCATCCTAAAGCAGCAGAATGCACATTTTTTTCAAGTGTACATGGATCATTCTCCAGAGTAGATCACATATTAGGTCACATATCAGGCCTCAACAAATAGAAAAAGTATGAAATTATACCATGCATCTTTTCTCACCACAACTCTATGAAACTAGAAGTCAACCACAAGAAAAAAATTTGGAAATACCACAAATACATGGAGGTTAAACAACATGCTACTAACCAATGAATGGGTCAACCAGGAAATCAAATAAGAAATAAGAAAATACCCGTATGCTGTCTACAAGAGACTCATTTTAGACCAAAGACACCTCCAGATTGAAAGTGGGGGGGTGTGGAGAACCATTTATCATGCTAATGAACATCAAAAGAAACCTGGGGTAGCAATCCTTATATCAGACAAATTAGATTTTAAACCAAAGACTATAGTAAGGGATGAAGAGGGACACTATATCATACTTAAAGGGTCTATCCAACAAGAAGATCTAACAATTATAAATATTCATGCTCCTAATGTGGGATCAGCCAATTACATAAACCAATTAATAACAAAGGAACAGATTGATAATAATACAATAATAGTAGGGGACTTTAACAACCCACTCACAGTAATGGACAGATCATCTAAGAAGAAGATAAACAATGGAACAATGGCTATGAATGACACACTGGACCAGATGGACTTCACAAATATATACAGAGCATTCCATCCTAAAGCAGCAGATACACATTCTTCTCGAGGGCACATGGAACATTTTCCAGAACAGATCACATACTGGGTCACAAATCAGGTCTCAACTGGTACCATAAGATTGGGATTATTTCCTGCATATTTTCAGACCACAGTGCTTTGAAACTTGAACTCAGTTGCAAGAGGAAATTTGGAAGGAGCTCAAATACTTGGAGGTTAAATAGCATCCTACTAAAGAATGAATGTGTCAAGCAGGAAATTAAAGAAGACTTAAAAAATTTCATGGAAACACATGAAGATGAAAACACAAATGTTCAAAACGTTTGGGATGCAGCAAAGGCGGTCCTAAGAGGGAAGTACACAGCAATACAAGCCTTTCTAAAGAAACTAGATGAGTCTCAAATACACAAGCTAACCTTACACCTAAAGGAGCTGGAGAAAGAACAGCAAATAAAGCCTAAACCAAGCAGGAGAAGAGAAATAATAAAGATTAGAACAGAAATCAATGAAGTAGAAACCAAAAGAACAATAGAACAGATCAATGAAACTAGGAGCTGATTCTTTGAAAGAATTAACAAGATCGATAAACCCTTTGCCAGACTTATCAAAAAGAAAAGAGAAAGGACGCAAATTAATAAAACCATGAATGAAAGAGGAGTGATCACAACCAACACCAAGGAAATACAAACAATTTTAAGAACATATTATGAGCAACTGTATGTCAACAAATTAGGCAATCTGGAAGAAATGGATGCATTCCTAGAAACTTATAAACTATCAAACCTGAACCAGGAAGAAATAGAAAATCTGAACAGACCCATAACCAGCAAGGAAATTGAAGCAGTAATCAAAAATCTCCCAACAAACAAGAGTCCATGGCTGGACGACTTCTCAAGGGAATTCTACCAAACATTTAAAGAAGAATTAATACCTATTCTTCTGAAGTTATTTCAAAAAACAGAAATGGAAGGAAATTTTCCAAACTTGTTCTATGAGGCCAACATTACCTTGATCCTAAAACCAGATAAAGACCCCACCAAAAATGAGAATTACAGACCAATATCCATGATGTACATGGATGCCAAAATTCTCACCAAAATACTAGCCAAGAGTGTCCAACAGTACATTAAAGGATTATTCACCATGCCCACGTGGGATTTATTCCTGGTCTGCAAGGGTGGTTCAACATTTGCAAATGAATCAGTGTGATACATCACATTAATAAAACAAAGGACAAGAGCCATCTGATGCTCTCAATTGATGCAGAAAAAGTATTTGACAACATACAGCATCCTTTCTTGATTAAAACTCTTCACAGTATAGGGATACAGGGAACATACCACAATAACATAAAAGCCGTCTATGAAAAGCCCATAGTGAATATCATTCTCAGTGGGGAAAAACTGAGGACTTTTCCCCTAAGGTTAGGAACATGACAGGGATGGCCAGTCTCGCCACCTTTGTTCAATATAGTATTAGAAGTCCTAGTCTCAGCAATCAGGAATCAGAATGATATAAAGGGCATTCAAATTGGCAAAGAAGTCAAACTCTTACTCTTTGCAGATGACATAATACTTTATGTGGAAAACCTAAAAGACTCCACCTCAGAATTGCTAGAACTCATACAGGAATTCAGCAACGTGGCAGGATATAAAAGCAATGCATAGAAATCAGTTGCATTTCTACACATTAGCAATGAGACAGAAGAAAGAGAAATTAAGGAATCGATCAGATTTACAGTTGCACCAAAAACTATAAGATACCTAGGAATAAATCTAACCAAAGATATAAAGGATCTGTACTCTAAAAACTACAGAACATTTACAAAAGAAATTGAGGAAGACACAAAGAAATGGAAAACCATTCCATGTTCATGGATTATAAGAATAAATATTGTTAAAATATCTATGCTCCCCAGAGCAATCTACACATTCAGTGTAATCCTTATCAAAATACCATCGACATTTTTCACAGAGCTGGGAGAAATAATCCTAAAATCTTTATGGAACCAGAAAAGGTCCCAAATAGCCAGAGGAATGTTGAAAAAGAAAATCAAAGCTGGTGGCATCACCATGCTGGATGTCAAGGTATATTATAAACCTGTAATTATCAAGATAGCATGGTACTGGCACAAAAGCAGACACATAGATCCATGGAACAGAATAGAGAACCCAGAAATGGACCCTCAACATTATGGTCAACTAATCTTTGACAAAGCATGAATATATATCCGGTGGAAAAATGATAGTCTCAATAAATGGTGTTGGGAAAATTGGACAGCCACATATAGAAGAATGAAACTTGACCATTGTTTTATATCATATACAAAGATAAACTAAAAATAGATGAAAGACCTAAATGTGTGACAGGAATCTATCAAAAACTTAGAGTAGAAGAAAGGCAGCACCGTCTTTGCTAGAAGTTGCCACAGCAACTTCTTGCTAGACACGTCTCCAAAGGCAAGGGAAACAAAAGCAAAAATGATCTATTGGGACTTTATCAAGATTAAAAATTTCTGCACAGCAAAGGAAACAGTCAACAAAACTAAAAGGCAACCTACGGAATGGGAGAAGATATTTGCAAATTACATATCAGATAAAGGGCTAGTATCCAAGATCTATAAAGAACTTATCAAACTCACCACCCATAAAACAAATAATCTAGTTAAGAAATGGGCAGAAAACATGAACAGACATTTCCCCAAAGAACACATAAGAAGGGCCAACAGACATGAAAAAATGCTCCACATCACTTGGCATCAGGGAAATACAAATCAAAACCACAATGAGATACCACCTCACATCAGTCAAAATGGCTAAATTTAACAAGACAGGAAACAACAAGTGTTCGGGAGGTTGCAGAGAAAGGCGAACCCTCTTATACTGTTGGTGGGAATGCATGCTGGTACAGCCACTCTGGAAAACAATATGGAGGTTCCCCAAGAAGCTTAAAATAGAGGTACCGTATGACCCAGCAATTTCACTCGTAGGTATTTACCCCAAAGATTCAAATGTAATGATTCGAAGAGGCACATGCATCCCAATTTTTATAGCAGCAACATCCACAATAGCCAAACTATGGAAAGAGCCAAGATGTCCATTGACAGATGAATGGATAAAGAAGATGTGGTGTATATATACACAATGGAACATTACTCAGCCATCAGAAAGGATGAATACTTAACATTTACATTGCTTTGGATGGAACAGGAGGATATTATGCCAAGCGAAATAAGTCAATCAGAGAAAGAAAATTATCATATGGTTTCATTCATGTGGAATGTAAGAAATAGTGCAGAGGATCATAGGGGAGGGAAAACTGAATGGGAGGTCATCAGAGAGAGACACAAACTATGAGAGACTCTTAACTATGGAAAACACGCTGATGGTTGCTGCAGGGATGGTGGGTGGGGGGATGGGTTAATTGGGTGATGGGTATTAAGGAGGGCATGTAATGTGGTGCACAGTGGGTGTTGTAAGCAGCTGATGGATTGTTGAGCTCTACATCTGGAGCTGGTGATGTATTATATGTTGGCTAACTCAATTTAAATAAAACAAAGATGATTTCTATGCAGAAGGAAAAGAAATAATAACAGACTCTTAACTGTAGAGAACAAAGTAACAGTTGCTGGAGGGGAGGTGTGCAAGGGGATGGGTCAAATGGGGATGGGTATTAAGGAGGGCACTTGCTCTGATGAGCTCTGGGTGTTGTATGTATGAATGAATTTGTTGTTTCATTCAACAAATCAATGAAACCAGGAGCTGTTTCTTTGCAAAAATTAAGAAAATCTCTAAACTTTTCATTATAGATCTTGGATACTAGCCCTTTATCTGGTATGTAATTTGCAAATATCTTCTCCCATTCCGTAGGTTGCCTTTTAGTTTTGTTGACTGTTTCCTTTGCTGTGCAGAAATTTTTAATCTTGATAATTAATAGATTAACTCCTGAAACTAATATTACACTATATGTTAACTAACTGTAATTTTTTTTAAAGATTTATTTATTTGACAGAGAGAGACACAGCGAGAGAGGGAACATAAGCAGGGGGAGTGGGAGAGGGAGAAGCATGCTTCCCGTTGAGCAGAGAGCCCAAGGTGGGGCTCAATCCCAGGACCCTGGGGTCATGACCTGAGCTGAAGGCAGATGCTTAACGACTGAGCCACCCAGGCACCCCAACTAACTGTAATTGAAATAAAAAAATAAGGAAGTACATGGAAAGAAATGAAAATGAAAACACAATGGTTCAAAACTTAGGGATGCAGCAAAACCGTCCTAAGAGGGAAGTATACAACACTACAGGCTTACCTTAAGAAGCAAGACAAATCTCAAATAAAGAACCTAACCTTATACCTAAAGGAGCTAGAAAAAGAAAAAAACAAATGAGGCCTAAAGCCAGCAAAAGGAAGCATATTATAAACATTAGAGCAGAAATAAATGATTTAGTAACTAAAAAAAATCCCAATAGAACAATCAATGAAACCAGGAGCTGTTTCTTTGCAAAAATTAAGAAAATCTCTAAACTTTTGCCCAGATTTATGAAAAAGGAGAGAGGACCCAAATAAATAATATCAGAAATGAGAGTGGTGAAATAATAACCAACACGACAGAAATAATAATTAAATGACAATATTATAGAAAAGTATATGCCAAGAAATTGGACAACCTGAAGAAATGGATAAACTCCTGGAAATATATAAACTACCAAACATGAAACAGGAAGAAAACGAAAACTTGAACCGGCTGATAATCAACAAGAAATATTGAATCAGTAAGCGACAATCTCCCACCAAGGGAAAGTCCAGGACCACATGGCTTCACCAATGAATTTTACCAAAGATTTAAGAAGAGTTAATATCTATTCTTCCCCAACTATTTGAAAACTAGAAAAGGAAGGAGAACTTCCAAATTCATTCTGTGTGGCCAGCATTAATGTGATACCGAAACCAGATGAAGACTCCACTAAAAAAGGAAACTACTGGCCAATATACCTGATGAACATGGATGCAAAAATTGTGAATAAAATACTAGCAAACCTAATCCAACAATACATTGGAAAAGCATCATTCACAACCATCAAGTGGGATTTATTCCTGGGTTGCAACGGAAGTTCAATATTTGTAAATGAATCAATGTGATACATTACATCAATAAGTGGAAAGATAAGAACCACATTATCATTTCAATAGATGCAGAAAAAGCATTTGTCCAAGCACAGCATCCACTTATGATGACATCCCTTAACAAAGTTGGTTTGGAGGCAAAACACCTCAGAACAATAAAGGCCAGCTATGAAAAACCGATCATCATATATGGGGAAAAACTGAAGTCTTTTCCTCTAAAGTCAAGGAACAAGACAAGGATGTTCACTCTCACCACTTATGTTTAACATAGTAATGCAAGTCCCAGCCACATCAATCAGACAACAAAAGAAATAAATGGCATCCAAATCGGCAAGGAAGAATTAAAACTTTCATGATTTTCAGATGACAAGATACTCTATCTATAAAACTGAGACTCCACCAAAAATCTGTTAGAACAGATAAACAAATTCCGTGAAGTTGTAGGATACAAAATCAACATATAGAAATCTGTTGCATTTCTAAACACTGATAATGAAGCAGCAGAAAGAGAAATTAAGGAATCCATTCCATGTACAGCTTCACCCAAAACAACTAAGATAGCTAGGAATAAACCTAACCAAAGAGGTGAAAGACCTATATTCTGAAAACTACAAAACACTGAGGAAAGAAATTCAAGACAACATGAAGAAATGGAAAGACATTCCATGCTCCTGGATTGGAAGAACAAATATTGTTCAAATGAATACTACCCAGGGCAACCTACACATTTAATTCAATTTCTATGAAAATACTACCAACAGCATTTCTCATGGAACTAGAACAAACAATCCTAAAATTTGTATAGAATCACAAAATACCGTAAATAGGGATAGCAGTCTTGAGAAAGAAAAACAAAGCTGGAAGTATCACAATTCTGGACTTCAAATTATATTACAAAGCTATAGTAATCAAAACAGTATGGTACTGGCAGAAAAAGAAACACATTTGATTAATGGAACAGAACAGAATATTCAGAAATTAACCCACAATCATAAGGTCAATTAATCTTTGATAAAGCAGGAAAGAATATCTAATTCAAAAAGACAGTCTCATCAACAAATGGTGCTGGGAAAACTGGGCAACAACATGCAAAACAGTGAAACTGGACCACTTTGTTACACCATATGCAAATGTAAATTTAAAATGGATCAGAGGCCTGAATATAAGACCCTAAAAATCCTAGAGGAGAACATAGGCAGTAACCTCTTTTGCTTTGGCTGTAGCAACTTCTTCCTAGATAGGTCTCCTGAGGCAAGGGAAAAAGAAGCAAAAATAAATTGTTGGGACTAATGAAAATAAAACCCTTCTAAGCACAGTGAAGGAAACAACAAAACTAAAAAGCAACCTACTGAATTAGAGAAGATATCTGCAAATGACATATCCAATAAATGGTTAGTGTCCAAAATACATAAAGAACTTACAGAAACCTCAACAGTCCCAAAACAAATAATCCAATTAAAAAATGATCAGAAGATATGAATAGATATTTTCCAAAGAAGACATACAGATGGCTAACAGACACATTAAAAGATGCTGAACATCACTGTTCATCAGGGAAATGCAAATCAAAACTACAATGAGGTATCATTTCATACCTGTCAGAATGGCTAAAATCAAGTACACAAGAAACCACAGGTGTTGGCAAGGGTGTGGAGAAAGGGGAACCCTCTTGCACTTTTGCTGGGAGTGTAAATTGGTGTAATCGCTGTGGCAAACAACATAGGATTTCCTTAAAAAGTTAAAAATAGTATTACCCTATAATCCAACAATTGTACTACTAGTTATTTATGCAAAGCATACAAAAATAGCAATTCAAAGGGAAATATGCACCTCGATGTTTTTAGCAGCATTATCAAGTGTAGCCAAATTATGGAAAGAGCCCAATTGTTCATTGACTGATGAATTCATATGGAAGATGTGGTGTAAATATACATAATGGAATATTACTCAGCTGTAAGAAAGAATGAAATCTTGCCTTTTGCAAATTTGTGAATGTAGTTAGAGTGTTATAATGCCAAGCAAAATAAATCAGTCAGAGAAAGATAAGTACCATATGATTTCACTCATAAGTGGAATTTAAGAAACAAAACAAGGAAGCAAAAGGGAAGAAAAGAGAGAGGGGATAATGCAAGAAGCCAATTCTTAACCATAGAGAATAAACTGCCAGTTACCAGAGGGGAGGTGGTGGTGGGGAAGCTGAGTTAAATAGGTGGTGGGGATTAAGGCGTGCACTTGCTGAGATGAACACCGGTTGTATGGAAATGTTGAATCAGTATATTGTACATTTGAAACTAGTATTACTCTGTATGTTAAGCAACTGGAATTCAAATAAAAACGTTTTTTAAAAAATGAAGAGTAAAAAAATATAGTGCAAAGCTGTAGTAATCAAAACAGTATGGTATTGGTAGCATCTTTCTAATTTTTCTGCCTCCCTTTAGTTTATTCCAAATGTTGGTATACTCTTGCCCTTATTGCCTAGGTTATCTTCCTTAAAAACAAATCTGTCCAGACACTTAATAAACATTTGTTGAATGGATGAATGTTTTTCACTCTTTACTTGCACTTGACTCCTCCCTGTGTATGGGAATTAATACCAAACTTCTTAACAAAGCATGATCATTTATTATCTGACTGCCGCCCACCTCTTCAAGCTTCCTTTCCTAGCTTTTCCTCCCATATACATCCTCCATTCTAGCCACCAAACGACTTAATTTTTCCTGAACGTTGTTGTCATTCTTAAGCCCCATATCCTTGCTTACAACTCCATTCTCAGTCTGTGTTGTTTCCTTTACCTGTCATACATATTGCACATTTTCTCAGTCTGGAAAATGTATGCATTCTTCAAGTTCCTGCTCGCATTTATTCTCTTCTGTGAAGCTTTCTGCATCTCACCCAAGTATAGTCAGATGACCCCCTGTTTTATTTTTCCAGGTCCTCTGATTTATACTTTTATTGTTACATTCATGACATTGTATTATGATTATTTAATGTCTATATCCCTCATGTGAGCTCTTCCAGGTCAGGGACCATGTCTTCTTTGTCTCCATCACCTATAGTCCTTAGCACCGTTTTGTAAAGTAAGTGCTCCCTAAAAGTTTGTTCAATAATCATTCATTCATTCATTCTGCATGTTTACTGAACATCTCCTGTATGCCATGAAATGTTCTAAGTGTTACAGATTCAGTGGTGAAAGAGACCAAGTCCTTTCTCTTAATGGAGGTTGAATTTTAATGAGGAAAAACATAAAATGTAGTAAATAATTAAATAAGGTATTTTGTTTTTTAAAAGTTTTTATTTTAATTTTAGTTATTTAGCATATAGTGTTATATTAGTTTCAGGTATATAATACAATTACATACATCACCCAGTGCTCATCAGGATAGGTGCCCTCCTTAATCCCCATCACCCATTTCACCCAGCCCCCCAATTCTTCCCTTCTGGTAACCATCAGTTTGTTCTCTATAATAAGATATTTCTTGATAGTTATTAGTTCTATGAAAAAATACAGCAGGATAATGGGATAGAGAATATCATACGTATTATATTTTTAAGAGTTACTTGTAGCTTCTGTAAGTTTAATGAATTATAGGAGTAAGAGTTGGAAGCAGGAAAATCAGTTAAAGGGGTATTACACTAATCTGGTTAAGAGATGGTGGTGGCCTGGACCGAAGTAGTGGTGGAGGTGGTGGAAGTGCATAGGGATTCAAGATATTTAGAAACTGGAACCACTGAGGCACCTGGGTGGCTCAGTTGGTTAAGTGTCTGACTTTATCTCAGCTCAGGTCTTGATCTCAGGGTCGTGAGTTCAGGCCCTGAGATGGGCTCCATGCTGGGCATGGGGCCTACTTAAAAAAAAAAAAAACAACTGGAGCCATTGTTATTTATTACTTGCCAATGAATTGGTTGAGAGATATAGAAGGGAAGGGAGAGGGAGGGAAAGAGAGGAAGAAAGAGATCAAGGATGAGTCACAAGTATTCTTGGCTTGATAACCTGGATTGTGTGTGTGTTTGTGTGTGTGTGTGTGTGTGAGAGAGAGAGAGAGAGCACACAAGAGTGAGTGTGAGAGAGAAGATAGTTTTATTTGGACATAATAAAATTTGAGATGCCTATTTGAAATGAATAAACAAGGGTAGTTTTTGTCAGTCTAGAATTTTTATCAGCTGGATAGCATAAGCAAAACTTCATTCCCCTATCCTTACTTCTTTGATTTGTGAGAGCAGAGATGAGAGAAGGAAGCATTTTGACAGTTGAAAATTGGCTTCCTTAGGCATTAAAATTACTAGAGTTTACGTAGGTTTTTCTTATATTTCACCTTTTGCAAACGTTAGATGGAGACAAGATGTTTGCCCCTCCCTTTCCTTATTCAGTTTTCAAAAAACCTGACCCACACAACTGGCCCTTTAGAAGGGCCATATTGGTCTTTGAAAGTTAATAACAGTTGTGGATAGATTGGCTAGAAGTCAACTGGTGGGTGGCAGGGAAAATAATTGATTAGTCAGAGCCAAATACAGTTATTAGTTCCTCAGTATAGATGAGAATTTGTGGGGAGCAAAATATTCTTAGAAGACACTACTAAACAGTAAGGATGATTGTTCAGTATTGGGTTTGGCTTATTTTGAAACATTAGACCCTAGAGTTTGGATACCAGCCCAGTGAGGCCAGTGGTAAAAACTGCTAGCGCAGATTCAGGATTTTTAAATTTCTGGAACTCTAGGCTATATTCTAGGAGACTGCTGCCAAGGTGGGGTTTGCCATGGAGATCTGCTTTTTCTGCCACAGAAAATAACTGCTTTTTGAAATACATCCTTAAAAGGAAAGGATTTATTTGCTGTAATCTCTTGGCTGGTTTCAGGAAGGGGTTAAATCTGGCTTTGATGAGTAATGGGTATGGATGGGATTATTATAGTTTGTGTCCAGAAAAACCAGAAAAGCTATTTTTTCAAAAGATCCTATTTAACTGTTGGCCCTTCTTCTGTTGGTGTGCTAGAGGCTTTTATGTTCTTCCTTTGGCTCCTGGTATTCTATCAGTGAGTTCATTATCAGTTTATAACAGTTTGTGGTTAAGACCCTGGAGTTAAAATTTTATTCCAATTGATTTACCTTCAGATTGATAAGTAGCAGACACAAAGTAGCTCATTGTTTCTGATCCATAAGGCAGAGTACTTATGTAGGATTTGTGGGAAGAATTTCAGAGCAGGAATTAAAAATAGTAAATTATATTAAGTAAAACCTCTTGACTCTTGGGTTACAGCTAATACACAGCCACTCATGTTTTTTAATTGGCCTGAAACACACGGATCCAGCAGAGTAAACATTTTGCTGTTCTATGAACACTTTTCCAACTCCTTTTCTTACTTGCTCCTAACTCAGTTTCACTTGGATTTCAAATGTGAACAACAAAGTCTAATGGAATTTTTTGTTTGTGTTTTTTTAAACAAATGGTCCTTAAGGAACATCTGGTTGCAGTTAATAGTTCTCTGTGTGTGTGTGTGTGCCTAATGTCTTCAGTCGTAAGGTTCATTTCCAGATTCAGATCTGTTCTAAAAGAGATTTTGTTAATTACACGTTTTATAGCATGAAATGCAGAGTAATTTCTTTATTTTTCTTTTCTTCTCATTTACTGAGCCAAATATGACTGAAGTTTCCCCACTGTTCAGGCCAAACACAGTATTGCAGTATTCTTTGTTACATTTGCCTATGGCAAAGGATTTTAGAGGTTGACAAGATCTTATTTTGTCCATTTATTTCTGGGTAGGAGAGATTAATATGCTCTTGACATTTTAGACAGGATAATTCTTTAATTTTTAATTTTTTAAGGATTTTACTCATTTATTTGTCAGAGAGAGAGAGATCACAAGCAGGAGAAGCGGCAGGCAGAGGCAGAGGGAGAAGCAGGCTCCCCGTTGAGCAAGGAGCCCGATGCGGGACTCAATCCCAGGACCCAGGGATCATGACCTGAGCCAAAGGCAGACACTTAAACAACTGAGCCACCCAGGCGTCCCACAGGATAGGTATTTTTGTGTTTGTCTGTTCTGGGCATTGCTAGCTGTCTAGTATTTTAGCTGTCCCTCCCTATCTTGCAATAAATGCCAGTAGTTCTCCCCGAGTCATTGTGCCAACCAAAATCACCTCCACACATTTCCAACTGTCCCCTGGCTATATAGTACTGCCTTGAGATTGAGAACTATTGATAAATTTTAAACTCCTCATATTTTAGAGGGGTGACTGAGGACTAGAGAGACCTGCTGAAGGTTACACAACTAGTGACAAAGCTGGACTAAAATTCAGCTCTCCTGAAATTCGCCTAGTGTCCTTTCTTGCCAGATATTTTGAAGGGTTCATTTAATTACTTTTAGGCTGATGTCTTTTGTACTTTTAGGGAGTTTTGACTGGTGAGAAGGTATTCCCAGGCATACATATGGTCAAAAGGTAGTAGAATCTGGAATTTAATTAAAGAATATTATGCTTCAGTTTTTACTTAGACAAGAAATTTAGCTATGTCTGCTGTGTGACAGCTTGAAAAAAATGGTATCTCTCATGAGCCTCTACTTTTGAAATAATATACATGGGAAGAGGTGGTGATATGAAAAAAAATACTTAAGGCTCTGGAAAGAGGTCTTTTTTTAAGTTGAATGCAATGAAGTATTTGCAACCCATTCTCTCCTTTCCTCTCCATAGCTGCTTCCCAGTATTCACTAGGAATCAGGTGTGATCACCAGCTGCTTTATTTTTTCTTCAATCACTCTTCCCCCATAAGTTGTAGATGACATATAAACTTGCTTTCCGGTTATTTAACCCAGGTCAGAGTGTGAACTCATGAGGTACCTGGCAAATGTTCCCGCTTGGGGAAATGATTCTGAACTTATTCCCAGGCCAAGTGGTGGCATCTCACTCGGTCTTACCTTTTTCACCAGTGACAATGAGGCAAATAAATAAACACAGAACTGTCTTCTCTGCTGTGGGGTTTCTGCCTGAGATTACTAAATGTGATTAGCTCTCTCATGGATAAGAGAAAGAATTGAAAGAATACATTGGAGCTTTCTGAGGATCCCTGAGGGCTTGTCCTCTTCTGGACAGCCTATTGTTTTCCATTTATTTTTCCCTTGTTTTCAACGTTGAGCTTCCCTTTAGAGGATTTTCCTCCAACTGCCTATTTAATTCCATTTTGATCATGCCAAAATGTTTTCCAAGTAGACTTAGGCAATCTATAGTTGGTCTGAGATGAAAAGTGATGTTTTTCTACCCCTTTATCTCTGATTTCACTCAGTAGCATTTTTAATGTAATCTGTATGCTTAGCATGGTGACCCTCACCCCTCCTCCTAGGTGGGCCACAACTACAAAGATCTTGCCTATCACCAGAACAGAAAGTAAACCTTGGTATTCTACAGGCTTTGGGCAAATAGTGTTAATAATATGCTTTTGGGCAGAGATCCTTTTATGTTCTACCTCCTGTTCCAATTAATGAATAGATCCAAGGCCTATTTTGTTTTGGGGGTTATTTTAAAAACACCATACAGTTCACCCATTCATACTGTAACATTCACTGGTTTTTAGTACATTCATAGAGTTGTACAACCATTACCCCAGTCAATTTTAGAATATTTTCATCACTCCAAAGAGAAACCTTATACGCATTAGAAAGGCCTACTACTAAGCCTGGGTCAATGTCAATCATAATGGCTAATG